>NC_133748.1:168930-382059 GCF_048934315.1 Petromyzon marinus | reverse complement strand
GATGGTGACGATGTTGACGATGTAAATATGTTACGCCTGTGTATTGTTTAACGGGTTCGGCACTGTGGGTGGGTGGATGAGTGGGTGAGTATGTGGGTGAGTGAGTGAGTGGGTGAGTGAGTGAGTGGGTGAGTGAGTGGGTAGGTGAGTGAGTGGGTGGTGAGTGAGTGAGTGGGTGAGTGAGTGGGTGGGTGAGTGAGTGGGTGGGTGAGTGAGTGAGTGGGTGAGTGAGTGGGTGGGTGGGTGAGTGAGTGGGTGGGTGGGTGAGTGATTGGGTGGGTGAGTGGGTGGGTGAGTGAGTGGGTGAGTGAGTGAGTGGGTAAGTGGGTGAGTGAGTGGGTGGGTAAGTGGGTGAGTGAGTGGGTGAGTGAGTGGGTGAGTGAGTGAGTGGGTGAGTGAGTGGGTGAGTGGGTGAGTGGGTGAGTGAGTGGGTGAGTGAGTGGGTGGGTGAGTGGGTGGGTGGTGGATGGGTGAGTGGATGTGTGAGTGGGTGGGTAAGTTGGTGGGTGGGTGAGTGTGTGTGGGTAGATGAGTGAGTGGGTGGGTGGGTGAGTGGGTGGGTGGGTGGGTGTGTGGGTGGGTGGGTGAGTGGGTGGGTGAGTGGGTGGGTGTGTGAGTGAGTGGGTGAGTGGGTGAGTGGGTGGGTATGTGAGTGAGTGGGTGAGTGGGTGGGTGAGTGAGTGGATGGGCGAGTGAGTGGGTGGGTGAGTGAGTGAGGGGGTGAGTGAGTGGGTGAGTGGAGTGAGTGTGTGAGTGGTTAGGTGAGTGGTTGGGTGAGTGGTTGGGTGAGTGTGTGGGTGGGGGAGTGGGTGAGTGAGTGGGTGGGTGGGTGAGTGGGTGGGTGGGTGAGTGGGTGAGTGAGTGGGTGAGTGGGTGAGTGGGTGGGTGAGTGAGTGGGTGAGCGGGTGAGTGAGTGGGTGAGTGGGTGGGTGAGTGAGTGAGTGGGTGAGTGCGTGAGGTGAGTGGGTGAGTGAGTGGGTGAGTGGGTGGGTGAGTGGGTGAGTGAGTGGGTGGGTGAGTGAGTGAGTGGGTGAGTGGGTGGGTGGGTTAATGGGTGGGTGAGTGAGTGGGTGAGTGAGTGGTGAGTGGGTTAATGGGTGAGTGGGTGAGTGGGTGAGTGGGTGAGTGAGGGGGTGAGTGGGTGGGCGAGTGAGTGGGTGAGTGGGTAAGTGGGTGAGTGAGTGGGTGAGTGGGTGAGTGGGTGGGTGAGTAGGTGGGTGAGTGGATGAATGAGTGGGTGGGTGAGTGAGTGTTTGAGTGAGTGAGTGGGTGAGTGGGTGGGTGAGTGAGTGGGTAAGTGGGCGAGTAAGTGGGTGAGTGAGTGGGTGAGTGGGTGGGTGAGTGGGTGAGTGAGTGGGTGGGTGAGTGAGTGAGTGGGTAATGGGTGGGTGAGTGAGTGGGTGAGTGGGTAAGTGGATGAGTGAGTGGATGAGTGGGTGAGTGGGTGGGTGAGTGAGTGGGTGAGTGAGTGGGTGGATAAGTGAGTGGGTGAGTGAGTGAGTGAATGAGTGAGTGGGTGAGTGGGTGGGTGAGTGAGTGGGTGAGTGAGTGGGTGGGTGGGTGGGTGTGTGACTGAGTGAGTGAGTGGGTGAGTGAATGGGTGAGTGAGTGAGTGGGTGAGTGAGTGAGTGGTTGGGTGAGTGAGCGGGTGAGTGAGTGGGTGAGTGGTTGGGTGGGTGGTTGGGTGAGTGAGTGGGTGAGTGAGTGGGTGAGTGAGTGAGGGGGTGAGTGAGTGGGTGAGTGAGTGAGTGTGTGAGTGGTTAAGTGAGTGGTTGGGTGAGTGGTTGGGTGAGTGTGTGGGTGGATGAGTGGGTGAGTGAGTGGGTGGGTGGGTGGGTGAGTGGGTGGGTGGGTGAGTGGGTGGGTGAGTGAGTGGGTGGGTGAGTGGGTGAGTGGATGAACGGGTGAGTGAGTTGGTGAGTGGGTGGGTGAGTGGGTGAGTGGGTGGGTGAGTGAGTGGGTGAGTGGGTAAGTGGGTGAGTGAGTGGGTGAGTGGGTGAGTGGGTGGATGAGTGGGTGAGCGGGTGAGTGAGTGGGTGGGTGAGTGAGTGGGTGAGTGAGTGAGTGGGTGAGTGGGTGGGTGAGTGAGTGGGTGAGTGGGTGAGTGAGTGGGTGAGTGAGTGGGTGAGTGGGTGGATGAGTGGGTGAGTGAGTTGGTGGGTGAGTGAGTGAGTGGGTGAGTGGGTGGGTGGGTGAATGCGTGGGTGAGTGAGTGGGTCAGTGAGTGGGTGAGTGGGTTAATGGGTGAGTGGGTGGGTGAGTGAGTGAGTGGGTGAGTGGGTGGGTGAGTGAGTGGGTGAGTGGGTAAGTGGGTGAGTGAGTGGGTGAGTGGGTGAGTGGGTGGGTGAGTGAGTGGGTGAGTGGGTGAGTGAGTGGGTGGGTGGGTGAGTGAGTGTTTGAGTGAGTGAGTGGGTGAGTGGGTTGGTGAGTGAGTGGGTAAGTGGGCGAGTAAGTGGGTGAATGAGTGGGTGAGTGTGTGGGTGAGTGGGTGAGTGAGTGGGTGGGTGAGTGAGTGAGTGGGTAATGGGTGGGTGAGTGATTGGGTGAGTGGGTAAGTGGGTGAGTGAGTGGATGAGTGGGTGAGTGGGTGGGTGAGTGAGTGGGTGAGTTGGTGAGTGAGTGGGTGGATGAGTGAGTGGGTGAGTGAATGAGTGAGTGGGTGAGTGGGTGGGTGAGTGAGTGGGTGAGTGAGTGGGAGGGTGGGTGGGTGACTGAGTGAGTGAGTGGGTGAGTGAATGGGTGAGTGGGTGAGTGAGTGAGTGGTTGGGTGAGTGAGTGGGTAAGTGAGTGGGTGAGTGGTTGGGTGGGTCGTTGGGTGAGTGAGTGGGTGAGTGAGTGGGTGAGTGAGTGAGTTGGTGAGTGAGTGAGTGGTTGGGTGAGTGGTTGGGTGAGTGGGTGAGTGGTTGGGTGGGTATTGAGGGGAGGTGTGGTGGGTGTGGGTGGGGTGGGAGGGGAGCGGTGGTGCAACGGTTAGCGCACACCGCGTCTGATTGTCACTTGGTTAGGGGAGAGACAAAGGCGAACGGGCGTGGTGGTGGTGGTGGTGCCGGTAGCCGTGGCTGCTGCTGCTGTTACTCGCTACTAGCCGCAGCACTTGCCCCGACAGTCCTCGTACAGGCTACCTGGAGGAGCTTTGTCATTGTTCATGCAACAGCACTTGCCCCTACAGCCCTGCTAGAGGCTACCAGGGGTAGCTTTGTCTGTGTGTTGCTTGCTCGTATTGATGGGGAGAGGGAAACATTGACTCCTCCCCCTTCCCTCCCCCTCCCTCCCCTCGCCCCTCCCCCTTCCTCCCCTCGCCCCTCCCCCTCCCTCCCCCCGCCCCTCTCCCCTCCCTCCTCCCGCCCCTCTCCTCCCTCTCTCGCGCCTGTGAATCAATCGTGTAATGTATTTGTATTGTTGTGCAGTTATTTATTATCGATAAATCGATCAGTGTTGGATGTTGTTGTGGAAAGAATAGTTCTTGCCGTGGTGGTGGTGGTGGTGATGATGGTGATGGTGGTGATGGTGGTTATGGTGGTGGTGATGGTGGTGGTGGTGGAGATGGTGGTTGTGGTGATGGTGGTGGTGGTGATGGTGGTGGTGATGGTGGTGGTGGTGATGGTGGTGGTGATGGTGGTGATGGTGGTGGTGATGGTGGTGATGATGATGATGGTGATGAGTGGGTGGGTGAGTGGGTGGGTGAGTGGGTGGGTGAGTGAGTGGGTGAGTGAGTGAGTGGGTGAGTGAGTGGGTGAGTGGGTGATTGGGTGGGTGAGTAGGTGGGTGAGTGAGTGGGTGAGTGGGTGAGTGGGTGGGTGGGTGAGTGAGTGGGTGGGTGAGTGAGTGAGTGGGTGAGTAGATGGGTGAGTGAGTGAGTGATTGGGTGAGTGGGTGGGTGGGTGAGTGAGTGGGTGAGTGGGTGAGTGAGTGAGTGGGTGAGTGAGTGGGTGAGTGGGTGGGTGAATGAGTGGGTGGGTGGTTTAGTGGGTGAGTGAGTGAGTGGATGAGTGAGTGGGTGAGTGAGTGAGTGAGGGGGTGAGTGGGTGGGTGAGTGTGTGAGTGGTTGGGTGAGTGTGTGGGTGGGTGAGTGGTTGGGTGAGTGTGTGAGTGGGTGGGTGGGTGAGTGAATGGGTGGGTGAGTGAGTGAATGAGGGGCTGAGTGAGTGAGTGGGTGAGTGAGTGGGTGAGTGTGTGAGTGGGTGAGTGAGTGGGTGAGTGAGTGAGGGGGTGAGTGGGTGGGTGGGTGAGTGAGTATGTGAGTGGTTGGGTGAGTGGTTCGGTGAGTGGTTGGGTGAGTGTGTGGGTGGGTGAGTGAGTGGGTGGGTGAGGGAGTGGGTGGGTGAGTGAGTGAGTGGGTGGGTGAGTGAGTGGTTGAGTGAGTGGTTGGGTGAGTGGTTGGGTGAGTGGGTGAGTGATTGGGTGAGTGGGTGACTTAGTGAGTGGGTGGTTGGGTGAGTGAGTGGTTGTGTGAGTGAGTGGTTGTGTGAGTGAGTGGGTGGGTGGGTGAGTGAGTGGTTGGGTTAGTGAGTGAGTGAGTGGATGAATGAGTGAGTGGGTGAGTGAGTGGGTGAGTGAGCAGGGTGGGTGAGTGAGTGGGTGAGTGAGTGGGTGGGTGAGTGAGTGGGTGAGTGGGTGGGTGGGTGGGTGAGTGGGTGAGTGAGTGAGTGGGTGAGTGAGTGAGTGGCTGAGTGAGTGGGTGAATGGGTGGGTGAGTGGGTTAGTGGGTGAGTGGGTGGGTGAGTGAGTGAGTGGGTGGGTGAGTGGGTGAGTGGGTGAGTGAGTGAGTGGGTGAGTGAGTGAGTGGGTGAGTGAGTGAGTGAGTGGGTGAGTAGGTGAGTGAGTGAGTGAGTGGGTGAGTGAGTGGGTGAGTGGTGAGTGGGTGAGTGAGTGAGTAGGTGAGTGGGTGAGTGAGTGGGTGGGTGGGTGAGTGGGTGGGTGGGTGGCTGAGTAGGTGAGTGAGTGAGTGGATGAGTGAGTGGGTGAGTAAGTGGGTGAGTGAGTGAGTAGGTGAGTGAGTGAGTGGGTGAGAGAGTGAGTAGGTGAATGAGTGAGTGGGTGAGTAGGTGAATGAGTGAGTGGGTGAGTGAGTGGGTGGGTGAGTGAGTGGGTGAGTGAGTGAGTTAGTGAGTGAGTGGTTTGGGTTCACGATGGGCGTGACTCCCCCCCCCTCCCCCAGGTATTTCGACGACTTCACCACGCGCCTGGGTCCCAGCTTGAGCCGCCAGGTGGCCAATCAGACGCCTCCCTGCCTGGTGTCACGTGCCCCGCCCCATGACGTCACAGCCTACATCAGCACTGAGCGGTGAGATGGCTCACAGAGCCAGACAAAGAGACTCCCACAGGGTTCAGTGTTAATCAGTGAGACTCTCATAGTGTTCAGTGTTAATCAGTGAGACTCCCACAGGGTTCAATGTTAATCACTGATACTCCCACAGGGTTCAGTGTTAATCAGTGAGACTCCCATAGGGTTCAGTGTTAATCAGTGAGACTTCCATAGGGTTCAGTGTTAATCACTGAGACTCCCACAGGGTTCAGTGTTAATCAGTGAGACTCCCATAGGGTTCTGTGTTAATGAGACTCCCATAGGGTTCAGTGTTAATCAGTGAGACTCCCACAGGGATCAGTGTTAATCAGTGAGACTCCCACAGGGTTCAGTGTTAATCAGTGAGACTCCCACAGGGTTCAGTGTTAATCAGTTAGACTCCCACAGGGTTCAGTGTTAATCAGTGAGATTCCCATAGGGTTCAGTGTTAATGAGACTCCCATAGGGTTCAGTGTTAATCAGTGAGACTCCCACAGGGTTCAGTGTTAATCAGTGAGACTCCCACAGGGTTTAGTGTTAATCAGTGAGACTCCCATAGGGTTCAGTGTTAATCAGTGAGACTCCCACACGGTTCAGTGTTAATCAGTGAGACTCTCATAGTGTTCAGTGTTAATCAGTGAGACTTCCATAGGGTTCAATGTTAATCACTGATACTCCCATAGGGTTCAGTGTTAATCAGTGAGACTCCCACACGGTTCAGTGTTAATCAGTGAGACTCCCACAGGGTTCAGTGTTAATCAGTGAGACTCCCACAGGGTTCAGTGTTAATCAGTGAGATTCCCATAGGGTTCAGTGTTAATGAGACTCCCATAGGGTTCAGTGTTAATCAGTGAGACTCCCACAGGGTTCAGTGTTAATCAGTGAGACTCCCACAGGGTTCAGTGTTAATCAGTGAGACTCCCACAGGGTTCAGTGTTAATCAGTGAGACTCCCACAGGGTTCAGTGTTAATCAGTGAGACTCCCATAGGGTTCAGTGTTAATCAGTGAGACTCCCACAGGGTTCAGTGTTAATTAGTGAGACTCCCACAGGGTTCAGTGTTAATCAGTGAGACTCCCACAGGGTTCAGTGTTAATCAGTGAGACTCCCATAGGGTTCAGTGTTAATCACTGAGACTCCCATAGGGTTCAGTGTTAATAAGTGACACTCCCATAGGGTTCAGTGTTAATCACTGAGACTCCCACAGGGTTCAGTGTTAATTAGTGAGACTCCCACAGGGTTCAGTGTTAATCAGTGAGACTCCCACAGGGTTCAGTGTTAATCAGTGAGACTCCCATAGGGTTCAGTGTTAATCAGTGAGACTCTCATAGGGTTCAGTGTTAATCAGTGAGACTCCCAAAGGGTCCATTGTTAATCAGTGAGACTCCCACAGGGTTCAGTGTTAATCAGTGAGACTCCCATAGGGTTCAGTGTTAATAAGTGACACTCCCATAGGGTTCAGTGTTAATAAGTGACACTCCCATAGGGTTCAGTGTTAATCAGTGAGACTCCCATAGGGTTCAGTGTTAATGAGACTCCCACAGGGTTCAGTGTTAATCAGTGAGACTCCCATAGGGTCAGTATTAATCAGTGAGACTCCCACAGGGTTCAGTGTTAATCAGTGAGACTCCCACAGGGTTCAGTGTTCATCAGTGATACTCCCATAGGGTTCAGTGTTAATCAGTGAGACTCCCACAGTGTTCAGTGTTAATCAGTGAGACTCCCACAGGGTTCACTGTTAATCAGTGAGACTCCCACAGGGTTCAGTGTTAATCATTGAGACTCCCACAGGGTTCAGTGTTAATCAGTGAGACTCCCACAGGGTTCAGTGTTATTCAGTGAGACTCCCACACGGTTCAGTGTTAATCAGTGAGACTCCCACAGGGTTCAGTGTTAATCAGTGAGACTCCCACAGGGTTCAGTGTTAATCAGTGAGACTCCCACAGGGTTCAGTGTTAATCAGTGAGACTCTCATAGGGTTCAATGTTAATCACTGAGACTCCCATAGGGTTCAGTGTTAATAAGTGACACTCCCATAGGGTTCAGTGTTAATCAGTGAGACTCCCATAGGGTTCAGTGTTAATCAGTGAGACTCCCACAGGGTTCATTGTTAATCACTGATACTCCCACAGGGTTCAGTGTTAATCAGTGAGACTCCCATAGGGTTCAGTGTTAATCAGTGAGACTTCCATAGGGTTCAGTGTTAATCACTGAGACTCCCACAGGGTTCAGTGTTAATCAGTGAGACTCCCATAGGGTTCTGTGTTAATGAGACTCCCATAGGGTTCAGTGTTAATCAGTGAGACTCCCACAGGGTTCAGTGTTAATCAGTGAAACTCCCACAGGGTTCAGTGTTAATCAGTGAGACTCCCACAGGGTTCAGTGTTAATCAGTTAGACTCCCACAGGGTTCAGTGTTAATCAGTGAGATTCCCATAGGGTTCAGTGTTAATGAGACTCCCATAGGGTTCAGTGTTAATCAGTGAGACTCCCACAGGGTTCAGTGTTAATCAGTGAGACTCCCACAGGGTTTAGTGTTAATCAGTGAGACTCCCACAGGGTTCAGTGTTAATCAGTGAGACTCCCACACGGTTCAGTGTTAATCAGTGAGACTCTCATAGTGTTCAGTGTTAATCAGTAAGACTTCCATAGGGTTCAATGTTAATCACTGATACTCCCATAGGGTTCAGTGTTAATCAGTGAGACTCCCACACGGTTCAGTGTTAATCAGTGAGACTCCCACAGGGTTCAGTGTTAATCAGTGAGACTCCCACAGGGTTCAGTGTTAATCAGTGAGATTCCCATAGGGTTCAGTGTTAATGAGACTCCCATAGGGTTCAGTGTTAATCAGTGAGACTCCCACAGGGTTCAGTGTTAATCAGTGAGACTCCCACAGGGTTCAGTGTTAATCAGTGAGACTCCCACAGGGTTCAGTGTTAATCAGTGAGACTCCCACAGGGTTCATTGTTAATCAGTGAGACTCCCATAGGGTTCAGTGTTAATCAGTGAGACTCCCACAGGGTTCAGTGTTAATTAGTGAGACTCCCACAGGGTTCAGTGTTAATCAGTGAGACTCCCACAGGGTTCAGTGTTAATCAGTGAGACTCCCATAGGGTTCAGTGTTAATCACTGAGACTCCCATAGGGTTCAGTGTTAATAAGTGACACTCCCATAGGGTTCAGTGTTAATCACTGAGACTCCCACAGGGTTTAGTGTTAATCAGTGAGACTCCCACAGGGTTCAGTGTTAATCAGTGAGACTCCCATAGGGTTCAGTGTTAATAAGTGACACTCCCATAGGGTTCAGTGTTAATCACTGAGACTCCCACAGGGTTCAGTGTTAATTAGTGAGACTCCCACAGGGTTCAGTGTTAATCAGTGAGACTCCCACAGGGTTCAGTGTTAATCAGTGAGACTCCCATAGGGTTCAGTGTTAATCAGTGAGACTCCCATAGGGTTCAGTGTTAATCAGTGAGACTCCCATAGGGTTCAGTGTTAATCAGTGAGACTCCCACAGGGTTCAGTGTTAATCAATGACACTCCCATAGGGTTCAGTGTTAATGAGACTCCCACAGGGTTCAGTGTTAATCAGTGAGACTCCCATAGGGTCAGTATTAATCAGTGAGACTCCCACAGGGTTCAGTGTTAATCAGTGAGACTCCCATAGGGTTCAGTGTTAATCAGTGAGACTCCCACAGGGTTCAGTGTTAATCAGTGAGACTCTCATAGGGTTCAATGTTAATCACTGAGACACCCATAGGGTTCAGTGTTAATAAGTGACACTCCCATAGGGTTCAGTGTTAATCAGTGAGACTCCCATAGGGTTCAGTGTTAATCAGTGAGACTCCCACAGGGTTCAATGTTAATCACTGATACTCCCACAGGGTTCAGTGTTAATCAGTGAGACTCCCATAGGGTTCAGTGTTAATCAGTGAGACTTCCATAGGGTTCAGTGTTAATCACTGAGACTCCCACAGGGTTCAGTGTTAATCAATGAGACTCCCATAGTGTTCAGTGTTAATCAGTGAGACTCCCAAAGGGTTCAGTGTTAATCAGTGAGACTCCCACAGGGTTCAGTGTTAATCAGTGAGACTCCCACAGGGTTCAGTGTTAATCAGTGAGACTCCCACAGGGTTCAGTGTTAATCAGTGAGACTCCCACAGGGTTCAGTGTTAATCAGTTAGACTCCCACAGGGTTCAGTGTTAATCAGTGAGATTCCCATAGGGTTCAGTGTTAATGAGACTCCCATAGGGTTCAGTGTTAATCAGTGAGACTCCCACAGGGTTCAGTGTTAATCAGTGAGACTCCCACAGGGTTTAGTGTTAATCAGTGAGACTCCCACAGGGTTCAGTGTTAATCAGTGAGACTCCCACACGGTTCAGTGTTAATCAGTGAGACTCTCATAGTGTTCAGTGTTAATCAGTAAGACTTCCATAGGGTTCAATGTTAATCACTGATACTCCCATAGGGTTCAGTGTTAATCAGTGAGACTCCCACACGGTTCAGTGTTAATCAGTGAGACTCCCACAGGGTTCAGTGTTAATCAGTGAGACTCCCACAGGGTTCAGTGTTAATCAGTGAGATTCCCATAGGGTTCAGTGTTAATGAGACTCGCATAGGGTTCAGTCTTAATCAGTGAGACTCCCACAGGGTTCAGTGTTAATCAGTGAGACTCCCACAGGGTTCAGTGTTAATCAGTGAGACTCCCACAGGGTTCAGTGTTAATCAGTGAGACTCCCACAGGGTTCAGTGTTAATCAGTGAGACTCCCATAGGGTTCAGTGTTAATCAATGAGACTCCCACAGGGTTCAGTGTTAATTAGTGAGACTCCCACAGGGTTCAGTGTTAATCAGTGAGACTCCCATAGGGTTCAGTGTTAATCAGTGAGACTCCCACAGGGTTCAATGTTAATCACTGATACTCCCACAGGGTTCAGTGTTAATCAGTGAGACTCCCATAGGGTTCAGTGTTAATCAGTGAGACTTCCATAGGGTTCAGTGTTAATCACTGAGACTCCCACAGGGTTCAGTGTTAATCAGTGAGACTCCCATAGGGTTCTGTGTTAATGAGACTCCCATAGGGTTCAGTGTTAATCAGTGAGACTCCCACAGGGTTCAGTGTTAATCAGTGAGACTCCCACAGGGTTCAGTGTTAATCAGTGAGACTCCCACAGGGTTCAGTGTTAATCAGTTAGACTCCCACAGGGTTCAGTGTTAATCAGTGAGATTCCCATAGGGTTCAGTGTTAATGAGACTCCCATAGGGTTCAGTGTTAATCAGTGAGACTCCCACAGGGTTCAGTGTTAATCAGTGAGACTCCCACACGGTTTAGTGTTAATCAGTGAGACTCCCACAGGGTTCAGTGTTAATCAGTGAGACTCCCACACGGTTCAGTGTTAATCAGTGAGACTCTCATAGTGTTCAGTGTTAATCAGTAAGACTTCCATAGGGTTCAATGTTAATCACTGATACTCCCATAGGGTTCAGTGTTAATCAGTGAGACTCCCACACGGTTCAGTGTTAATCAGTGAGACTCCCACAGGGTTCAGTGTTAATCAGTGAGACTCCCACAGGGTTCAGTGTTAATCAGTGAGATTCCCATAGGGTTCAGTGTTAATGAGACTCCCATAGGGTTCAGTGTTAATCAGTGAGACTCCCACAGGGTTCAGTGTTAATCAGTGAGACTCCCACAGGGTTCAGTGTTAATCAGTGAGACTCCCACAGGGTTCAGTGTTAATCAGTGAGACTCCCACAGGGTTCAGTGTTAATCAGTGAGACTCCCACAGGGTTCAGTGTTAATTAGTGAGACTCCCACAGGGTTCAGTGTTAATCAGTGAGACTCCCACAGGGTTCAGTGTTAATCAGTGAGACTCCCATAGGGTTCAGTGTTAATCACTGAGACTCCCATAGGGTTCAGTGTTAATAAGTGACACTCCCATAGGGTTCAGTGTTAATCACTGAGACTCCCACAGGGTTCAGTGTTAATTAGTGAGACTCCCACAGGGTTCAGTGTTAATCAGTGAGACTCCCACAGGGTTCAGTGTTAATCAGTGAGACTCCCATAGGGTTCAGTGTTAATCAGTGAGACTCTCATAGGGTTCAGTGTTAATCACTGAGACTCCCAAAGTGTCCATTGTTAATCAGTGAGACTCCCACAGGGTTCAGTGTTAATCAGTGAGACTCCCATAGGGTTCAGTGTTAATAAGTGACACTCCCATAGGGTTCAGTGTTAATAAGTGACACTCCCATAGGGTTCAGTGTTAATCAGTGAGACTCCCATAGGGTTCAGTGTTAATCAGTGAGACTCCCATAGGGTTCAGTGTTAATCAGTGAGACTCCCACAGGGTTCAGTGTTAATCAATGACACTCCCATAGGGTTCAGTGTTAATGAGACTCCCACAGGGTTCAGTGTTAATCAGTGAGACTCCCATAGGGTCAGTATTAATCAGTGAGACTCCCACAGGGTTCAGTGTTAATCAGTGAGACTCCCACAGGGTTCAGTGTTCATCAGTGATACTCCCATAGGGTTCAGTGTTAATCAGTGAGACTCCCACAGTGTTCAGTGTTAATCAGTGAGACTCCCACAGGGTTCACTGTTAATCAGTGAGACTCCCACAGGGTTCAGTGTTAATCATTGAGACTCCCACAGGGTTCAGTGTTAATCAGTGAGACTCCCACAGGGTTCAGTGTTATTCAGTGAGACTCCCACACGGTTCAGTGTTAATCAGTGAGACTCCCACAGGGTTCAGTGTTCATCAGTGATACTCCCTTAGGGTTCAGTGTTAATCAGTGAGACTCCCACCGTGTTTAGTGTTAATCAGTGATACTCTCACAGGGTTCAGTGTTAATCAGTGAGACTCGTACAGTGTTCAGTGTTAATCAGAGAGACTCCCACAGTGTTCAGTGTTAATCAGTGAGACTCCCACAGGGTTCAATGTTAATCATTTAGACTCCCACAGGGTTCAGTGTTAATCAGTGAGACTCCCATAGGGTTCAGTGTTAATCAGTGAGACTCCATTAGGGTTCAGTGTTAATCAGTGAGACTCCCACAGGGTTCAGTGTTAATCAATGACACTCCCATAGGGTTCAGTGTTAATCAGTGAGACTCCCATAGGGTTCAGTGTTAATCAGTGAGACTCCCTTAGGGTTCAGTGTTAATTAGTGAGACTCCCACAGGGTTCAGCGTTAATCAGTGAGACTCCCACAGGGTTCAGTGTCCATCAGTGATACTCCCTTAGGGTTCAGTGTTAATCAATGACACTCCCATAGGGTTCAGTGTTAATCAGTGAGACTCCCATAGGGTTCAGTGTTAATCAGTGAGACTCCCTTAGGGTTCAGTGTTAATTAGTGAGACTCCCACAGGGTTCAGCGTTAATCAGTGAGACTCCCACAGGATTCAGTGTTAATCAGAGAGACTCCCATAGGGTTCAGTGTTAATCAGTGAGACTCGTACAGTGTTCAGTGTTAATCAGTGAGACTCCCATAGGGTTCAGTGTTAATCAGTGAGACTCCCACAGGGTTCAATGTCAATCAGTGAGACTCCCACAGGGTTCAATGTTCATCAGTGAGACTCCCATAGGGTTCAGTGTTAATCAGTGACACTCCCATAGGGTTCAGTGCTAATCACTGATACTCCCACAGGGTTCATTGTTAATCAGTGAGACTACCACAGGGTTCAGTGTTAATCAGTGAGACTCACATAGGGTTCAGTGTTAATCAGTGACACTCCCATAAGGTTCAGTGTTAATCAGTGAGACCCCCATAGGGTTCAGTGTTAATCAGTGAGACTCCATTAGGGTTCAGTGTTAATCAATGAGACTCCCATAGGGTTCAGTGTTAATCAGTGAGACTCCCTTAGGGTTCAGTGTTAATCAGTGAGACTCCCACAGGGTTCAGTGTTAATCAGTGAGACTCCCATAGGGTTCAGTGTTAATCAGTGACACTCCCATAGGGTTCAGTGCTAATCACTGATACTCCCACAGGGTTCATTGTTAATCAGTGACACTCCCATAGGGTTCAGCGTTAATCAGTGAGACTCCCATAGGGTTCAGTGTTAATCAGTGAGACTCCCACAGGGTTCAGTGTTAATCAGTGAGTCTCCCACAGGGTTCAGTATTAATCAGTGAGACTCCCATAGGGTTCAGTGTTAATCAGTGACACTCCCATAGGGTTCAGTGTTAATCAGTGAGACTCCCATAGGGTTCAGTGTTAATCAGTGAGACTCCCATAGGGTTCAGTGTTAATCAGTGAGACTCCCACAGGGTTCAGTGTTAATCAATGACACTCCCATAGGGTTCAGTGTTAATGAGACCCCCACAGGGTTCAGTGTTCCTCAGTGAGACTCCCATAGGTTTCAGTATTAATCAGTGAGACTCCCACAGGGTTCAGTGTTAATCAGTGAGACTCCCACAGGGTTCAGTGTTCATCAGTGATACTCCCTTAGGGTTCAGTGTTAATCAGTGAGACTCCCACCGTGTTTAGTGTTAATCAGTGAGACTCTCACAGGGTTCAGTGTTAATCAGTGAGACTCGTACAGTGTTCAGTGTTAATCAGAGAGACTCCCACAGTGTTCAGTGTTAATCAGTGAGACTCCCACAGGGTTCAATGTTAATCAGTGAGACTCCCACAGGGTTCAGTGTTAATCAGTGAGACTCCCATAGGGTTCAGTGTTAATCAGTGACACTCCCATAGGGTTCAGTGCTAATCACTGATACTCCCACAGGGTGCATTGTTAATCAGTGAGACTACCACAGGGTTCAGTGTTAATCAGTGAGACTCACATAGGGTTCAGTGTTAATCAGTGACACTCCCATAAGGTACAGTGTTAATCATTGAGACTCCCATAGGGTTCAGTGTTAATCAGTGACACTCCATTAGGGTTCAGTGTTAATCAGTGAGACTCCCACAGGGTTCAGTGTTAATCAATGACACTCCCATAGGGTTCAGTGTTAATCAGTGAGACTCCCATAGGGTTCAGTGTTAATCAGTGAGACTCCCTTAGGGTTCAGTGTTAATTAGTGAGACTCCCACAGGGTTCAGCGTTAATCAGTGAGACTCCCACAGGGTTCAGTGTCCATCAGTGATACTCCCTTAGGGTTCAGTGTTAATCAGTGAGACTCCCATAGGGTTCAGTGTTAATCAGTGAGACTCGTACAGTGTTCAGTGTTAATCAGTGAGACTCCCATAGGGTTCAGTGTTAATCAGTGAGACTCCCACAGGGTTCAATATTAATCAGTGAGACTCCCACAGGGTTCAATGTTAATCAGTGAGACTCCCATAGGGTTCAGTGTTAATCAGTGACACTCCCATAGGGTTCAGTGCTAATCACTGATACTCCCACAGGGTTCATTGTTAATCAGTGAGACTACCACAGGGTTCAGTGTTAATCAGTGAGACTCACATAGGGTTCAGTGTTAATCAGTGACACTCCCATAAGGTTCAGTGTTAATCAGTGAGACTCCCATAGGGTTCAGTGTTAATCAGTGAGACTCCATTAGGGTTCAGTGTTAATCAGTGAGACTCCCATAGGGTTCAGTGTTAATCAGTGAGACTCCCTTAGGGTTCAGTGTTAATTAGTGAGACTCCCACAGGGTTCAGCATTAATCAGTGAGACTCCCACAGGGTTCAGTGTCCATCAGTGATACTCCCTTAGGGTTCAGTGTTAATCAATGAGACTCCCACATTGTTTAGTGTTAATCAGTGAGACTCTCACAGGGTTCAGTGTTAATCAATGAGACTCCTACAGTGTTCAGTGTTAATCAGAGAGACTCCCACAGTGTTCAGTGTTAATCAGTGAGACTCCCACAGGGTTCAGTGTTAATCAGTGAGACTCCCACAGGGTTCAGTGTTAATCAGTGAGACTCCCATAGGGTTCAGTGTTAATCAGTGACACTCCCATAGGGTTCAGTGCTAATCACTGATACTCCCACAGGGTTCAGTGTTAATCAGTGACACTCCCATAGGGTTCAGCGTTAATCAGTGAGACTCCCATAGGGTTCAGTGTTAATCAGTGAGACTCCCACAGGGTTCAGTGTTAATCAGTGAGACTCCCAGAGGGTTCAGTATTAATCAGTGAGACTCCCATAGGGTTCAGTGTTAATCAGTGACACTCCCATAGGGTTCAGTGTTAATCAGTGAGACTCCCATAGGGTTCAGTGTTAATCAGTGAGACTCCCATAGGGTTCAGTGTTAATCAGTGAGACTCCCACAGGGTTCAGTGTTAATCAATGACACTCCCATAGGGTTCAGTGTTAATGAGACCCCCACAGGGTTCAGTGTTCCGCAGTGAGACTCCCATAGGTTTCAATATTAATCAGTGAGACTCCCACAGGGTTCAGTGTTAATCAGTGAGACTCCCACAGGGTTCAGTGTTCATCAGTGATACTCCCTTAGGGTTCAGTGTTAATCAGTGAGACTCCCACCGTGTTTAGTGTTAATCAGTGAGACTCTCACAGGGTTCAGTGTTAATCAGTGAGACTCGTACAGTGTTCAGTGTTAATCAGAGAGACTCCCACAGTGTTCAGTGTTAATCAGTGAGACTCCCACAGGGTTCAATGTTAATCAGTGAGACTCCCACAGGGTTCAGTGTTAATCATTGAGACTCCCATAGGGTTCAGTGTTAATCAGTGACACTCCCATAGGGTTCAGTGCTAATCACTGATACTCCCACAGGGTTCATTGTTAATCAGTGAGACTACCACAGGGTTCAGTGTTAATCAGTGAGACTCACATAGGGTTCAGTGTTAATCAGTGACACTCCCATAAGGTACAGTGTTAATCAGTGAGACTCCCATAGGGTTCAGTGTTAATCAGTGAGACTCCATTAGGGTTCAGTGTTAATCAGTGAGACTCCCACAGGGTTCAGTGTTAATCAATGACACTCCCATAGGGTTCAGTGTTAATCAGTGAGACTCCCATAGGGTTCAGTGTTAATCAGTGAGACTCCCTGAGGGTTCAGTGTTAATTAGTGAGACTCCCACAGGGTTCAGCGTTAATCAGTGAGACTCCCACAGGGTTCAGTGTCCATCAGTGATACTCCCTTAGGGTTCAGTGTTAATCAATGAGACTCCCACAGTGTTTAGTGTTAATCAGTGAGACTCTCACAGGGTTCAGTGTTAATCAGTGAGACTCCTACAATGTTCAGTGTTAATCAGAGAGACTCCCACAGTGTTCAGTGTTAATCAGTGAGACTCCCACAGGGTTCAGTGTTAATCAGTGAGACTCCCACAGGGTTCAGTGTTAATCAATGACACTCCCAAAGGGTGCAGTGTTAATCAGTGAGACTCCCATAGGGTTCAGTGTTAATCAGTGACACTCCCATAGGGTTCAGTGCTAATCACTGATACTCCCACAGGGTTCATTGTTAATCAGTGACACTCCCATAGGGTTCAGCGTTAATCAGTGAGACTCCCATAGGGTTCAGTGTTAATCAGTGAGACTCCCACAGGGTTCAGTGTTAATCAGTGAGACTCCCACAGGGTTCAGTATTAATCAGTGAGACTCCCATAGGGTTCAGTGTTAATCAGTGACACTCCCATAGGGTTCAGTGTTAATCAGTGAGACTCCCATAGGGTTCAGTGTTAATCAGTGAGACTCCCATAGGGTTCAGTGTTAATCAGTGAGACTCCCATAGGGTTCAGTGTTAATCAGTGAGACTCCCTTAGGGTTCAGTGTTAATCAGTGAGACTCCCACAGGGTTCAGCGTTAATCAGTGAGACTCCCACAGGGTTCAGTGTTAATCAGTGAGACTCCCATAGGGTTCAGTGTTAATCATTGACACTCCCACAGGGTTCAGTGTTAATCAGTGAGACTCCCACAGGGTTCAGTGTTAATCAGTGAGACTCCCACAGGGTTCGATGTTAATGAGTGAGACTCCCACAGGGTTCAGTGTTAATCAGTGAGTCTCCCATAGGGTTCAATGTTAATCAGTGAGACTACCACAGGGTTCAGTGCTAATCAGTGAGACTCCCATAGGGTTCAGTGTTAATCAGTTAGACTCCCACAGGGTTCAGTGTTAATCAGTGAGATTCCCAAAGGGCTCAGTGTTAATCAGGGAGACTCCCATAGGGTTCAGTGTTAATCAGTGAGACTCCCATAGGGTTCAGTTTTAATCAGTGAGACTCCCATAGGGTTCAGTGTTAATCAGTGGGACTCCCATAGGGTCCAGTGTTAATCAGTGAGACTCCCACAGGGTTCAGGTGTTAATCAGTGAGACTCCCGTAGGGTTCAGTGTTAATCAATGAGACTCCCATAGGGTTCAGTGTTAATCAGTGAGACTCCCACAGGGTTCAGTGTTAATCAGTGAGACTCCTACAGGGTTCAGTGTTAATCAGTGAGACTCCCACAGGGTTCAGTGTTAATCAGTGAGACTCCCACAGGTTTCAGTGTTAATCAGTGAGATTCCCATAGGGTTCAGTGTTAATCAGTGAGACTCCCATAGTGTTCAGTGTTAATCACTGAGACTCCCATTGGGTTCAGTGTTCATCAATGAGACTCCCATAGGGTTCAGTTTTAATCAGTGATACTCCCTTAGGGTTCAGTGTTAATCAGTGAGACTCCCATAGGGTTCAGTGTTAATCAGTGACACTCCCATAGGGTTCAGTGCTAATCACTGATACTCCCACAGGGTTCATTGTTAATCAGTGACACTCCCATAGGGTTCAGCGTTAATCAGTGAGACTCCCATAGGGTTCAGTGTTAATCAGTGAGACTCCCACAGGGTTCAGTGTTAATCAGTGAGACTCCCACAGGGTTCAGTATTAATCAGTGAGACTCCCATAGGGTTCAGTGTTAATCAGTGACACTCCCATAGGGTTCAGTGTTAATCAGTGAGACTCCCATAGGGTTCAGTGTTAATCAGTTAGACTCCCATAGGGTTCAGTGTTAATCAGTTAGACTCCCACAGGGTTCAGTGTTAATCAATGACACTCCCATAGGGTTCAGTGTTAATGAGACTCCCACAGGGTTCAGTGTTCATCAGTGAGACTCCCATAGGTTTCAGTATTAATCAGTGAGACTCCCACAGGGTTCAGTGTTAATCAGTGAGACTCCCACAGGGTTCAGTGTTCATCAGTGATACTCCCTTAGGGTTCAGTGTTAATCAGTGAGACTCCCACCGTGTTTAGTGTTAATCAGTGATACTCTCACAGGGTTCAGTGTTAATCAGTGAGACTCGTACAGTGTTCAGTGTTAATCAGAGAGACTCCCACAGTGTTCAGTGTTAATCAGTGAGACTCCCACAGGGTTCAATGTTAATCATTGAGACTCCAACAGGGTTCAGTGTTAATCAGTGAGACTCCCACAGGGTTCAGTGTTAATCAATGACACTCCCATAGGGTTCAGTGTTAATGAGACCCCCACAGGGTTCAGTGTTCCTCAGTGAGACTCCCATAGGTTTCAGTATTAATCAGTGAGACTCCCACAGGGTTCAGTGTTAATCAGTGAGACTCCCACAGGGTTCAGTGTTCATCAGTGATACTCCCTTAGGGTTCAGTGTTAATCAGTGAGACTCCCACCGTGTTTAGTGTTAATCAGTGAGACTCTCACAGGGTTCAGTGTTAATCAGTGAGACTCGTACAGTGTTCAGTGTTAATCAGAGAGACTCCCACAGTGTTCAGTGTTAATCAGTGAGACTCCCACAGGGTTCAATGTTAATCAGTGAGACTCCCACAGGGTTCAGTGTTAATCATTGAGACTCCCATAGGGTTCAGTGTTAATCAGTGACACTCCCATAGGGTTCAGTGCTAATCAGTGGGACTCCCATAGGGTCCAGTGTTAATCAGTGAGACTCCCACAGGGTTCAGGTGTTAATCAGTGAGACTCCCGTAGGATTCAGTGTTAATCAATGAGACTCCCATAGGGTTCAGTGTTAATCAGTGAGACTCCCACAGGGTTCAGTGTTAATCAGTGAGACTCCTACAGGGTTCAGTGTTAATCAGTGAGACTCCCACAGGGTTCAGTGTTAATCAGTGAGACTCCCACAGGTTTCAGTGTTAATCATTGAGACTCCCATAGGGTTCAGTGTTAATCAGTGACACTCCCATAGGGTTCAGTGCTAATCACTGATACTCCCACAGGGTTCATTGTTAATCAGTGAGACTACCACAGGGTTCAGTGTTAATCAGTGAGACTCACATAGGGTTCAGTGTTAATCAGTGACACTCCCATAAGGTACAGTGTTAATCAGTGAGACTCCCATAGGGTTCAGTGTTAATCAGTGAGACTCCATTAGGGTTCAGTGTTAATCAGTGAGACTCCCACAGGGTTCAGTGTTAATCAATGACACTCCCATAGGGTTCAGTGTTAATCAGTGAGACTCCCATAGGGTTCAGTGTTAATCAGTGAGACTCCCTTAGGGTTCAGTGTTAATTAGTGAGACTCCCACAGGGTTCAGCGTTAATCAGTGAGACTCCCACAGGGTTCAGTGTCCATCAGTGATACTCCCTTAGGGTTCAGTGTTAATCAATGAGACTCCCACAGTGTTTAGTGTTAATCAGTGAGACTCTCACAGGGTTCAGTGTTAATCAGTGAGACTCCTACAGTGTTCAGTGTTAATCAGAGAGACTCCCACAGTGTTCAGTGTTAATCAGTGAGACTCCCACAGGGTTCAGTGTTAATCAGTGAGACTCCCACAGGGTTCAGTGTTAATCAATGACACTCCCAAAGGGTGCAGTGTTAATCAGTGAGACTCCCATAGGGTTCAGTGTTAATCAGTGACACTCCCATAGGGTTCAGTGCTAATCACTGATACTCCCACAGGGTTCATTGTTAATCAGTGACACTCCCATAGGGTTCAGCGTTAATCAGTGAGACTCCCATAGGGTTCAGTGTTAATCAGTGAGACTCCCACAGGGTTCAGTGTTAATCAGTGAGACTCCCACAGGGTTCAGTATTAATCAGTGAGACTCCCATAGGGTTCAGTGTTAATCAGTGACACTCCCATAGGGTTCAGTGTTAATCAGTGAGACTCCCATAGGGTTCAGTGTTAATCAGTGAGACTCCCATAGGGTTCAGTGTTAATCAGTGAGACTCCCATAGGGTTCAGTGTTAATCAGTGAGACTCCCTTAGGGTTCAGTGTTAATCAGTGAGACTCCCACAGGGTTCAGCGTTAATCAGTGAGACTCCCACAGGGTTCAGTGTTAATCAGTGAGACTCCCATAGGGTTCAGTGTTAATCATTGACACTCCCACAGGGTTCAGTGTTAATCAGTGAGACTCCCACAGGGTTCAGTGTTAATCAGTGAGACTCCCACAGGGTTCGATGTTAATGAGTGAGACTCCCACAGGGTTCAGTGTTAATCAGTGAGTCTCCCATAGGGTTCAATGTTAATCAGTGAGACTACCACAGGGTTCAGTGCTAATCAGTGAGACTCCCATAGGGTTCAGTGTTAATCAGTTAGACTCCCACAGGGTTCAGTGTTAATCAGTGAGATTCCCAAAGGGCTCAGTGTTAATCAGGGAGACTCCCATAGGGTTCAGTGTTAATCAGTGAGACTCCCATAGGGTTCAGTTTTAATCAGTGAGACTCCCATAGGGTTCAGTGTTAATCAGTGGGACTCCCATAGGGTCCAGTGTTAATCAGTGAGACTCCCACAGGGTTCAGGTGTTAATCAGTGAGACTCCCGTAGGGTTCAGTGTTAATCAATGAGACTCCCATAGGGTTCAGTGTTAATCAGTGAGACTCCCACAGGGTTCAGTGTTAATCAGTGAGACTCCTACAGGGTTCAGTGTTAATCAGTGAGACTCCCACAGGGTTCAGTGTTAATCAGTGAGACTCCCACAGGTTTCAGTGTTAATCAGTGAGACTCCCATAGGGTTCAGTGTTAATCAGTGAGACTCCCATAGTGTTCAGTGTTAATCACTGAGACTCCCATTGGGTTCAGTGTTCATCAATGAGACTCCCATAGGGTTCAGTTTTAATCAGTGATACTCCCTTAGGGTTCAGTGTTAATCAGTGAGACTCCCATAGGGTTCAGTGTTAATCAGTGACACTCCCATAGGGTTCAGTGCTAATCACTGATACTCCCACAGGGTTCATTGTTAATCAGTGACACTCCCATAGGGTTCAGCGTTAATCAGTGAGACTCCCATAGTGTTCAGTGTTAATCAGTGAGACTCCCACAGGGTTCAGTGTTAATCAGTGAGACTCCCACAGGGTTCAGTATTAATCAGTGAGACTCCCATAGGGTTCAGTGTTAATCAGTGACACTCCCATAGGGTTCAGTGTTAATCAGTGAGACTCCCATAGGGTTCAGTGTTAATCAGTTAGACTCCCATAGGGTTCAGTGTTAATCAGTTAGACTCCCACAGGGTTCAGTGTTAATCAATGACACTCCCATAGGGTTCAGTGTTAATGAGACTCCCACAGGGTTCAGTGTTCATCAGTGAGACTCCCATAGGTTTCAGTATTAATCAGTGAGACTCCCACAGGGTTCAGTGTTAATCAGTGAGACTCCCACAGGGTTCAGTGTTCATCAGTGATACTCCCTTAGGGTTCAGTGTTAATCAGTGAGACTCCCACCGTGTTTAGTGTTAATCAGTGATACTCTCACAGGGTTCAGTGTTAATCAGTGAGACTCGTACAGTGTTCAGTGTTAATCAGAGAGACTCCCACAATGTTCAGTGTTAATCAGTGAGACTCCCACAGGGTTCAATGTTAATCATTGAGACTCCAACAGGGTTCAGTGTTAATCAGTGAGACTCCCACAGGGTTCAGTGTTAATCAATGACACTCCCATAGGGTTCAGTGTTAATGAGACCCCCACAGGGTTCAGTGTTCCTCAGTGAGACTCCCATAGGTTTCAGTATTAATCAGTGAGACTCCCACAGGGTTCAGTGTTAATCAGTGAGACTCCCACAGGGTTCAGTGTTCATCAGTGATACTCCCTTAGGGTTCAGTGTTAATCAGTGAGACTCCCACCGTGTTTAGTGTTAATCAGTGAGACTCTCACAGGGTTCAGTGTTAATCAGTGAGACTCGTACAGTGTTCAGTGTTAATCAGAGAGACTCCCACAGTGTTCAGTGTTAATCAGTGAGACTCCCACAGGGTTCAATGTTAATCAGTGAGACTCCCACATGGTTCAGTGTTAATCATTGAGACTCCCATAGGGTTCAGTGTTAATCAGTGACACTCCCATAGGGTTCAGTGCTAATCAGTGGGACTCCCATAGGGTCCAGTGTTAATCAGTGAGACTCCCACAGGGTTCAGGTGTTAATCAGTGAGACTCCCGTAGGGTTCAGTGTTAATCAATGAGACTCCCATAGGGTTCAGTGTTAATCAGTGAGACTCCCACAGGGTTCAGTGTTAATCAGTGAGACTCCTACAGGGTTCAGTGTTAATCAGTGAGACTCCCACAGGGTTCAGTGTTAATCAGTGAGACTCCCACAGGTTTCAGTGTTAATCATTGAGACTCCCATAGGGTTCAGTGTTAATCAGTGACACTCCCATAGGGTTCAGTGCTAATCACTGATACTCCCACAGGGTTCATTGTTAATCAGTGAGACTACCACAGGGTTCAGTGTTAATCAGTGAGACTCACATAGGGTTCAGTGTTAATCAGTGACACTCCCATAAGGTACAGTGTTAATCAGTGAGACTCCCATAGGGTTCAGTGTTAATCAGTGAGACTCCATTAGGGTTCAGTGTTAATCAGTGAGACTCCCACAGGGTTCAGTGTTAATCAATGACACTCCCATAGGGTTCAGTGTTAATCAGTGAGACTCCCATAGGGTTCAGTGTTTATCAGTGAGACTCCCTTAGGGTTCAGTGTTAATTAGTGAGACTCCCACAGGGTTCAGCGTTAATCAGTGAGACTCCCACAGGGTTCAGTGTCCATCAGTGATACTCCCTTAGGGTTCAGTGTTAATCAATGAGACTCCCACAGTGTTTAGTGTTAATCAGTGAGACTCTCACAGGGTTCAGTGTTAATCAGTGAGACTCCTACAGTGTTCAGTGTTAATCAGAGAGACTCCCACAGTGTTCAGTGTTAATCAGTGAGACTCCCACAGGGTTCAGTGTTAATCAGTGAGACTCCCACAGGGTTCAGTGTTAATCAGTGACACTCCCACAGGGTGCAGTGTTAATCAGTGAGACTCCCATAGGGTTCAGTGTTAATCAGTGACACTCCCATAGGGTTCAGTGCTAATCACTGATACTCCCACAGGGTTCATTGTTAATCAGTGACACTCCCATAGGGTTCAGCGTTAATCAGTGAGACTCCCATAGGGTTCAGTGTTAATCAGTGAGACTCCCACAGGGTTCAGTGTTAATCAGTGAGACTCCCACAGGGTTCAGTATTAATCAGTGAGACTCCCATAGGGTTCAGTGTTAATCAGTGACACTCCCATAGGGTTCAGTGTTAATCAGTGAGACTCCCATAGGGTTCAGTGTTAATCAGTGAGACTCCCATAGGGTTCAGTGTTAATCAGTGAGACTCCCATAGGGTTCAGTGTTAATCAGTGAGACTCCCTTAGGGTTCAGTGTTAATCAGTGTGACTCCCACAGGGTTCAGCGTTAATCAGTGAGACTCCCACAGGGTTCAGTGTTAATCAGTGAGACTCCCATAGGGTTCAGTGTTAATCAGTGACACTCCCACAGGGTTCAGTGTTAATCAGTGAGACTCCCACAGGGTTCAGTGTTAATCAGTGAGACTCCCACAGGGTTCGATGTTAATGAGTGAGACTCCCACAGGGTTCAGTGTTAATCAGTGAGTCTCCCATAGGGTTCAATGTTAATCAGTGAGACTACCACAGGGTTCAGTGCTAATCAGTGAGACTCCCATAGGGTTCAGTGTTAATCAGTGAGACTCCCACAGGGTTCAGTGTTAATCAGTGAGATTCCCAAAGGGCTCAGTGTTAATCAGGGAGACTCCCATAGGGTTCAGTGTTAATCAGTGAGACTCCCATAGGGTTCAGTTTTAATCAGTGAGCCTCCCATAGGGTTCAGTGTTAATCAGTGGGACTCCCATAGGGTCCAGTGTTAATCAGTGAGACTCCCACAGGGTTCAGGTGTTAATCAGTGAGACTCCCGTAGGGTTCAGTGTTAATCAATGAGACTCCCATAGGGTTCAGTGTTAATCAGTGAGACTCCCACAGGGTTCAGTGTTAATCAGTGAGACTCCTACAGGGTTCAGTGTTAATCAGTGAGACTCCCACAGGGTTCAGTGTTAATCAGTGAGACTCCCACAGGTTTCAGTGTTAATCAGTGAGACTCCCATAGGGTTCAGTGTTAATCAGTGAGACTCCCATAGTGTTCAGTGTTAATCACTGAGACTCCCATTGGGTTCAGTGTTCATCAATGAGACTCCCATAGGGTTCAGTTTTAATCAGTGATACTCCCTTAGGGTTCAGTGTTAATCAGTGAGACTCCCATAGGGTTCAGTGTTAATCAGTGACACTCCCATAGGGTTCAGCGTTAATCAGTGAGACTCCCATAGGGTTCAGTGTTAATCAGTGAGACTCCCACAGGGTTCAGTGTTAATCAGTGAGACTCCCACAGGGTTCAGTATTAATCAGTGAGACTCCCATAGGGTTCAGTGTTAATCAGTGACACTCCCATAGGGTTCAGTGTTAATCAGTGAGACTCCCATAGGGTTCAGTGTTAATCAGTTAGACTCCCATAGGGTTCAGTGTAAATCAGTTAGACTCCCACAGGGTTCAGTGTTAATCAATGACACTCCCATAGGGTTCAGTGTTAATGAGACTCCCACAGGGTTCAGTGTTCATCAGTGAGACTCCCATAGGTTTCAGTATTAATCAGTGAGACTCCCACAGGGTTCAGTGTTAATCAGTGAGACTCCCACAGGGTTCAGTGTTCATCAGTGATACTCCCTTAGGGTTCAGTGTTAATCAGTGAGACTCCCACCGTGTTTAGTGTTAATCAGTGATACTCTCACAGGGTTCAGTGTTAATGAGTGAGACTCGTACAGTGTTCAGTGTTAATCAGAGAGACTCCCACAGTGTTCAGTGTTAATCAGTGAGACTCCCATAGGGTTCAGTGTTAATCAGTGACACTCCCATAGGGTTCAGTGCTAATCACTGATACTCCCACAGGGTTCATTGTTAATCAGTGAGACTACCACAGGGTTCAGTGTTAATCAGTGAGACTCCCATAGGGTTCAGTGTTAATCAGTGACACTCCCATAAGGTTCAGTGTTAATCAGTGAGACTCCCATAGGGTTCAGTGTTAATCAGTGAGACTCCATTAGGGTTCAGTGTTAATCAGTGAGACTCCCACAGGGTTCAGTGTTAATCAATGACACTCCCATAGGGTTCAGTGTTAATCAGTGAGACTCCCATAGGGTTCAGTGTTAATCAGTGAGACTCCCACAGTGTTCAGTGTTTATCAGTGAGACTCCCACAGGGTTCAGTGTTAATCAGTGAGACTCCCACAGGGTTCAGTGTTAATTAATGACACTCCCTTAGGGTTCAGTGTTAATCATTGAGACTCCCACAGTGTTTAGTGTTAATCAGTGAGACTCCTACAGTGTTCAGTGTTAATCAGAGAGACTCCCACAGTGTTCAGTGTTTATCAGTGAGACTCCCACAGGGTTCAGTGTTAATCAGTGAGACTCCCACAGGGTTCAGTGTTAATTAATGACACTCCCACAGGGTGCAGTGTTAATCAGTGAGACTCCCATAGGGTTCAGTGTTAATCAGTGACACTCCCATAGGGTTCAGTGCTAATCACTGATACTCCCACAGGGTTCATTGTTAATCAGTGACACTCCCATAGCGTTCAGCGTTAATCAGTGAGACTCCCATAGGGTTCAGTGTTAATCAGTGAGACTCCCACAGGGTTCAGTGTTAATCAGTGAGACTCCCACAGGGTTCAGTATTAATCAGTGAGACTCCCATAGGGTTCAGTGTTAATCAGTGACACTCCCATAGGGTTCAGTGTTAATCAGTGAGCCTCCCATAGGGTTCAGTGTTAATCAGTGAGACTCCCATAGGGTTCAGTGTTAATCAGTGAGACTCCCATAGGGTTCAGTGTTAATCAGTGAGACTCCCTTAGGGTTCAGTGTTAATCAGTGAGACTCCCACAGGGTTCAGCGTTAATCAGTGAGACTCCCACAGGGTTCAGTGTTAATCAGTGAGACTCCCATAGGGTTCAGTGTTAATCAGTGACACTCCCACAGGGTTCAGTGTTAATCAGTGAGACTCCCACAGGGTTCAGTGTTAATCAGTGAGACTCCCACAGGGTTCGGTGTTAATGAGTGAGACTCCCACAGGGTTCAGTGTTAATCAGTGAGTCTCCCATAGGGTTCAATGTTAATCAGTGAGACTACCACAGGGTTCAGTGCTAATCAGTGAGACTCCCATAGGGTTCAGTGTTAATCAGTGAGACTCCCACAGGGTTCAGTGTTAATCAGTGAGATTCCCAAAGGGCTCAGTGTTAATCAGGGAGACTCCCATAGGGTTCAGTGTTAATCAGTGAGACTCCCATAGGGTTCAGTTTTAATCAGTGAGACTCCCATAGGGTTCAGTGTTAATCAGTGGGACTCCCATAGGGTCCAGTGTTAATCAGTGAGACTCCCACAGGGTTCAGGTGTTAATCAGTGAGACTCCCGTAGGGTTCAGTGTTAATCAATGAGACTCCCATAGGGTTCAGTGTTAATCAGTGAGACTCCCACAGGGTTCAGTGTTAATCAGTGAGACTCCTACAGGGTTCAGTATTAATCAGTGAGACTCCCACAGGGTTCAGTGTTAATCAGTGAGACTCCCACAGGTTTCAGTCTTAATCAGTGAGACTCCCATAGGGTTCAGTGTTAATCAGTGAGACTCCCATAGTGTTCAGTGTTAATCACTGAGACTCCCATTGGGTTCAGTGTTCATCAATGAGACTCCCATAGGGTTCAGTTTTAATCAGTGATACTCCCTTAGGGTTCAGTGTTAATCAGTGAGACTCCCATAGGGTTCAGTGTTAATCAGTGACACTTCCATAGGGTTCAGTGCTAATCACTGATACTCCCACAGGGTTCATTGTTAATCAGTGACACTCCCATAGGGTTCAGCGTTAATCAGTGAGACTCCCATAGGGTTCAGTGTTAATCAGTGAGACTCCCACAGGGTTCAGTGTTAATCAGTGAGACTCCCATAGGGTTCAGTGTTAATCAGTTAGACTCCCACAGGGTTCAGTGTTAATCAATGACACTCCCATAGGGTTCAGTGTTAATGAGACTCCCACAGGGTTCAGTGTTCATCAGTGAGACTCCCATAGGTTTCAGTATTAATCAGTGAGACTCCCACAGGGTTCAGTGTTAATCAGTGAGACTCCCACAGGGTTCAGTGTTCATCAGTGATACTCCCTTAGGGTTCAGTGTTAATCAGTGAGACTCCCACCGTGTTTAGTGTTAATCAGTGATACTCTCACAGGGTTCAGTGTTAATCAGTGAGACTCGTACAGTGTTCAGTGTTAATCAGAGAGACTCCCACAGTGTTCAGTGTTAATCAGTGAGACTCCCACAGGGTTCAATGTTAATCATTGAGACTCCCACAGGGTTCAGTGTTAATCAGTGAGACTCCCATAGGGTTCAGTGTTAATCAGTGACACTCCCATAGGGTTCAGTGCTAATCACTGATACTCCCACAGGGTTCATTGTTAATCAGTGAGACTACCACAGGGTTCAGTGTTAATCAGTGAGAATCCCATAGGGTTCAGTGTTAATCAGTGACACTCCCATAAGATTCAGTGTTAATCAGTGAGACTCCCATAGGGTTCAGTGTTAATCAGTGAGACTCCATTAGGGTTCAGTGTTAATCAGTGAGACTCCCACAGGGTTCAGTGTTAATCAATGACACTCCCATAGGGTTCAGTGTTAATCAGTGAGACTCACATAGGGTTCAGTGTTAATCAGTGAGACTCCCTTAGGGTTCAGTGTTAATTAGTGAGACTCCCACAGGGTTCAGCGTTAATCAGTGAGACTCCCACAGGGTTCAGTGTCCATCAGTGATTCTCCCTTAGGGTTCAGTGTTAATCATTGAGACTCCCACAGTGTTTAGTGTTAATCAGTGAGACTCTCACAGGGTTCAGTGTTAATCAGTGAGACTCCTACAGTGTTCAGTGTTAATCAGAGAGACTCCCACAGTGTTCAGTGTTAATCAGTGAGACTCCCACAGGGTTCAGTGTTAATCAGTGAGACTCCCACAGGCTTCAGTGTTAATCAATGACACTCCCACAGGGTTCAGTGTTGATCAGTGAGACTCCCATAGGGTTCAGTGTTAATCAGTGACACTCCCATAGGGTTCAGTGCTAATCACTGATACTCCCACAGGGTTCATTGTTAATCAGTGACACTCCCATAGGGTTCAGCGTTAATCAGTGAGACTCCCATAGGGTTCAGTGTTAATCAGTGAGACTCCCACAGGGTTCAGTGTTAATGAGACTCCCACAGGGTTCAGTGTTCATCAGTGAGACTCCCATAGGTTTCAGTATTAATCAGTGAGACTCCCACAGGGTTCAGTGTTAATCAGTGAGACTCCCACAGGGTTCAGTGTTCATCAGTGATACTCCCTTAGGGTTCAGTGTTAATCAGTGAGACTCCCACCGTGTTTAGTGTTAATCAGTGAGACTCTCACAGGGTTCTGTGTTAATCAGTGAGACTCGTACAGTGTTCAGTGTTAATCAGAGAGACGCCCACAGTGTTCAGTGTTAATCAGTGAGACTCCCACAGGGTTCAATGTTAATCAGTGAGACTCCCACAGGGTTCAGTGTTAATCAGTGAGACTCCCATAGGGTTCAGTGTTAATCAGTGACACTCCCATAGGGTTCAGTGCTAATCACTGATACTCCCACAGGGTTCATTGTTAATCAGTGAGTCTACCACAGGGTTCAGTGTTAATCAGTGAGACTCCCATAGGGTTCAGTGTTAATCAGTGACACTCCCATAAGGTTCAGTGTTAATCAGTGAGACTCCCATAGGGTTCAGTGTTAATCAGTGAGACTCCATTAGGGTTCAGTGTTAATCAGTGAGACTCCCACAGGGTTCAGTGTTAATCAATGACACTCCCATAGGGTTCAGTGTTAATCAGTGAGACTCCCATAGGGTTCAGTGTTAATCAGTGAGACTCCCTTAGGGTTCAGTGTTAATTAGTGAGACTCCCACAGGGTTCAGCGTTAATCAGTGAGACTCCCACAGGGTTCAGTGTCCATCAGTGATACTCCCTTAGGGTTCAGTGTTAATCAATGAGACTCCCACAGTGTGTAGTGTTAATCAGTGAGACTCTCACAGGGTTCAGTGTTAATCAGTGAGACTCCTACAGTGTTCAGTGTTAATCAGAGAGACTCCCACAGTGTTCAGTGTTAATCAGTGAGACTCCCACAGGGTTCAGTGTTAATCAGTGAGACTCCCACAGAGTTCAGTGTTAATCAATGACACTCCCATAGGGTTCAGTGTTAATCAGTGACACTCCCATAGGGTTCAGTGCTAATCACTGATACTCCCACAGGGTTCATTGTTAATCAGTGAGACTACCATAGGGTTCAGTGTTAATCAGTGAGACTCCCATAGGGTTCAGTGTTAATCAGTGACACTCCCATAAGGTTCAGTGTTAATCAGTGAGACTCCCATAGGGTTCAGTGTTAATCAGTGAGACTCCATTAGGGTTCAGTGTTAATCAGTGAGACTCCCACAGGGTTCAGTGTTAATCAGTGAGACTCCCATAGGGTTCAGTGTTAATCAGTGACACTCCCATAGGGTTCAGTGCTAATCACTGATACTCCCACAGGGTTCATTGTTAATCAGTGAGTCTACCACAGGGTTCAGTGTTAATCAGTGAGACTCCCATAGGGTTCAGTGTTAATCAGTGACACTCCCATAAGGTTCAGTGTTAATCAGTGAGACTCCCATAGGGTTCAGTGTTAATCAGTGAGACTCCATTAGGGTTCAGTGTTAATCAGTGAGACTCCCACAGGGTTCAGTGTTAATCAATGACACTCCCATAGGGTTCAGTGTTAATCAGTGAGACTCCCATAGGGTTCAGTGTTAATCAGTGAGACTCCCTTAGGGTTCAGTGTTAATTAGTGAGACTCCTACAGGGTTCAGCGTTAATCAGTGAGACTCCCACAGGGTTCAGTGTCCATCAGTGATACTCCCTTAGGGTTCAGTGTTAATCAATGAGACTCCCACAGTGTGTAGTGTTAATCAGTGAGACTCTCACAGGGTTCAGTGTTAATCAGTGAGACTACCATAGGGTTCAGTGTTGATCAGTGAGACTCCCATAGGGTTCAGTGTTAATCAGTGACACTCCCATAGGGTTCAGTGCTAATCATTGATACTCCCACAGGGTTCATTGTTAATCAGTGACACTCCCATAGGGTTCAGCGTTAATCAGTGAGACTCCCATAGGGTTCAGTGTTAATCAGTGAGACTCCCACAGGGTTCAGTGTTAATCAGTGAGACTCCCACAGGGTTCAGTATTAATCAGTGAGACTCCCATAGGGTTCAGTGTTAATCAGTGACACTCCCATAGGGTTCAGTGTTAATCACTGATACTCCCACAGGGTTCAGCGTTAATCAGTGAGACTCCCACAGGGTTCAGTGTCCATCAGTGATACTCCCTTAGGGTTCAGTGTTAATCATTGAGACTCCCACAGTGTTTAGTGTTAATCAGTGAGACTCCTACAGTGTTCAGTGTTAATCAGAGAGACTCCCACAGTGTTCAGTGTTAATCAGTGAGACTCCCACAGGGTTCAGTGTTAATCAGTGAGACTCCCACAGGGTTCAGTGTTAATTAATGACACTCCCACAGGGTGCAGTGTTAATCAGTGAGACTCCCATAGGGTTCAGTGTTAATCAGTGACACTCCCATAGGGTTCAGTGCTAATCACTGATACTCCCACAGGGTTCATTGTTAATCAGTGACACTCCCATAGCGTTCAGCGTTAATCAGTGAGACTCCCATAGGGTTCAGTGTTAATCAGTGAGACTCCCACAGGGTTCAGTGTTAATCAGTGAGACTCCCACAGGGTTCAGTATTAATCAGTGAGACTCCCATAGGGTTCAGTGTTAATCAGTGACACTCCCATAGGGTTCAGTGTTAATCAGTGAGCCTCCCATAGGGTTCAGTGTTAATCAGTGAGACTCCCATACGGTTCAGTGTTAATCAGTGAGACTCCCATAGGGTTCAGTGTTAATCAGTGAGACTCCCTTAGGGTTCAGTGTTAATCAGTGAGACTCCCACAGGGTTCAGCGTTAATCAGTGAGACTCCCACAGGGTTCAGTGTTAATCAGTGAGACTCCCATAGGGTTCAGTGTTAATCAGTGACACTCCCACAGGGTTCAGTGTTAATCAGTGAGACTCCCACAGGGTTCAGTGTTAATCAGTGAGACTCCCACAGGGTTCGGTGTTAATGAGTGAGACTCCCACAGGGTTCAGTGTTAATCAGTGAGTCTCCCATAGGGTTCAATGTTAATCAGTGAGACTACCACAGGGTTCAGTGCTAATCAGTGAGACTCCCATAGGGTTCAGTGTTAATCAGTGAGACTCCCACAGGGTTCAGTGTTAATCAGTGAGATTCCCAAAGGGCTCAGTGTTAATCAGGGAGACTCCCATAGGGTTCAGTGTTAATCAGTGAGACTCCCATAGGGTTCAGTTTTAATCAGTGAGACTCCCATAGGGTTCAGTGTTAATCAGTGGGACTCCCATAGGGTCCAGTGTTAATCAGTGAGACTCCCACAGGGTTCAGGTGTTAATCAGTGAGACTCCCGTAGGGTTCAGTGTTAATCAATGAGACTCCCATAGGGTTCAGTGTTAATCAGTGAGACTCCCACAGGGTTCAGTGTTAATCAGTGAGACTCCTACAGGGTTCAGTATTAATCAGTGAGACTCCCACAGGGTTCAGTGTTAATCAGTGAGACTCCCACAGGTTTCAGTGTTAATCAGTGAGACTCCCATAGGGTTCAGTGTTAATCAGTGAGACTCCCATAGTGTTCAGTGTTAATCACTGAGACTCCCATTGGGTTCAGTGTTCATCAATGAGACTCCCATAGGGTTCAGTTTTAATCAGTGATACTCCCTTAGGGTTCAGTGTTAATCAGTGAGACTCCCATAGGGTTCGGTGTTAATCAGTGACACTCCCATAGGGTTCAGTGCTAATCACTGATACTCCCACAGGGTTCATTGTTAATCAGTGACACTCCCATAGGGTTCAGCGTTAATCAGTGAGACTCCCATAGGGTTCAGTGTTAATCAGTGAGACTCCCACAGGGTTCAGTGTTAATCAGTGAGACTCCCACAGGGTTCAGTATTAATCAGTGAGACTCCCATAGGGTTCAGTGTTAATCAGTGACACTCCCATAGGGTTCAGTGTTAATCAGTGAGACTCCCATAGGGTTCAGTGTTAATCAGTTAGACTCCCATAGGGTTCAGTGTTAATCAGTTAGACTCCCACAGGGTTCAGTGTTAATCAATGACACTCCCATAGGGTTCAGTGTTAATGAGACTCCCACAGGGTTCAGTGTTCATCAGTGAGACTCCCATAGGTTTCAGTATTAATCAGTGAGACTCCCACAGGGTTCAGTGTTAATCAGTGAGACTCCCACAGGGTTCAGTGTTCATCAGTGATACTCCCTTAGGGTTCAGTGTTAATCAGTGAGACTCCCACCGTGTTTAGTGTTAATCAGTGATACTCTCACAGGGTTCAGTGTTAATCAGTGAGACTCGTACAGTGTTCAGTGTTAATCAGAGAGACTCCCACAGTGTTCAGTGTTAATCAGTGAGACTCCCACAGGGTTCAATGTTAATCATTGAGACTCCCACAGGGTTCAGTGTTAATCAGTGAGACTCCCATAGGGTTCAGTGTTAATCAGTGACACTCCCATAGGGTTCAGTGCTAATCACTGATACTCCCACAGGGTTCATTGTTAATCAGTGAGACTACCACAGGGTTCAGTGTTAATCAGTGAGAATCCCATAGGGTTCAGTGTTAATCAGTGACACTCCCATAAGATTCAGTGTTAATCAGTGAGACTCCCATAGGGTTCAGTGTTAATCAGTGAGACTCCATTAGGGTTCAGTGTTAATCAGTGAGACTCCCACAGGGTTCAGTGTTAATCAATGACACTCCCATAGGGTTCAGTGTTAATCAGTGAGACTCCCATAGGGTTCAGTGTTAATCAGTGAGACTCCCTTAGGGTTCAGTGTTAATTAGTGAGACTCCCACAGGGTTCAGCGTTAATCAGTGAGACTCCCACAGGGTTCAGTGTCCATCAGTGATACTCCCTTAGGGTTCAGTGTTAATCATTGAGACTCCCACAGTGTTTAGTGTTAATCAGTGAGACTCTCACAGGGTTCAGTGTTAATCAGTGAGACTCCTACAGTGTTCAGTGTTAATCAGAGAGACTCCCACAGTGTTCAGTGTTAATCAGTGAGACTCCCACAGGGTTCAGTGTTAATCAGTGAGACTCCCACAGGCTTCAGTGTTAATCAATGACACTCCCACAGGGTTCAGTGTTGATCAGTGAGACTCCCATAGGGTTCAGTGTTAATCAGTGACACTCCCATAGGGTTCAGTGCTAATCACTGATACTCCCACAGGGTTCATTGTTAATCAGTGACACTCCCATAGGGTTCAGCGTTAATCAGTGAGACTCCCATAGGGTTCAGTGTTAATCAGTGAGACTCCCACAGGGTTCAGTGTTAATCAGTGAGACTCCCACAGGGTTCAGTATTAATCAGTGAGACTCCCATAGGGTTCAGTGTTAATCAGTGACACTCCCATAGGGTTCAGTGTTAATCAGTGAGACTCCCATAGGGTTCAGTGTTAATCAGTGAGACTCCCATAGGGTTCAGTGTTAATCAGTTAGACTCCCACAGGGTTCAGTGTTAATCAATGACACTCCCATAGGGTTCAGTGTTAATGAGACTCCCACAGGGTTCAGTGTTCATCAGTGAGACTCCCATAGGTTTCAGTATTAATCAGTGAGACTCCCACAGGGTTCAGTGTTAATCAGTGAGACTCCCACAGGGTTCAGTGTTCATCAGTGATACTCCCTTAGGGTTCAGTGTTAATCAGTGAGACTCCCACCGTGTTTAGTGTTAATCAGTGAGACTCTCACAGGGTTCAGTGTTAATCAGTGAGACTCGTACAGTGTTCAGTGTTAATCAGAGAGACGCCCACAGTGTTCAGTGTTAATCAGTGAGACTCCCACAGGGTTCAATGTTAATCAGTGAGACTCCCACAGGGTTCAGTGTTAATCAGTGAGACTCCCATAGGGTTCAGTGTTAATCAGTGACACTCCCATAGGGTTCAGTGCTAATCACTGATACTCCCACAGGGTTCATTGTTAATCAGTGAGTCTACCACAGGGTTCAGTGTTAATCAGTGAGACTCCCATAGGGTTCAGTGTTAATCAGTGACACTCCCATAAGGTTCAGTGTTAATCAGTGAGACTCCCATAGGGTTCAGTGTTAATCAGTGAGACTCCATTAGGGTTCAGTGTTAATCAGTGAGACTCCCACAGGGTTCAGTGTTAATCAATGACACTCCCATAGGGTTCAGTGTTAATCAGTGAGACTCCCATAGGGTTCAGTGTTAATCAGTGAGACTCCCTTAGGGTTCAGTGTTAATTAGTGAGACTCCCACAGGGTTCAGCGTTAATCAGTGAGACTCCCACAGGGTTCAGTGTCCATCAGTGATACTCCCTTAGGGTTCAGTGTTGATCAATGAGACTCTCACAGGGTTCAGTGTTAATCAGTGAGACTCCTACAGTGTTCAGTGTTAATCAGAGAGACTCCCACAGTGTTCAGTGTTAATCAGTGAGACTCCCACAGGGTTCAGTGTTAATCAGTGAGACTCCCACAGAGTTCAGTGTTAATCAATGACACTCCCATAGGGTTCAGTGTTAATCAGTGACACTCCCATAGGGTTCAGTGCTAATCACTGATACTCCCACAGGGTTCATTGTTAATCAGTGAGACTACCATAGGGTTCAGTGTTAATCAGTGAGACTCCCATAGGGTTCAGTGTTAATCAGTGACACTCCCATAAGGTTCAGTGTTAATCAGTGAGACTCCCATAGGGTTCAGTGTTAATCAGTGAGACTCCATTAGGGTTCAGTGTTAATCAGTGAGACTCCCACAGGGTTCAGTGTTAATCAGTGAGACTCCCATAGGGTTCAGTGTTAATCAGTGACACTCCCATAGGGTTCAGTGCTAATCACTGATACTCCCACAGGGTTCATTGTTAATCAGTGAGTCTACCACAGGGTTCAGTGTTAATCAGTGAGACTCCCATAGGGTTCAGTGTTAATCAGTGACACTCCCATAAGGTTCAGTGTTAATCAGTGAGACTCCCATAGGGTTCAGTGTTAATCAGTGAGACTCCATGAGACTCCCACAGGGTTCAGTGTTAATCAATGACACTCCCATAGGGTTCAGTGTTAATCAGTGAGACTCCCATAGGGTTCAGTGTTAATCAGTGAGACTCCCTTAGGGTTCAGTGTTAATTAGTGAGACTCCTACAGGGTTCAGCGTTAATCAGTGAGACTCCCACAGGGTTCAGTGTCCATCAGTGATACTCCCTTAGGGTTCAGTGTTAATCAATGAGACTCCCACAGTGTGTAGTGTTAATCAGTGAGACTCTCACAGGGTTCAGTGTTAATCAGTGAGACTACCATAGGGTTCAGTGTTAATCAGTGAGACTCCCATAGGGTTCAGTGTTAATCAGTGACACTCCCATAAGGTTCAGTGTTAATCAGTGAGACTCCCATAGGGTTCAGTGTTAATCAGTGAGACTCCATTAGGGTTCAGTGTTAATCAGTGAGACTCCCACAGGGTTCAGTGTTAATCAATGACACTCCCATAGGGTTCAGTGTTAATGAGACTCCCACAGGGTTCAGTGTTAATCAGTGAGACTCCCATAGGGTTCAGTGTTAATCAGTGAGACTCCCATAGGGTTCAGTGTTAATCAGTGAGACTCCCTTAGGGCTCAGTGTTAATCAGTGAGACTCCCACAGGGTTCAGCGTTAATCAGTGAGACTCCCACAGGGTTCAGTGTTAATCAGTGAGACTCCCATAGGGTTCAGTGTTAATCAGTGACACTCCCACAGGGTTCAGTGTTAATCAGTGAGACTCCCACAGGGTTCAGTGTTAATCAGTGAGACTCCCACAGGGTTCGGTGTTAATCAGTGAGACTCCCACAGGGTTCAGTGTTAATCAGTGAGTCTCCCATAGGGTTCAATGTTAATCAGTGAGACTACCACAGGGTTCAGTGCTAATCAGTGAGACTCCCATAGGGTTCAGTGCTAATCAGTGAGACTCCCATAGGGTTCGGTGTTAATCAGTGAGACTCCCACAGGGTTCAGTGTTAATCAGTGAGATTCCCAAAGGGTTCAGTGTTAATCAGTGAGACTCCCACAGGGTTCAGTGTTAATCAGTGAGACTCCTACAGGGTTCAGTGTTAATCAGTGAGACTCCCACAGGGTTCAGTGTTAATCAGTGAGACTCCCATAGTGTTCAGTGTTAATCACTGAGACTCCCATTGGGTTCAGTGTTCATCAATGAGACTCCCATAGGGTTCAGTTTTAATCAGTGAGACTCCCATAGGGTTCAGTGTTAATCATTGAGACTCCCGTAGGGTTCAGTGTTAATCAATGAGACTCCCATAGGGTTCAGTGTTCTTCAGTGAGACTCCCATAGGGTTCAGTGTTAATCGTAGGGATAACGATTCACCTCTATGGGGCCGTCCATAAATGACGTCACGATGTGTGACGGGGGGGGGGGGGGTTTGAGAAATGTGACGTCACATAAAAATGCGCAACTTTAAATAAATATAGAATTGTTATAACAACACTACTACAACATCAGAATGCAGAGCTTTGTAACGTCATATTTGAGGGGGGGTGTCTGACTTTTTGTGACGCCGTGTGACAAAGGGGTGGGGGGTCAAAAATCGTCCAAAATCTCGTGTTGTCATTTATGGATGGGCCCCTTGGTCTTAGTAGTGACGGTAGTCCTGGTGTTGGTGCGAGCCATAGGGATGACGATTCACCGCTATTCTCGCTGCAGGCTGCTACCCGCACTGCCCGCCAGACGCGCCATACTTGGACGAGAACACCATGCACTGCGTGCCAAAATGCCAACTGCAGCTGCTTTGTTGAGGATGACGTCATCCTGGCCGGGCAGCAGATCCACATCGCCAAGACTTGCCAAATCTGGTGAGATCCCCTCTCCTTTCACCCACATTGACACCGCGTGCTCAAGGATCAACATCGCGTCCATTCGACAAGTTTCGTCTGCCCCGAATGCACGGATGCTGCCGCGGTGCGATGGGGTTAGCACGGTGGCTAGGAGATGTTGACTGCCTCGCATGGTATGCAGGAGGTCGTGGGTTCGATCCCGACCCTGACGCTTTTATATTTGGAGTTTGCGTGTCTCTCTCCTCGTGGTCATGTTGATTTTTCCCCGGGGTCCTCCGGGTTTTTCCCTCCACATTAAGGGACACGCATTTAGAGGATTTGGCTGATATTTATTGACACGTGATAAGCCACTTCGTTGGGCTCTCACTTGTGGGCAAGGTGGCTTCTAAGAAAAATAGCTGAATAGGTACAGTGAGCCTTACCTGGTAAAATAAGAAAAAATAATTATCATTGTTTATATTAGAATTAGTTCATTAAGCCTGTCTTCGCCAGACAAAAGTTTTCAATAAATATAAAAATGAACCTGATGTTTTTTTTTTTACAATTTTTATCTACAATCAGACACTAACACCTACTAAAAAAAAATTAGGTAATTTCCGCAAAAAACACAAATGTGTTGACAACTTGATTCAACTTCTTATATTTAAAGACGTACCCATCAGAAATCGCTCAATTTAAAGATTACGCTCTTTTTTATTAGAAAGAACACAAAATTATGAACTTTATATTCTATGAGGGGAAGCTCCTATCTTTTACCGTTTTGGAATTATTCAGATTTGAACATCATAACATGTGTTATGTTTTCATTCAAAACCACTTGAATCCGAAATGTCTCAAAAACAATAAAAGATATAATTTTATTGCTGTTTAATGTTCTATCAAAAAAAAACCCCGCAATGTTATATTTTGAACGGTTTCTGCTGAATGACACGAACGAACATGTTTATTGAGTGCTTAAAATAGAGATTTGGGGGCCTTAAAATAAAGAAATCTCGAATATTCAGATTGTTTCTCCTGCTATTTGTGTCATAAAAGTTACCTGGGTAGCACATTTCAGCTTCCTACCTTGTCGGAAAGTACACTAGAGGTTTTTGATACATACAGGTTAAATATCTTTATTTATGTAGATTAGTTTATATTATGATAATTTACAGTCCTGTTACAACGTAGGTCACAAGGTAAATCCCCAATCGCGGCAGTTGCAACACAAAAGAAAAACTGAAAACATTCCGTCGGAACATTGCTTGCGTGATAATTTAAGCTGCATGCAGCAGCAGACGGCACGAGTATGCGCACTGGTGATTGAAAAGCCATCGGTTTGTGCGGAATTACTGAACCTCTTCCACTTGACACCGACGGCCATCCATGCGCTCTGCTTGAGTGCTCGCTCTCTCCAGTATCACATTCACTTTGAACATTATTTTACAAATACAACGGCATGTGCCTGTATAATTGCCCTTGTTGTGTGTCTTCTCTGTGTGACTGCAGCACATGCGACAATGCTGAGCTGCTTTGCGAAATACCAGGTACCCAAGGACAGCCATTCCTTCATGTCAGGGACAGGGGGGAACCTTTTCCTTAAGATGTCCTGTGACATGCCCAGGCACGATGGGAAGACCGAGGCTATGGTCGCCTTTTGTTGTCTCAAAATCACCTTTTTACGTACGTGTCATTAGCTGATATTATTGCGATCTCTTTCATAATACGTAGCCACCCTCGAATGAATTGCATAACCAGTGCGATTAAACCAACATTGGTGTACTGCTGCGGCGTAATGCTTGGCATACTGGGCTTGCAATCCAGAGGCTGCCAGTTTGATTCAATCTCCCAGCGCAGAAGTTGAAAATATGGTGAAGGTTTCTCAACCCCCCCCCCCCTCGCCTCTGTCCACCCAGCAGTGTGTTAGCAGTGGAATGAGCAATCAATTGCTCAAAAGCCAGTTATTACAACCCCCCCCCCCCCCGACCCCACAACGCTCACTAATATTTTATATCCAGATGGATGCTGTTACCACGAACAACTGTACGAGCTGGGCGCCTTCATATCAAGAGAAATAGACCCCGATCAGTACCGCGCGACCACCAAAACTTGCTCGCAACTCGGGGAGGTGGAAGACTCCTCCGTGGAGTGCGGGATAACTCCCATCGACGTGAACAACGCCACCACCACCACCACCGCCGTACCGCCGCTCCCAACCGAGCCACCCATCGTCGGCTCGAGCACAGCTGTGCCCGACGTGGCTCCGACGCAACCGCCCAAGGGGACGTTCGACCACGGTGGGCGCTCCGGTTGAAGGTGCCACCGTGCAGCAGCCAACAGCGACGACGAGCGTGAGTCAAGTGCCCTGCTCAGGAAGCTGGTCTGAGTGGTACAGCGAACATTCTGCGGACGCCGACAACGATGGCAACGAGGAGTCGTACCAGAAGGTCACAGCCTCGGGGAAAGTTGTCTGCCGTGCGGACAAATACCCGAACACACCATGGGAGGAGTTGGGCCAGGCAATCACTTGTAACAAGGACGTGGGGTTGAAATGCTCGCACACGGATCAGACCATGCCATTCTGCTACAACTACAAGGTCAGGTTTTGCTGCTCGCTGATTTCGCCAGCAACCACTGCTCCTCTGTCAACAGCACCGACATCCCCAGTGCCAGATGAAGGTAACTTATGCTTTGATGGTGGGTTTCAGGATGGAAATTTATTAGTGTAATTTCCCCCCCCCAGTTTATCCTGATTTTACTATTGGTGACACGTCAGAAGACGAATGGAACTCTGGCAGAGAAGTTCAGTCCTTCGTGTTTGAAAACAGCCCACAAAAACGGATATTATAAAGCGACCTCACAAATCCCTTGAAGCTATTTCTAAGGTCCACACACATATTACACACCTTAACCTCCGATTCGCTCTGCTAATGAGAGTGAGGTAATTTGCATGGTAGTCAACCTGACATTTTTTTATCTCACAGCTGGAATTGAGCTAAATCAAGTGCGTCAATCATTGGTGACCAGACAGTCAATAAATTAATTGCACTTGAGGACCATATACATATCCACAGGCAGCTGCCTGGAATCGAACCCAGGTGAACAGTGGTACCAACTCAACGCTGTGACCTCTGTGCCATCACTCCTGGGGCGGAGGGATTAAGTCGTATAAAGAAAAAACATGGAGAATGCAAAATTGTCTATTCTTGTTTCTTAAAGTAATTGGTTTGCTTGCTTAAATGTTTACGATTATGTGAGCACCAAGTCACAAACCCTGAACGCTGGTTTTAATCTACTATGTTAATGAAGACGTTTATCTGTATGTGTCTGTGTGTATCTGTCTGTATTTGTGTGTATCTGTCTGTATCTGTGTGTATCTGTGTGTGTCTGTGTGTGGCTGTGTGTGTATCTATGTGTATATGTGTGTATCTGTATGTGTCTGTGTGTATCTGTCTGTATCTGTGTGTATCTGTGTGTGTCTGTGTGTGTCTGTGTGTATCTGTGTGTATCTGTATGTATATGTGTGTGTCTGTGTATCTGTGTGTGTCTGTGTGTATCTGTATCTGTATGTATCTGTGTATGTATCTGTGTGTAATTGTGTGTAACTGTGTGTATCTGTGTGTATCTGTGTGTCTGTGTATGTATATCTGTGTGTCTGTATGTATCTGTGTGTGTCTGTGTGTATCTGCATGTATCTGTGTGTCTGCGTGTTTGTGTGTGTCTGTGTGTGTCTGTGTGTATCTGTGTGTGTCTGTGTGTATCTTGTGTGTATCTGTATGTATCTACATATCAAAATCTCGAGTGTACTTCCCAACAAGGTACAAAGCTGACATTTGATACATTGGTAGCTTTTAGGACGCAGAAAACAGAAAAACGATCAGAAAAATCGACATTTTTCATTTTAAGGCCCCCAAATGTCGATTTTTATTACCCCATAATTGTTTGTGTGCTTGTCATTCAGAAACCGTTCAAAATATAAGACTGCGGCTTTTTCTTTTGATAGAGCATCAAACAGCACTTAAATTTAAGCGAGAATCATTGAGATATTTCAGATTAAAGTAATTTGAACAAAAAAATACGCATTTTAATACGTTCAAATCTGAATAATTTGAAAACGTTAAAGGATACGAGAGCTTCCCCTCATGAAGTATTAGGTGAATTATTTTTTGTTCCTCACGATAAAAAAACCGGAATCTTTACATTGAGTAGTTTCCAATGGCTGCGTCTTTAAATATAAGGAGTTTAATCAGGTCATCAACATTTATTTTTCGTAGCAAAATACCAAATGTTTTGAAGAGTTGTTAGTGGTCTGATCATAGATAACAAATACAATTTTTATATATCAGGTGAATTATTATTTTTATTTAAATGTTTTGCCTGCCGAAGACAGGTTTTATGAACTAGCTCGTCATAAAATAATTTATTAATGAAAATAAGCCTGTGCATAAAAGGTGCAATGAAGCGTTGCTAATCTGTAAATATGATCATCGGCCGACATTCACTTAAGAATCAATTGTAAATGGTATTTAAAACATTTTTATTTCCGCTTGTTCACCCAGGATAGCTTCACTAAGTTTCACGACTCATTTTCAGGAGGGTCACGCCAAGGTTTTTGCAGTGGGGCGGGGGGGGGGGGCGCTAATTGCTTTGTGTATTCCAGCTGAGAAATATGTGTAGCTGTGTCAACAGTTTTAATTTACATAGATCACATGGCATGTTTCTACAGAAATCATCATTCCACCAGTTGAAGCCACAAGACCACCTGGGCCAACCACAAAAAAATGGTAAATACCCATACAAGTCGGCAACATTATTACAGTTTTCAAGGTGTAACTTAAGTATTGATACACTACAAATAGTTTGAAAATGAATACAATATTGGAGTGTGTCTTGGGATGTGTGTTCTTTAGTCCTCTGCTCAATGATGATGGGTCTTCGGCTCCAACTCGCTCCCCCCATCCTCCTCTGATCCAAAGCTTCCTTCATTTCACCATATGGCCCATCATCCTCTAAACGTCAAGGATCTGTTTTTGATTACTCTTTGGTTCTTTCGGTAAAGTCACGTAGAAAGAAAATCAATTAAAAAATTCCACGCAACTTTCTCTAAAATATACCAGTCTTGTTGGGTCTTTCATTGACATGCTAATTTCTCGGCTCCAGCAGCTGCTCCAGCAGACCAACCTCTATCTCTCACCCAACCCCTCTCTCTGTATTTAAGGCCTTGACACAGAGGCATTGGGTCTCTGTGTCTATGTCAGGGGTGGGCAAATTTTTTGACTCGCAGGCCACAATGGGTTCTAAAATTTGACAGAGGGGCCAGGCCAGGAGCAGATGGATGGAGTGTTTGTGTGAACTAATATAAATGACGTGTTAAAAATCATTACATGAAAGGATTTGGCCTTTAACAGGTAGCAAAGCATTTATTTGCAAGACAAAGTGCCTAATCCACATCGTTTACTTAACAGACTCAATTGGCATTTTACGACAATTCTCCATATCCACATCGTAAAACTTTCCAGTGTTTTTTAAGTCTTTCCTTCTCAGAATGCTAGTTTCTGAAGAAGCATAGCAAGTTGAACAAACCGGGTGCTCAGTCTGGTTCTGAACTTGTGGTTACTCACATTAGAACATTACCTAAGTAATATCTTTCAACACTCACGAATTCACTCCAGCTGCTCCTTGTCACTCTTCTATCACCACTATCATGGCTACTATTCCTGTGAACTTCACTCAATGATTCCTCCACCTATGTCAAGGACCTGATCTACCTGTCTGATTTTTCGTCTCGTAAATTTCGGTGTTAAGCTAACAGATAGTTATAGACACTACTTCTTCCCTCACAATGCTCCACTTAGGATTTCCATAATTAAATATTTGTCCCAAGATATTATACCCTTTTTAAATTCGAAAACTATTAATTATTTAATACCGCTGTGTTGAAAGCCGCTTGGAATTTGCGGTCCAGAGATCTGTGCTTAGCAAGCATGATGCATAAACTTATATAACCAAATCCATGATGCAGATTGAAAGTATCGTCTAAAACGTGACTTACAACATTTACAAAGTGCAACTGAAAATGCATGAGTAATCTGAATTCTGTTAACATCCATCCCTTGCCTTTTCTTTCAAAGTGACACCGAAACCCCTGGTTGAGGAAAAGCCAACAAAGCCAGCTCCAGAAGAGAGTGGTGCTCCTCCTCAAGAATCAACTGGACCGAAGGACAAGACACCCCCACCTCCAACCTCCGGCAACAAGGAGCCAGAACCCTCACCCTCAGGAGGGCCAGGTGTGTTCATTTTGCTAGATTACATATATACAGGAAGTATACTGCTTAGGATCAAAGCAAATAATGTGACTTAATTTGTTAGATCTCAACTAATTAGACTTGCGCCTGGATGAGATTTGAACGTGGGACAACCTGTGTAACAGATGCCTGAGGCTGCATATTTATAATGTGGAATGCTGAGGGCAGAATGCCACACCCGTTTATTGTGCTGTACTTTCATGCTCCCTCATCCCACGTTCACTAAACCGCACTGAAGAGCATTATGAAGGATGGTCAAATAACCCCCCCAACCCAGACACCGTTGGGAGGCTTTAATAACCAGTGTATTGGCAAAGAGCTTGACGTTATTTAGTATCACTTTCCAGTAACTTATTTGTAATGCAGATTGAAAGTATTGCCTTAAGGTTGCTTACAACATTTTACAAGGTTCAACTGAAAATGCATGAGTAATCTGAATTCTGTCAACATTCATCCCTTGTCTTTTCTTTCAAAGTGACACCGAAACCCCCAGGAGAGGAAAAGCCAACAAAGCCATCTCCAGCAGAGAGTGGCGCTCCACCTCAAGAACCAACTGGAGCCAAGGACAAGACACCCCCACCTCCAGCCTCCAGCAGCAATGAACCGGAACCATCACCCTCAACTCCAGGCCCAGGTACCATGGTGGAATAAGTTGCAGAATAACATATGGATACTATATTAAATGCAATCACATGTTCAATGAAAGCAACCATACACGCTGGTAGGGTCGGGACATTGCCAGTGACAAAAGACTATGCTATGGTCCTGAATCATTGCAAAAGTGTGTTTTTGTCCTGCTTCATAGTCTTCTGGTCCGATACTTGGCTCATTTTACGGTAACAGGGTGGGAATAACGGACTCTAAGCTGAGTACCTTACTGAGCAGTAGGTCAGCCTGCTTCAGAGTGACACTACCAACTATGTGAGCAGTGCTGGTGATTAAGGCAGCATATTTACATAAAAGTGGGTGGTGCTAATAGAAGGTTTGGCAGCTCACTGCTCTTTGGCTTTGAGCCTCCACAACATTCTGAAGCTTTTTACGTACGTTAATTCAGTATGAAAATATTCATTCTATTCCGGTGCAAAATGATATACGCAGTTTGTTGTATGCTCATAGCAATGGAGCATTCATAGTTTTGATACATTTTATAGCTTTCAGAACATTACCTTGGAGAAAAAGGAGTTGATTTATACAGTAATCGTTTGAAGACTGATTAAGAATGTATCTTTGCAGAAGACTGTGCTCCAGGCTGGTCTGATTGGTACGATGAGCAATATCCTGATGAAGAAAATTGCGGGGATGAGGAATCTTACCAGAAGGTCATAGCCTCAGGGAAAGTGGTTTGTCCGCCTGACTCACCGGTGCAAAACATTGAATGCAAAGCAGAGAGATTCCCCAATACCCCATGGCAGGAATTGGGCCAGACAATCACTTGTGACAAGAATAAAGGACTGAAATGTGTCAATGAGGATTTTTTTATTTTATTTTAATAATTTATGTATGTAGTTTATTGTTAAAAATGCGGTCACAGTCCCTATGATCACTGTTACATTGCATTCATGGATTTTATTTTCGTGATTTCGAAAACGTTTTTTTTTTGTTTTGCCCATGTTTTTGTTTATTGTAGTACGGAGTTAGACTGATGGCCTTAATCTTAGTTGTCTTGTGGTTGTTGTTATTATTTGACTTGCATCCCACTGGGATTTTTGCACACAGCGTTGGTGTACGGTGCTATTTCAGGAATATTTTGATATTTTTTTCCTGTATTTTCTGTTTGCACAGTCACACATAATCACTTTAAGATGTTTTCTTGTTCATGTTTTTAGTTTGTTGCGGTTGCACCCGATTCAAGAGCCAAATGGCTCACAGGGCTATACCAAATAAATTAACTAAATGAACCACTCAGCAATACCTCATCGGCGTGAAACGCCAGGGGGAGGTGTACCTCGCTAGTGACGTCATGTCACCAAGGTATTCACCCCACCCCGTCCACCGCGCCCTTGAGCGTGACGTCACCTCTGCCTGGGTCACTTCCGTTATCTGTTCAAGTAGAATCCATATTTGGGCAACGCCACGCCCAGTGACTGGCGGCTCATTAACATAATGTGTTCGTGAAAGCCGTCGCGAGTTTATTGCGACGAGTTCGGCACCCACGCCCATCCCTCCGCGTATGGGCCAGACTCATTAACATAATTTATTTAAGTTACAGAGCCGCTCATTGTGGGAGGGAAGTTTTGTACCCCGCAAGTGACGTCATGTCAACTCCTGCTGCCGCGTGACGTCATGATGTAACAGGAAGCTGCTGCTCCGCCCGTGCACTGAAATCCGAGGTGAGAAATTCTCATCGCGGTTGTGGTTGTTGTGGTGGTTGTTATGGTGGTTGTTGTTGTTTACCGAGGTAGAGCCTCGCTATCTCTCTCGTAGGGATGTCAATTGAGTAGCAGCGAGCATGGAATCGATGTCCAGGTTGGAACTTTACAACGCGGGGCCTAGCCACGCGGGGCCTTGCCTCCTGCCCTCGCCTGATCGCGTTTGCTTCAATTCTCTCGCCTAAGTTTAATTTGTCTTCACACGACTCGCCACTTTGTAACTTTGTTGTGGTGGTGGTGGTTGTGGTGGTGGTGGTGGTTGTGGTTGTTGTGGTGGTGGTGGTTGTTGTGGTGGTGGTGGTTGTTGTGGTGGTTGTTGTAGTGGACCCCCCTAATGGAACATCTTCGCCGGTTAGAAACATTTAGGCTGGCCTGCCTACGATCCATCCTGGGTTTAACCAGACTGGATTGTGTGAGGAGCTCACAAATCCTTGAAAGATCTGGGCAGGGTCCCATCGGTGAGCTCCTCCGGCAGGCAAGGCTGCGATAGCTGGGTCATGTAGCCCGCATGCCCAGCCACCGCATGCCGAAACAGCTTTTGTTTGGCCGGATTGAGGGGGCTAAGCGGGCGCGGCACGGGCTAGAGAAGAGATGGAGTGATGTGGTACAGGAGGACGTGGAGCTGAGTGGACTTGCCGATGACTGGTACCAGCGGTGTCAAGATCGGCCTCTGTGGAGGAGGCTCGTGAAGGACGCTACTGGGCAGTTGTAGGCAGTCGCCCTCCAACAACAACGGAGGGCGGAGGAGCGACGCTCACAACAGCGAGCGGAGCGCCGGGTGGCTAAAGCACAGCAGGTTGGCACAGTAGGGGGCACAGGTGGTGCATCAGCCAGTCATCTCAGTCAGTCGACCCGTGGCACCTGGGTCTGCCCCGTGACCTCCTGCCAGCGGGCGTTCGACACTTCACGTGGCCTCAGGGTGCACATAGCCTGGCACAAGCGTCGTGGTGACGTCACCGCCACTTAGTGGCGAATGGCGGTTGTTGTTGTTGTAGTGGTGGTGGTGGCTGTGGTGGTTGTTGTGGTGTTTGTGGTTGTTGTGGTTGTTATGGTGGTTGTTGTGGTTATTGTGGTTGTGGGTATTGTGGTGGTGGTGGTGGTTTTGGTGGTGGTTGTGGTGGTAGTGGTGGTTGTGGTGGCTGCGGTGGTGGTTGTTGTGGTGGTTGTTGTGGTGGTTATCGTGGTGGTGGTTGTCGTGGTGGTGGTGGTGGTGGTTGTTGTGGTGGTGGTGGTGGTGGTGGTTGTGGTGGTGGTTGTTGTAGTGGTGGTGGCTGTGGTGGTTGTTGTGGTGGTTGTGGTTGTTAGAGTGGTTGTTGTGGTTATTGTGGTGGTGGGTATTGTGGTGGTAATTGTGGTGGTGGTAATTGTGGTGGTGGTTATTGTGGTGGTGGTTATTGTGGTTTTGGTTATTGTGGTTTTGGTGGTGGTTGTGGTGGTGGTGGTGGTTGTGGTGGCGGCGGTGGTGGTTGTTGTGGTGGTTGTTGTGGTGGTGGTTGTGGTGGTTGTTGTGGTGGTTATTGTGGTGGTGGTTGTCGTGGTGGTGGTTGTGGTTGTTGTTTACCGAGGAAGAGCCTCGCTCTCTCTCTCGTAGGGATGTCAATTGAGTAGCAGCGAGCATGGAAGCGATGTCCAGGTTGGAACTTTACAGCGCGGGGCCTAGCCACGCGGGGCCTTGCCTCCTGCCCTCGCCTGATCGCGTTTGCTTCAAGTCTCTCGCTTAAGTTTAATTTGTCTTCACACGGCTCGCCTCTTTGTCACTTTGTTTTACTTTTAAATATTCACGCAGTTTTTATTTCATTCTTTTTTTTTACCAGGCCAAGCCTGCTTGAGCTGCTGTGCCGCTTTTGTTTTTGAGAAGCTACCTGCCCACAACACAAGGTGAGGCTCGTGAACAGCGTGGCGGTGTTCACTCTGGACGCGTGGCGGTGTTCACTCTGGACGCGTGGCGGTGTTCACTCTGGACGCGTGGCGGTGTTCACTCTGGACGCGTGGCGGTGTTCACTCTAGACGCGTGGCGGTGTTCACTCTAGACGCGTGGCGGTGTTCACTCTAGACGCGTGGCGGTGTTCACTCTAGACGCGTGGCGGTGTTCACTCTAGACGCTTGGCGGTGTTCACTCTGGGCGCGTGGCGGTGTTCACTCTAGACCCGTGGCGGTGTTCACTCTAGGCGCGTGGAGGTGTTTACTCTGGACGCTTGGCGGTGTTCACTCTAGACGCGTGGCGGTGTTCACTCTAGAGGCGTGGCGGTGTTCACTCTAGACGCGTGGCGGTGTTCACTCTAGATGCGTGGCGGTGTTCACTCTAGACGCGTGGCGATGTTCACTCTACTTGGTGGAGTGAGGAAGCATGAATTCTGAGCAGGTGAAGGTGGCCAGGCGTGGGTCTGGACACACCACCACCTGTGAACCATGCCAGTGCGTGGCAGTGGTGGAGCCAGTGGGGGTGGGGTGGCACGTGCCCCACCAACAGTCCGATCGATATTCCTAATTTCGATCGGATCATTGGGGTTTATTAGTCACTAGCTTCACTACCCGGCTTCGCCCGGGACTTGGATTCTTGTCTTGGATAAATTTCATATTCCCTTTTCTGTGTTGCGGGTTGACGCCACACACTCCATGGTCATTTCCCCCACTCCCCCAAAATACAAAAATTATATTTTAATACTTTGTGCATTGTCTCCAGTCTGGAAACTACCCACATTACAAATTTCAAGTTTGTAGCATGTTGGGAAGTATGCTGAACATTTCCAACAGACACAAATTCACAATTGTGTGCAGTTGCGTATACAGTACACAACTTCCCTGATGGCAAACACCTTCAGCGAGCGCGATGCCTATCACACGCGTCGAATAAAAAGCAAGGGACAAGTCCTTACTAACAACTCCTTACTTAATAAGAACTCCTTACTTACTAACAACGCCTTACTTACTAACAACGCCTTACTAACAACGCCTTACTTACTAACAACTCCTTACATACTAACAACTCCTTACTTACTATCAACTCCTTACTAACAACTCCTTACTTACTAACAACTCCTTACATACTAACAACTCCTTACTTACTAACAACTCCTTACTTACAACTCCTATCATTTTTCATTGCTTAAGGGGTTGCCCCATCTACCTGAAAATCCTGGCTCCACCTCTGAGTGTGTGACAGGGTCAAGTTTGTATTTGCAGTAAAGTCTATTAACGCTATTGAGCACGGAGGTTATATCAAAACAGTTTATTTTTGTCTTTCTCTGGAACTCTTTGTAAGAATGGAGTCAGGAAGTTATCACAGCACACGTGCAGCTGAAGTCGGAACTGTTCATCCCATCATTCAAGGACATCTGTGCCTAGCTTCACACCTCTAAGTTGCGATTGAACATTAATTTATGCATTTCTGCATGACACAAACAGTATTATTTTCAATACCCTTTGCTATGTCAGCTGAATTTAGCTTTCATAAATATTCCTTTTGAAGCCAGACAGCCAAAATTGTGTGCTCGGAGTTTTGGGTTAACATTCATTTTGAAGATACGAGGGCTTCCAGGCACGTTTATGACCATTTGCCCTCTCATTGTGTGCCATAACGGCCCGTGTGATGAATTTGGGACACTTTTTCACTATATCATGAAATTATGACTAAGTATAGACGTGTAAGTCACGTGACTGTATATATGCATTCCTCTGTGCATCGATACTGACGTGTAGATGGTGTGGATAATCTTTTTTTGTCTGCAGCTGTAGCTTCTTCTGCAGAATTTGTCTGATGGAGCAAAGGCACTCGGCGCGGCTTGGTGCAAAAAGGCAACAATGCGACCGGCGTGAAAACAGCCCGGATCGTACTGAACATTTGACACGGCACCAGAGAACTCACACAGGAGAGAAACCCTTCAAGTGCAGTGTGTGTGGGAAGGCGTTTGCATGTTCATCTGCTCTTGTAGCACACCAGAGAACACACACGGGAGAGAAACCCTTCAAGTGCAGTGTGTGTGGGAAGGCGTTTTCAGATTCATCTACTCTTAAAAAACACCAGAGAACACACACGGGAGAGAAACCCTTCAAGTGCAGTGTGTGTGGGAAGGCGTTTTCAGTTTCATCTACTCTTGTAACACACCAGAGAACACACACGGGAGAGAAATCCTTCAAGTGCAGTGTGTGTGGGAAGGCGTTTGCACATGCATCTACTCTTGTACCACACCGGAGAACTCACACGGGAGAGAAACCCTTCAAGTGCAGTGTGTGTGGGAAGGCGTTTGCACAGTCACCACATCTTCAAGTACACCAGAAAACACACACGGGAGAGAAACCTTTCAAGTGCAGTGTGTGTGGGAAGGCGTTTGCACTTTCACCAAATCTTCATGTACACCAGAGAACACACACGGGAGAGAAACCCTTCAAGTGCAGTGTGTGTGGGAAGGCGTTTACACTTTCATCTACTCTTGTAACACACCAGAGAACACACACGGGAGAGAAACCCTTCAAGTGCAGTGTGTGTGGGACGGCGTTTTCACAGTCATCTGCTCTTGTTGCACACCAGAGAAGACACACGGGAGAGAAACCCTTCAAGTGCAGTGTGTGTGGGAAGGCGTTTGCAAAGTCATCAAATCTTCAAGTACACCAGAGAACACACAAGCATCAGAAGATCCAAAAGGAGTGGAGTCTGAAATCAGCTTGTGGAAGTCAAAGTGCCGCAATGAGCCCATCCCTCATGAAACAAGAACCGGAAGAAAATCCCAGCTTGGACACTTTTAAAGGTATCAAGGTGAAATATGAAGAGGTGAAGGTGAAATATGAAGAAGTGATGGTGAAGAGCGAAGAAGTGATGGTGAAGAGTGAAGTGAAGGTAAAATGTGAAGATGAAGATTCAACTCCAAAATCTGACCTTCACATCGATGGAGGCAACGTGAAGCAGGAGGAGAATTCTGACTGTGAGGCAGAGCGAGGCAACTCCCAGCAGTTTGTGGAAGTGGAGGTGTGGGTGGACTTCCTCCGAGACAATACAAAGTCAAATAGAGACCCGATAGATGTGTAAGGCAGAGACGATTTCGCTCCAATAGATGCACCTTTGTCACAGGCCTTTAATGACAATGTGAAGTTGAACACTCAATTCCTAGGTTCAACCTGCAGGGTAAGAGCGGCCAGTCTTTGTGGACCTGTGGGTTGGGTAGATCTCTAACCATGAGCGAGAGCGAATAAGCTCCTAAGCATTCACTAGGTTTTAATCATTCCATTTATATGGTGCTTAATCGCCTCTGGCAATTCGGAGTTTTGTATCATATCTTGTCTCAAAATCTCGAAGAGCACCCCCAAGTAGCAGCTGCCCCAGTGTGGCACAAGGTGGTGGCCCTGCACCAGCCTGAATGTGGACAAGGGCCTGTCAGTAGGGGGCGACGGTTGATGTGGCATCTCAGTTGTGGAGTTTGTAGGTAATGTTTAGAATTTGATCAATTTTGACCCAGACGCCAGCATGCAATGGCCTTCTCGTTTTGATTGGCGCAATAGTATGTTGTACATACACTGTTAAGCAGATGGTGCGTATTTTTAAAAATATCTTCTTGTTAATACGATGTAACCTGATACAGCATATTTCAGTGCAGTAATACAATTTTGTTAAAATGACTCAATAATTTATAATGAATACTTGTCTGATTGTGTGCATACATGTTACATTTTGTCTATAACGGTCAAACATTAAAAAAGTAATGTTAGGACAAAGTGTGTGTTTTGGAAGGAATCTGTACAGATAACTCGGGTGAGACTCATTGTTCTTGTGATACAGGGCAAAGGGTATTTTTGTGTTTTCAGGAAGCATCTCCCTCTGGAGCAACTCATTGTCTTTGAAATAGGGAGTACACTCGGATCATTCATCAGTGACGAGGCATACCACTCAAAAGTTACACGTAGAGGAGATACATTCTCTACAACGCGAATTATAATTTTGTATTACGTGTTGAGGTAGATTTCGTCGAACTAGGACTAGAAATGTTCCTTGCTGATTAACGTCTGGATGTTCACAACCAAGGGTTGAAGCAAGCCTGACCACCTGCGGCGCCCCTCACAACCATTTACGGCCTTGGGCCAGGAAAGTCACGAAAAAAATTGCACACGAACGATGCCTCCACGCAAGCTTCCGATGCTCCGTTTTGAAGTTTGGAAATGAAACAACTTTGAATTTTATCATGTTTTTAATTAGATAATTGTATTTCTTCATTAAAAGCTTATTCATTGAAGACGATATTTAGTGTGAATTTTCTCTCGTCATTAAGTAGATGGCCTTGCTGGGTGTTCGGTTCGATGCGGACTTTCACCTGGTTGGGATCGCGGGATCGAGATGAGGCGACACAGAGCTGGCCGTGCGAGAAGACCGCCGTCTGCAGATCGAACGTCTGTCTCTGCGCCTCCATCGTTCATGCAGGGGGTGTGTAGGTTTGCAGCGCCCCCTGCATGAAAACGACTGGAAGTTGTGCACGTGTTTTTAATCATAAATTGTACACCAAAACCGGTTCATAGTTGGCTTGCACTGAATAAATGTTGCCGTAATTATGGACTCGCAGAAGGCCATGGGATTTATATTTTGCGTAAAAATTCCTTTGTTTTGCGGAGAGACCGATAAATGAAAGACGTCTGCTGAGCTTGTTCATATCTGTGTACACCGAAGTCCCGCATTGCATACACGTACACACCACACACAATGAAATAGAAACTAGAACGACTTCATTCCGGGGATGGGCAAAGATTGAGGAATGTCTTTCAATGGAGCGAGTTCAGTTTGTTCGATTTAACATCTCTGTCCGTCTGTGTCTCTGTTCCCCTCTGTGTCTCTCGCTGACTGTGTCTCTGTCATCTCTCTATCTTTCTGTGTTCCTCTTGTCTGTGTCTGTCCACCTCTTGTCAGTCTCTGTGTGTGTCTCTATCAGCGTCTTTTCAACCGTATTCAACTACTGTCAGTAGCAACATGCACCCGTTCAACTTTCACGGCCCACGACTGCACGTGACTCAAACTTGCTCCGAGTCTCTGTACGTTGAACATATTTCGCACCGTACGTAGCCAACCATGCTAATCTGTGGGTCTCTGTGTGAGTCTGTGTGTATCTGGAACTTGAGACTTGATACGAAGCTTTCGTGACTGCAAGAATTACTCTGTTTTTTTCGGTAAAGTCACGTATAAATAAAAAATAATAAAATAACAATAGCGTACGACGTTTCGGTTGCAACACAAGCAGCCATCATCAGGTACAGAAGAGCTAAATTTACGAGAGAGAGGAAACACATAACCCCAGATGTATATACAGACACCCAAGTAGGGGGGAACTAACAGATACAACAGGGTACAACAGAGAGAGAAGCATACCAAACAATCAGGGTTTAGCAAAATTTGGAAACCATATAAAGCAACACAGACGGTCGGTCAAAACACAACACATAGTCTGGTTGATTACGCTATTTCAAAGATTGTTACATTGCAAGTTAAGTATGAAATTTAAAATACAGACCGCGTGCACACACACGGTCTGTATTTTAAATTTCATACTTAACTTGCAATTTAACAATCTTTGAAATAGCGTAATCAACCAGACTATGCGTTAATTGTGTTTTGACCGACCGTCTGTGTTGCTTTATATGGTTTCCAAATTTTGCTAAACCCTGATTGTTTGGTATGCTTCTCTCTCTGTTGTACCCTGTTGTATCTGTGTTAGTTCCCCCCTACTTGGGTGTCTGTATATACATCTGGGGTTATGTGTTTCCTCTCTCTCGTAAATTTAGCTCTTCTGTACCTGATGATGGCTGCTTGTGTTGCAACCGAAACGTCGTACGCTATTGTTATTTTATTATTTTTTTATACGTGACTTTACCGAAAAAACAAAGAGTTATCTGGATCTTCTTTCGCACCGTACGTAGCCGAACCTGCACAAGAGGAGCAGCTGGTATCTGTGGAGCTGTGGGCTGGGTACATCTGTCAGCGGGAGCGAGAGACAATGAAGCTCCCAAGCATTCACTACGTTACCAACATCATATTTGCACTCATAAGTCGCTTGCCTAACTGCCTCGGCAACTCGGTGTTTCGTATCGAATCTCATCTCAAACAATCGAAGGACCCATTCCCTAAGTGGCAGCTGCCCCTGTGTGGCACAAGGTGGCCCTGCACCGGCCTGCACGTGGACATGAGTCTGTCGGTAGGGGGCGATCATTGACGCGCCATCTCTGTTGTGTAGTTTCTGGATAATGTTTGGAATTGCCACAATTTTGACCGTGACACCAACATGCAATGACCTGTGCGTTGTGAATGACACAGCGCTATGTTTTACATCTGCCGTGAAGCAGACTGCATATTGTGGTGAATGTTACTGGGGTAGCCAAGTGTGTCTGTCGGATTTGAACCATGAACCTCTGCAATAAATAGAGAATGTACTACCATATTCTTGGTTCTTTCGGTTGGCGCCGATGATTGCAGCCTCGGCCGGTTGGTGTGCCCGTGCTGGTGAGAGAGGCCTGCTGTTCAGCACACCCATGCTGGTGAGAGGGGCCTGCTGTTCAGCACACCCGTGCTGGTGAGAGGGGCCTGCTGTTCAGGACACCCGTGCTGGTGAGAGGGGCCTGCTGTTCAGCACACCTGTGTTGGTGAGAGAGGCCTGCTGTTCAGCACACCCGTGCTGGTGAGAGGGGCCTGCTGTTCATCACACCCGTGCTGGTGAGAAGATGGTGCCGATGATGGTAGCCTCAGCCGGTCGGTGCGCCCTGTTTTGTCTTGTTTTGTCAATTTTTTCTGCGTTTTGCCAAGATTTTCAGAGTTCCCTAACAAAAGACGAACTTTTAAACATCAGGGAAACAACTCCTGTGGATTTATTTCCTAACTTTCTGCGTCCAGCGGCAAAATTAGTGGGAATTCTAATGAAAGCCGCGCTAGGCTTTGCTCAAGCAGCGAAACGCCGCCCAAGGGGTAAACGGTCGGGGGCTCTAGTACGGCTACGCAGAAGCGGGACCCGAACAGTGCTTCCGAACTCTTTCCTCTCCAATGTACGTTCACTGTGCAACAAAATGGACGAACTTCAGCTACTGATGGTGAAAAACAAAGACTTTCATCTTCTGTTTTGTGCTTCACGGAGACATGGCTGTGTGATTTGATTCCGGACACTTCGCTACAACTGGCAGGATTCCATCTTGTAAGATTGGATCGTGACATAGCACTTTCCGGCAAGACGAAAGGCGGTGGTATTTGTTTTTACATTAACAGTGGCTGGTGTGTAGATACCACAGTGATTCTGCAACATTGTTCTCCGCTCCTTGAATCATTTTTTTTAAACTGTAAACCTTTCTACTCGCCTCGCGAGTTCGCGTCGCTCATTTTGGTCGGAGTTTACTTGCCGCCGGGTCCTCAGGTTAAAGAGGCCCAATGCATGCTCGCCGACCAGATTCTGAGTGTGGAGCGAGCAGATCCAGATATTCGCTGGTTATTGTACTTGGCGACTTTAACAAAGGTAATCTCGGCCACGAACTCCCCAAATACATACAATTCATTAAATGCCCTACCAGAGAAGGGAATACTCTGGATCACCGCTACACTACAGTGAGAAGAGCCTACCACGCCGTCCCCCGAGCAGCACTAGGACACTCTGACCATGCCATGGTCCACCTGATTCCTGCATACAGGCAGAAACTAAAGCTCTGTAAACCTGCTGTGAGGACATCTAAACAGTGGACCAGTGAGGCTGTGGAGGATTTACGGGCGTGCTTAGACTGTACTGACTGGGATATGTTCACGACTGCTACCAATAGTCTGGATGAACTCACAGAGGCTGTGACGTCGTACACCAGCTTTTGTGAGGACTGCTGTATCCCAACACGTACCAGGGTGAACTTTAACAACAATAAGCCCTGGTTCTCAGCAAAGCTCAGAAGGTTGAGGTTGGAGAAGGAGGAAGCGTTTAGGGTTGGAGATAGAGACAGATTCAAGGAGTCGAAGAACAGGTTAGCAAGGCGGTGAGAGAGGCTAAACGGCTGTACTCAGAGAGACTAAAACACCAGTTCTCTGCTAACGACTCTGCTTCTGTCTGGAGAGGGCTCAGGCAGATCACCAACTACAAGCCCAGAGCCCCCCACACCACTAACGACTCCCCCCTGGCCAACGACCTGAACGAGTTCGACTGCAGATTTGAAAGACAATTGGACTGTCCTGAACTACCCCTTCCCACCCAAGAGGCCCCATCCCCCACCCCTACTACAGAGACGACTCTCTCCTTTCAGGAGGGAGAAGTTAATAGACTTTTCAAGAGGCAGAACCCATGCAAAGCAGCTGTCTCTCCAGCCACCCTCAGGCACTGCGCTGACCAGCTGTCTCCGGTGTTCACCTACATCTTTAACACCTCCCTGGAGACATGCCATGTACCAGCCTGTCTCAAGTCCTCTACCATCATCCCTGTGCCCAAAAAGCCAAGGCCAACAGGACTAAATGATTATAGACCGGTCGCCCTTACCTCTGTGGTAATTAAGTCTTTTGAGCGCCTGGTCCTGGCACACCTCAAAGCCATCACAGACCCTCTCCTGAACCCCCTTCAGTTTGCCTACAGAGCCAACAGGTCTGTGGACGACGCAGTTAACATGGCCCTCCACTTCACCCTACAGCATCTGGACTCCCCAGCATCATACACCAGGATCCTGTTTGTGGACTTCAGCTCTGCCTTCAACACCATCATCCCTGCCCTGCTTCAGGACAAGCTCTTCCAGCTGAACGTGCCCTACATCACCTGTAAATGAATCACAGACTTCCTGTCTGACAGGAAGCAGTGCGTTAAGCTGGGAACACAAGTCTCTGACTCCAGGTCCATCAGCACCGGAACGCCTCAGGGCTGCGTCCTTTCCCCACTGCTCTTCTCCCTGTATACCAACAGCTGCACCTCCAATCATCAGTCAGTCAAACTCTTGAAGTTTGCGGGCGACACCACCCTCATTGGGCTGATCTCTGGTGGGGATGAGTCTGACTATAGGTGGGAAGCTAACAACCTGGTGACCTGGTGTAGCCAGAACAACTTAGAGCTAAATGCTCCAAAGACAGTTGAGATGGTTGTGAACTTCAAGAAGAATACAGCCCCACTCACCCCCATCACCCTGTGCGACTCCCCAGTCAAAACTGTAGAGTCCTTCCGCTTCCTGGGACAAGAGCAGACTGCAGCGAATCATCCACACTCTCGTCGCTCCAGAAAGACTCTGACCCAATTCTCCCTCGTGCCCCCTTATGTCCCCAAAGCCCGTTAACCCCTGGGTTACATGACGTCATCCTGAGCATCCAATCGAATCCTCTTTGCGGCCGTTTCGAGCGCTCTGGCCGTTGGGGGTGGGGGGGGTCGCGTCATCCCCCCCTCCCTTCCCATTGTCTCTGTGCCTGCGTTCCTCAATGGTGACTCACCGATAATCCCCTCGCTCCCTCCTACTTAAGTCAACTCTCATCTGCCTGGGGGCTTTCCCCTCCCACCCCACTGTTTACCCTGCCGCTGGGTGCTGGCTGAAGTTGCCATCCCCCCGTGTTGTGAATGCTTCATCGCGGCCGGCCTGTAAAGCTCTACGCCCCCTTTTTGGGGGGGGCCGCCATGTAATCCGGTCTGGGGGGCTCAGCCAATTTCCTGGTCCGGGGAAACCGTGGAACCGTGGAACGTTCCTGCTAGTGGGGTCCTCGGGTGAAAACCATCGTACCAGGTGATCCCTCCTCGAGACCCTACGGGGGTGCCATGCGAGTGTTAAGTGGGGCGTGCGTTCGTCGGGGGGGGGGGGGGGGCGCGTGGAGGGGGTAGCGCCGACCGAGCTGCTCCGCTGCGGTGGCACCACACAATCTACCAACCGTCGAGGACCTGCGCACCTCGAGGAGCATGAGGCGAGCGAGGAAGATTTGTGGCCGATTCCTCCCACCCTGGACACTTCTCTATTCCAGCTACTCCCCTCCGGCAGAAGGCTGCGGTCCATCGGGACCGAAACCTCACGCCACAAAAACAGTTTCTTCCCATCCGCTGCTGGCCTCTTCAACAAGGCCAAGGGCTTACACCGACTTGAACATTTTATCTTCAAAATGACACCTTGCCATATTTACACTGTTACCTTATTTGTATTTTTTGTATTTTTAGATTGCATCTTATAGCTACTTGATATTCCATATTTATTCAAAATTTTACACTTTAGCCCCCTTAGTGTTGGTTAGACTTTGTACCTTTAGTATAGTTAGACTTGTATACCACTTATTTAAGATTTAACATTCCTACATGTTGAATGTATGCACCTTCCTTCCAAAGTAAATTCCGTGTCTGTGCGAACTTTCATGGCGAATAAAACCCTTTCTGATTAAAACCCTTTCTGATGAAAGTCACATTAATAGAAAAAAAAATAATTTAAAAATGTGCTTATTTTTATTATTTAAATTGTCATTTTATCTTTTTTCTTTAATGTAACATGTTTTTTTTAATTTACGTGACTTTACCGAAAGAACCAAGAATATTAATTCCTGCAGTCACGAAAGTTTTAAGTCAAAATAGAATGCGCCTCCACTCGGCTCGCCTCAATCTGCGTGGAGGCTTGGCCCCCACACACACACAGTGTACACACACACAGTGTACACACACACAGTGTACACACATACACACACGGTGTACGTACACACACAGTGTACATACAGCATGTACGTACACACAGTGTGTACACACACAGTGTACACACGCACACACAGTGTACACGTACACACACAGTGTACACACACACAGTGTGTACAAACACAGTGTACACACACAGTGTACACACACAGTGTACACACACACAGTGTACACACACACAGTGTACATACAGCATGTGTGTACGTACACACAGTGTGTGTACGTACACACACAGTGTACGTACGTACACACAGAGTGTACAAACACAGTGTACACACACAGTGTACACACACACAGTGTACATACAGCATGTACGTACACACAGTGTGTAGTGTGTGTACACACACACACGGTGTAAGACTGTAAGTACACATACATATGGGCCAAGCTCATTAACATAATTTATTCACGTGCGGAGCCGCTCATTGTGGGAGGGGAGTGTTATCGTTCCCCACAAGTGACGTCATGTCACCTCCTGCTGCTGCGTGACGTCGCGAGATAACGGGGAAGCTGCTGCTCCGCCCGTGCACTGAAATCCGAGGTGAGAAATTCTTATCGCGGTTGTGGTTGTGGTGGTTGTTGTTGTTTACCGAGGTAGAGCCTCGCTCTCTTTCTCAGGGATGTCAATTGAGTAGCAGCGAGCATGGAATCGATGTCCAGGTTGGAACTTTACAACGCGGGGCCTAGCCACGCGAGGCCTAGCCACGCGGGGCCTTGCCTCCTGCCCTCGCCTGATCGCGTTTGCTTCAATTCTCTCGCTTAAGTTTAATTTGTCTTCACACGGCTCGCCACTTTGTAACATTGTTTTACTTTTAAATATTCACGCAGTTTTTATTTCATTCTTTTTTTTTACCAGGCCAAGCCTGCTTGAGCTGCTGTGCCGCTTTTGTTTTTGAGAAGCTATCTGCCCACAACACAAGGTGAGGCTCGTGAACAGCGTGGCGGTGTTCAATCTGGACGCGTGGCGGTGTTCACTCTGGACGCGTGGCGGTGTTCACTCTGGACGCGTGGCGGTGTTCACTCTGGACGCGTGGCGGTGTTCACTCTGGACGCGTGGCGGTGTTCACTCTGGACGCGTGGCGGTGTTCACTCTGGACGCGTGGCGGTGTTCACTCTAGACGCGTGGAGGTGTTCACTCTGGACGCTTGGCGGTGTTCACTCTAGACGCGTGGCGGTGTTCACTCTAGACGCGTGGCGGTGTTCACTCTAGACGCGTGGCGGTGTTCACTCTGGACGCGTGGCGGTGTTCACTCTGGACGCGTGGCGGTGTTCACTCTGGACGCGTGGCGGTGTTCACTCTGGACGCGTTGCGGTGTTCACTCTGGACGCGTGGTGGTGTTCACTCTGGACACGTGGCGGTGTTCACACTAGACGCGTGGCGGTGTTCACTCTAGACGCATGGTGGTGTTCACTCTAGACGCGTGGCGGTGTTCACTCTGGACGCGTGGCGGTGTTCACTCTGGACGCGTGGCGGTGTTCACTCTAGACGCGTGGCGGTGTTCACTCTGGACGCGTGGCGGTGTTCACTCCAGACGCGTGGCGGTGTTCACTCAGGACGCGTGGCGGTGTTCACTCTAGACGCGTGGCGGTGTTCACTCTGGACGCGTGGCGGTGTTCACTGTAGACGCGTGGCGGTGTTCACTCTGGACGCGTGGCGGTGTTCACTCTAGACGCGTGGCGGTGTTCACTCTAGACGCGTGGTGGTGTTCACTCTGGACGCGTGGCGGTGTTCACTCTAGACGCGTGGCGGTGTTCACTCTAGACGCGTGGCGGTGTTCACTCTGGACGCGTGGTGGTGTTCACTCTGGACGCGTGGCAGTGTTCACTCTGGACGTGTGGCGGTGTTCACTCTGGACGCGTGGCGGTGTTCACTCTGGACGCTTGGCGGTGTTCACTCTAGATGCGTGGCGGTGTTCACTCTAGACGCGTGGTGGTGTTCACTCTGGACGCGTGGCGGTGTTCACTCTGGATGCGTGGCGGTGTTCACTCTGGACGCGTGGCTGTGTTCACTCTAGACGCGTGGCGGTGTTCACTCTAGACGCGTGGCGGTGTTCACTCTGGACGCGTGGCGGTATTCACTCTCTGCCTGTTGAGTGGGGACAACCGGGGGATCCGGAAGGAAATCCACATGACCACAGAGAGAGAGAGACGCAACCTCCAAATATACAGCAGGCGTCAGGGTCGGGATCGAACCCACGACTTCCTGTATGCCTGGAGAGGTAGTTTACATCTCACCACATGGAGAGAGAGACACGTAGCCTCGGCGATGTTGATTGATCTTCAATTAATTACTTGGTGGAGTAAGGAAACATTAATACTGAGCGGATTAAGGTGGCCAGGCATGCGTCTGGACACACCACCAACTGTTTACCATGCCAGTGTGTGACAGTGTCAAGTTTGTATTTGCAGTAAAGTCTATTAACTCTATTGAGCACGGAGGTTATATCAAAACAGTTTATTTTTGTTTTTCTCCGGAACTCTTTGTAAGAATGGAGTCAGGAAGTTATTACAGCACACGTGCAGCTGAAGTCGGAACCGTTCATCCCAGCATTCAAGGACATCTGTGCCTGGCTTCACACCTCTAAGTTGCGATTGAACATTAATTTTTGCATTTCTGCATAACACAAATAGTATTATTTTCAACACCCTTTGCTATATCAGCTGTATTTAGCTTTCATAAATATTCCTTTTGAAGCCAGACAGACGAAATTGTGTGCTCGGAGTTTTGGGTGAACATTCATTTTGAAGATACGAGGGCTTCCAGGCATGTTCATGACCGTTTGCCCTCTCATTGTGTGCCATAACAGCCCGTGTGATTAATTTGCGACACGTTTTCACTATATCATGAATATACTGGGTATATGCGTTCTTCTGTGCATCGATACTGACGTGTAGATGGTGTGGATATAATTGTTTTCTGTCTGCAGCTGACGCTTCCTCTGTTGCTTCCTCTGCAGAATTGGTCTGATGGAGCAAAGGCACTCGGTGCAGCTCGGTGCAAAAAGGCATCATTGTGACCGGTGTTCATACAGCACGGATCGTAAGGGAAATTTGACCTTGCACCAGAGAACTCACACAGGAGAGAAACCCTTCAAATGCAGTGTGTGTGGGAAGGCGTTTTCAGTTTCATGTACTCTTGTAAAACACCAGACGACACACACGGGAGAGAAACTCTTCAAGTGCACTGTGTGTGGGAAGGCGTTTGCACAGGCATCTACTCTTGTAACACACCAGAGAACACACACGGAAGATAAACCCTTCAAGTGCAGTGTGTGTGGGAATGCGTTTGCACGTTCATCTGCTCTTGTAACACACCAGAGAATACACACGGGAGAGAAACCCTTCAAGTGCAATGTGTGTAGGAAGGCGTTTGCACAGTTATCTACTCTTATAACACACCAGAGAACACACACAGGAGAGAAACCCTTCAAGTGCAGTGTGTGTGGGATGGCGTTTGCACATTCATCTCCTCTTGTAACACACCAGAGAACACACACGGGAGAGAAACCCTTCAAGTGCAGTGTGTGTGGGAAGGCGTTTTCACAGTCATCTGCTCTTCAAAAACACCAGAGAACTCACACGGGAGAGAAACCCTTCAAGTGCAGTGTGTGCGGGAAGGCGTTTGCACTTTCACCAAATCTTAATGTACACCAGAGAACACACACAGGAGAGAAACCCTTCAAGTGCAATGTGTATGGGAAGGCATTTGCACTTTCATCAAATCTTCATGTACACCAGAGAACACACAAGCATCAGAAGATCCACAAGGAGTGGAGTCTGAAATCAGCTTGTGAAAGTCAAAGTGCCGCAATGAGCCCATCCCTCGTGAAACAAGAACCGGAAGAAAATCCCAGCTTGGACACTTTTAAAGGTATCGAGGTGAAATATGAAGAAGTGATGGTGAAGAGCGAAGAAGTGATGGTAAAATGTGAAGACGAAGATTCAACTCCAAAATCGGACTTTCACATCGATGGAGACAACGTGAAGCAGGAGGAGAATTCTGAATGAGGCAGAGCGAGGCAACTCCCAGCAGTTTGTGGAAGTGGAGGTGTGGGTGGACTTCCTCCGAGACAATACAAAGTCAAATGGAGACCTGGTAGATGTGTAAGCTTGAGACGATGTCGCTCCAATAGATGCACCTTTGTCACAGGCCTTTAATGATGAGAATGTTAAGTTGAACACTCAATTCCTAGGTGCAACCTGCAGGGTAAGAGTGGCCAGTCTTTGTGGACCTGTGGGTTGGGTAGATCTCTAACCAGGAGTGAGAGCCAATAAGCTCCCAAGCATTCACTAGGTTTTAATCATTCCATTTATATGGTGCTTGCTTAATCGCCTCTGGCAATTCAGAGTTTTGTATCGTATCTCTTCTCAAACACTCGAAGAGCACCCCCAAGTAGCAGCTGCCCCTGTGTGGCACAAGGTGGTGGCCCTGCACCGGCCTGCATGTGGACAAGAGCCTGTCAGTAGGGGGCGATGGTTGATGTGGCATCTCAGTTGTGGAGTTTGTAGGTAATGTTTAGAATTTTCTCAATTTTGACCCGAACGCCAGCATGCAATGGCCTACTCGTTTTGAATGGCGCAATAGTATCTTGTACATACACTGTTAAGCAGACGGTGCGTATGTTTTAAAATAGCTTCTTGTTAGTACGATGTAACCTGATGCAGTATATTTCAGTGCAGTAAGTAAATGTTGTTAATATGCCTGTCAATAATTTAGAATGAATACTTGTCCGATTCTGTGCGTGCATGTAACATTTTGTCTATAAGGGTCAAACATTGAATAAGTGATGTTAGGACAAAGTTTGTGTTTTGGAAGTAACCTGTACAGATAACTCGGGTGAGACTCATTGTCCTTGTGACACAGGTCAAAGGGTATTTTCGTGTTTTCAGGAAGCATCTCCCTCTGGAGCATCTCAATGTCTTTGAAATAGGGAGCACACTCGGATCATTCATCAATTACAAGGCATACCACTCAAAAGTTACACGTGGAAGAGATACAATCTCTACAACACTAATTATAATTTTGTATTACGTGTTCACATAGATTTTGTCGAATTAGGACAAGAAATGTTCGTTGCTGATTAACGTCTGGATGTTCACAACCAAGGGTTTAAGCAAGCCTGACCGCCTGCGGCGCCCCTCACAACCATTTACGGCCTTGGGCCAGGAAAGTCACGAAAAAAATTGCACACGAACGACGCCTCCACGCAAGCTTCCGATGCTCCGTTTTGAAGTTTGAAAATGAAACAACTTTGAATTTTATTATGTTTTTAATTAGATAATTGTATTTCTTCATTAAAAGCTTATTAATTGAAGACGACATTTCGTGTGAATTTTCTCTCGTCGTTAAGTAGATGGCCTTGCCGGGGGTTCGGTTCGATGCGGACTTTCACCTGGGTGGGATCGCGGGATTGAGATGAGGCGACACAGAGCTGGCCGTGCGAGAAGACCGCCGTCTGCAGATCGAACGTCTGTCCCTGCGCCTCCATCGTTCATGCAGGGAGTGTGTAGGCTTGCAGCGCCCCCTGCACGAAAACGACGGAAAGTGCAGCGTTAGTCACAGATGAAGTTGTGTGCTCATCTCAAAGAGTATAGCCAGTGGGTTTTCAAAGTACCTTTGTCTTAGAGAAATTAATTTTGCACGAGCCCACCGCATTAAAACGATGCTCAGCTGAGCAGGGCGAGCCACGGGGAGGGGGCACCTTATCTTTGTCACGTGCCCTAGCTCACGTGACTTCTGCCACGACAATGTCTGGATGTTTTCGCCTGAGGACGACCGCTCGTGTTGCGATTGAAACGTCGTGATTTATTTTTTACATTTATTTTTCTTACCTGCTTGACTTTACCGAAAGAAAGAATCAAAGAGTTAGAAAGACGTCTGCTCATCTTGTTCATATCTGTGTACATCGATATCCCACATTGCTTACACGTACACACCACACACAATGAAATAAATAGAAACTAGAACGACTTCCGGGGATGGGCAAAGATTGAGGAATCTCTTTCAATGGAGCGAGTTAAGTTCGATTCAACATCCCTCTGTCCGTCTGTGTCTCTGTTCCCCTCTGTGTGTCTCTCTCTGCCTGTGTCTATCTGCCTGTGTCTATCTGCCTCTGTCTATCTTTCTCTGTCTCTGTGTTCCTCTTGTCTGTGTCTGTCCGCCTGTCTTGTCTGTCTGTGTCTGTCTATCAGCGTCTGTCCAACCGTAGTCAACGACTGTCAGTAACAGCAGGCGCCCGTTCAGCTCCCACGGCTACACGCCACTCAAAACTTGCTCCCAACACACAAAGATCCCCCGTATAGCCTGCACAGACTGTAGGGGCAAGTGCTGTGAGCGAGCACCTAACACAAAGACAAAGATCCCCCGTATAGCCTGGACAGACTGTAGGGACAAGTGCTGTGAGCGAGCACCTAACACAAAGACAAAGATCCTCCGTATAGCCTGGACAGACTGTAGGGGCAAGTGCTGTTAGCGAGCACCTAACACGAAGACAAAGATCCCCCGTATAGCCTGGACATAATGTTGGGGCAAGTGCTGTTAGCGAGCACCTAACACAAAGACAAAGATCCCCCGTATAGCCTGAACAGAATGTTGGGGCAAGTGCTGTTAGCGAGCATCTAACACAGACAAAGATCCCCCGTATAGCCTGGACAGAATGTTGGGGCAAGTGCTGTTAGCGAGCACCTAACACAAAGACAAATATCCCCCGTATAGCCTGCACAGAATGTTGGGGCAAGTGCTGTTAGCGAGCACCTAACACAAAGACAAAGATCCCCCGTATAGCCTGGACAGAATGTTGGGGCAAGTGCTGTTAGCGAGCACCTATTAAGGGTGGGACGGCACCACGCCCGGCCGCCTTTGTCTCCCTAGTGACGATGTTTACACACCGCACCGGGTACTTATTTGAGGCTGAGTCGACGTAGGGGAGGCTCAGGACCGGTTCAGAAAATCGTCACTGGCGGTGTTGGCCACGAGCGGGAATGGAACTCGGCTGGTCGGGAGCGCAGCGCTCACCCACGTCACTGCCGCTCCCCTTCTGTCAACAAACTTGAACTCTGACCCCGCTCCCTGACGTCACCGCTCAGCGTGACCTCATCGGCGTCAAACGCCAGGGGGGCGGTGGGCCTCGCTAGTGACGTCATGTCGCCCAACCCCGACCACCGCTCTCTTGAGCGTGACGTCGCCTCCGTTCGGCCGCCCTGCCGATTTCTGTTCCGGTGCCAATCCTTATTTGGGCATTAACATAATGAATCCGTGACAGCCGTCGCGAGTTTATTGCGACGGGGTTCAGCACCCGCGCCCCATCCCTCCACGTATGGGACGGGGCTCATTAACATAATTTATTCACGTTACAGATCCGCTCTTTTTCGGGAGGGGAGTGTTATCGTTCCCCACAAGTGACGTCATGTCACCTGCTGCCGCGTGACGTCGCGAGATAACGGGAAGCTGCTGCCCGGCCCGTGCACTGAAATCCGAGGTGAGAAATTCTCATCGCGGGTGTGGTTGTGGTGGTGATTGTTGTTGTGGTTGTTGTTTACCGAGGTAGAGCCTCGCTCTCTCTCTCGTAGGGATGTCAATTGAGTAGCGGCGAGCATGGAAGCGATGTCCAGGTTGGAACTTTACAGCGCCGGGGCCTAGCCACGCGGGGCCTTGCCTCCTGCCCTCGCCTGATCGCGTTTGCTTCAATTCTCTCGCCTAAGTTTAATTTGTCTTCACACGGCTCGCCTCTTTGTCACTTTGTTTTTACTTTTAAATATTCACGCAGTTTATATTTCATTCTTTGCTTTTTTTTTTACTTACCAGGCCAAGCCCGCTTGAGCTGCCGTTCCGCTTTTGTTATTTTCAGAAGCGACCTGCCCACAACGCAAGGTGAGGCTCGTACTCTTGGCTCTTTCGGTAAAGTCGCCACGTTGAAGGGAAACAATAAAACAATAAAATATTTATATAAAACAATGACAAAAAAATTCTCACGACGTTTCGACCATGACACAAACAGTCGTCATCACCAGGTGTGAAAAAACCAACGGCAAGGAACATTTGAAAGAAGTGGCGGTTCGCATTTATTTTTTTATAAACGGTGTTTGTATTTTATAAAAAATGTTAGCACCACGGGCAGCGATTTGGCAGCTTGTTTAGAAGGACGAGTCCATCTATGTTCTGAAAAGAGGAAGGGGGAGACGAAAAATTAATGTATGCTGTCTGAAAGCCACCGTAAGCGTGAACAATCAATTAAGACCTGAAATGGTTTACCAAATCCTTCCAATGATTGCTAAGCCAGAATCCAGTTTGTAGTTTCCTTATTCACCAAAGTTCCTGTACCTGACACCATCGCAATCATTGAAGACTTTGTTCATCAAGGACTAAACACTGAGGTACCCCCCCCCCCCTGGTAAGACACTACTTAACCAATACATACTTCACTTGGAATGGAACTTTCTACAAACAAACTGAGGGCACCCCAATGGGCTCCCATCCAATACAGAGGTTCTTTGTAAGCCATCTGGCTACCATGAGAGATTCGTTCATGAGGCTATCCACATATACAAGCACAGAGACAATTTCAACCGAGAAGATGGATTCTGGCTTAGCAATCATTGGAAGGGATTTGATAAACCATTTCAGGTCTTAATTGATTGTTCACGCTTACGGTGGCTTTCAGACAGCATACATTATTTTTTCGTCTCCCCCCTCCTCTTTTCAGAACATAGATAGACTAGTCCTTCTAAACCAGCTGCCAAATCGCTGCCCGTGGTGCTAACGTTTTTTTTAATAAATACAAACACCGTTAATAAATAAATGTGAACCGCCACTTCTTTCAAATGTTTCTTGCCGTTGGTTTTCACACCTGGTGATGACCGTTTGTGTTTTGGTCGAAACGTCGTGAGAATTTTTTTTATTGTTTTATATATTTTATTATTTTATTGTTTCCCTTCAACGTGACTTTACCGAAAGTGCTAAGAATATGAATTACTGCAGTCACGAAAGCTTTAAATCAAAATTTAAGGTGAGGCTCGTCAACAGCGTGGTGGTGTTCACTCTAGACGCGTGGCGGTGTTCACTCTAGACACGTGGCGGTGTTCACTCTAGACGCGTGGCGGTGTTCACTCTAGACGCGTGGCGGTGTTCACTCTAGACGCGTGGCGGTGTTCACTCTAGATGCGTGGCGGTGTTCACTCTATACGCGTGGCGGTGTTCACTCTAGACACGTGGCGGTGTTCACTCTACTTGGAGAGAGGAAGCATGAATTCTGAGCAGGTGAAGGTGGCCAGGCGTGTGGGTCTGGACACACCACCACCTGCTTGCAAGAAAGATAAAAGCGAAACAAATCAAGTTACCTAAATCGGATGTTTTCACTCGAGGAAATTCAACCATAACCCACTTCTGCGTAAGGTCGATTTTGGCCACTCTGGAAGGGAATGACGTGGCGAGCTGTCGCGTTCAATTAGAAATTCCAGACAGCATAAGCTGTGAAAATTTCATGACGCCAGAGCTCAGCATTGGATAGGGATTTTGGTGCTTCACACAAACAAACATGCAATTACTGAATTTTGATTTAAAGCTTTCATGATTGCAGGGATTCATATTCTTGGTTCTTTCGGTAAAGTCACGTAGAAGGGAAACAAAATAATAAAAATATAAAACAATTACTGCTTTATATTTAAGATAGCCGTTGTACCCTTTCTTCGCACGGATATGTATTGAAACTCAATGGCTTCATCGTCCAGGAGAGAAGCGCCACCTTAAATCTCCCGGCACGCTGTGAACAGCTCTAAGCATTGCAGAGCGCTTAACTCAGGTGTGTTGCGGGTTGATGCCACAAACTTCATGGTCATTTCCCCCACCCCCCCCCCCAAAATACAAAAGTATATTTTAATACTTTTTCCATTGTGTACAGTATGGAACCTACCCACATGCCAAATTTCAAGTGTGTAGCATGTTTGGAAGTATGCTAAACACTTTCGGACAGACACACATCCACACATTTCCCTTTTATATATAGATAAATCAGCATTTTGCGACCCCCACTGCCACCGTGTGGCATATTATTACGTGCCAGGGACTCTATGAGAGGACAACAGTCCGAGTCCATAATTGGCAATAAGTAACGGCAAAGCAGTTGTAAGTGACTCACAGAATTGTGCGCAGTTTCGTATACAGTACACGACTTCCCTGATTGAAAGCTTTCGTGACTGCAGGGATTCATATTCTCGGTTCTTTCGGTAAAGTCACGTAGAAGGGAAACAATAAAATAATACCGAAAGAACCAAGAATATGACTTCCCTGATGGCAAACACCTTCAGCGTGCGTGATGCCTATCACACGCGTCGAATGAAAAGCATAGGACAAGTCCTTACTTACTAATCAGAATCAGAAAGGGTTTTATTCGCCATGTAACAACTCCTTACTTACTAACAACTCCTTACTAACAACTCCTTACTAACAACTCCTATCATTTTTCATTGCTGAAGGGGTTGCCCCTCCTACCTGAAAATCCTGGCTCCACCTCTGAGTGTGTGACAGGGTCAAGTTTGTATTTGCAGTAAAGTCTATTAACTCTATTGAGCACGGAGGTTATATCAAAACAGTTTATTTTTGTTTTCCTCTGGAACTCTTTGTAAGAATGGAGTCAGGAAGTATCACAGCAAACGTGCAGCTGAAGTCGGAACTGTTCATCCCAGCATTCAAGGACATCTGTGCCTGGCTTCACACCTCTAAGTTGCGATTGAACATTAATTAATTCACTTCTGCATAACACAAATAGTATTATTTTCAACACCCTTTGCTATGTCAGCTGTATTTAGCTTTCATAAATATTCCTTTTGAAGCCAGACGGACGAAATTGTGTGCTCGGAGTTTTGGGTGAACATTCATTTTGAAGATACTAGGGCTTCCAGGCATGTTTATGACATTTGCCCTCTCATTGTGTGCCATAACAGCCCGTGTGGTTAATTTGGGACACTTTTTCACTTTAACATGAATATATGAATAAGTATAGACGTGTAAGTCACGTGTGACTGTGTATATGCATTCCTCTGTGCATCCATACTGACGTGTAGATGTTGTGGATGTAAATTGTTTCTGTCTGCAGCTGACGCTTCCTCTGCAGAATTGGTCTGATGGCGCAAAGGTACTCGGTGCAGCTCGGTGCAAAAAGGCATCATTGTGACCGGTGTTCATACAGCACGGATCGTACGGGAAATTTGACACAGCACCTGAGAACTCACACAGGAGAGAAACCCTTCAAATGCAGTGTGTGTGGGAAGGCGTTTTCAGTTTCATGTACTCTTGTAAAACACCAGACGACACACACGGGAGAGAAACTCTTCAAGTGCACTGTGTGTGGGAAGGCGTTTGCACAGGCATCTACTCTTGTAACACATCAGAGTACACACACAGAAGATAAACCCTTCAAGTGCAGTGTGTGTGAGAAGGCGTTTGCACGTTCATCTGCTCTTGTAACACACCAGAGAATACACACGGGAGAGAAACCCTTCAAGTGCAGTGTGTGTGGGAAGGCGTTTACACAGTTATCTACTCTTGTAACACACCAGAGAACACACACAGGAGAGAAACCCTTCAAGTGCAGTGTGTGTGGGGTGGCGTTTGCACATTCATCTCCTCTTGTAACACACCAGAGAACACACACGGGAGAGAAACCCTTCAAGTGCAGTGTGTGTGGGAAGGCGTTTGCACAGTCATCTGCTCTTCAAAAACACCAGAGAACTCACACGGGAGAGAAACCCTTCAAGTGCAGTGTGTGTGGGAAGGCGTTTGCACTTTCACCAAATCTTCATAAACACCAGAGAACACACACGGGAGAGAAACCCTTCAAGTGCAGTGTGTGTGGGAAGGCGTTTACACTTTTATTTACTCTTGTAACACACCAGAGAACACACACGGGAGAGAAACCCTTCAAGTGCAGTGTGTGTGGGAAGGTGTTTGCACATTCATCTGCTCTTGTAAGACATAAGAGAACTCACACGGGAGAGAAACTCTTCAGGTGCACTCCGTGCGGGATGGTGTTTGCACTTTCATCAAATCTTCATGTACACCAGAGAACACACATGGGAGAGAAACCCTTCAAGTGCACTCCGTGTGGGAAGGCGTTTGCACTTTCATCAAATCTTCATGTGCACCAGAGAACACACAAGCATCAGAAGATCCACAAGGAGTGGAGTCTGAAATCAGCTTGTGGAAGTCAAAGTGCCGCAATGAGCCCATCCCTCATGAAACAAGAACCGGAAGAAAATCCCAGCTTGGACACTTTTAAAGGTATCGAGGCGAAATATGAAGAGGTGAAGGTGAAATATGAAGAAGTGATGGTGAAGAGCGAAGAAGTGAGGGTAAAATGTGAAGATGAAGATTCAACTCCAAAATCTGACCTTCACATCGATGGAGGCAACGTGAAGCAGGAGGAGAATTCTGACTGTGAGGCAGAGCGAGGCAACTCCCAGCAGTTTGTGGAAGTGGAGGTGTGGGTGGACTTCCTCCGAGACAATACAAAGTCAAATGGAGACCCGGTAGATGTGTAAGCTTGAGACGATGTCGCTCCAATAGATGCACCTTTGTCACAGGCCTTTAATGATGAGAATGTGAAGTTGAACAGTCAATTCTTAGGTGCAACCTGCAGGGTAAGAGCGGCCATTCGTTGTGGACCTGTGGGTTGAGAAGATCTCTAACCAGGAGCGAGAGCCAATAAGCTCCCACGCATTCACTAGGTTCTAATAATTTAATTTATATGGTGCTTGCTTAATCGCCTCTGGCAATTTGGAGTTTTGTATCGTATCTCTTCTCAAACACTCCAAGAACACCCCCAAGTAGCAGCTGCCCCTGTGTGGCACAAGGTGGTAGCCCTGCACTGGCCTGCATGTGGAGAAGGGCCTCTCAGTAGGGGGCGATGGTTGATGTGGCATCTCAGTTGTGTAGTTTGTAGGTAATGTTTAGAATTTGATCAATTTTTACCCAAACGCCAGCATGCAATGGCCTCGTTTTGAATGGCACAATAGTATGTTGTACATACACTTAAGCAGACGGTGCGTATCTTTTTAAATTAGCTTATTGGTAATGTGATGTAACCTGATGCAGTATATTTCAGTGCAGTAAGTAAATGTTAATATGCCTGTCAATAATTTAGAATGAATACTTGTCCGATTCTGTGCGTGCATGTAACATTTTGTCCATACGGGTCAAACATTGAATAAGTGATGTTAGGACAAAGTTTGTTTTGGAAGTAACCTGTACAGATAACTCGGGTGAGACTCATTGTCCTTGTGACACAGGTCAAAGGGTATTTTCGTGTTTTCAGGAAGCATCTCCCTCTGGAGCAACTCAGTCTTTGAAATAGGGAGCACACTCGGATCATTCATCAGTTACAAGGCATACCACTCAAAAGTTACACGTAGAGGAGATACATTCTCTACAACACGAATTATAATTTTGTATTACGTGTTGACGTAGATTTTGTCGAACCAGGACTAGAAATGGTCCTTGCTGATTAACTTCTGGATGTTCACAACCAAGGGTTGAAGCAAGCCTGACCGCCTGCGGCGCCCCTCACAACCATTTACGGCCTTGGGCCAGGAAAGTCACGAAAAAAATTGCACACGAACGACGCCTCCACGCAAGCTTCCGATGCTCCGTTTTGAAGTTTGAAAATGAAACAACTTTTAATTTTATTATGTTTTGAATTAGATAATTGTATTTCTTCATTAAAAGCTTATTAATTGAAGACGACGTTTCGTGTGAATTTTCTCTCGTCGTTAAGTAGATGGCCTTGCCGGGGGTTCGGTTCGATGCGGACTTTCACCTGGGTGGGATCGCTGGATTGAGATGAGGCGACACAGAGCTGGCCGTGCGAGAAGACCGCCGTCTGCAGATCGAACGTCTGTCCCTGCGCCTCCATCGTTCATGCAGGGAGTGTGTAGGCTTGCAGCGCCCCCTGCATGAAAACGACGGAAAGTGCAGCGTTCGTCACAGATGGAGTTGTGCGCTTATATAAAAGAGTATAGCCAGTGGGTTTTCAAAGTACCTTCGTCTTAGAGAAATTAATGTTGCGTGAGCCCACCGCATTAAAACGATGCTCAGCTGAGCAGGGCAAGCCACGGCGGGGGGGGGGCACCTTATCTTTGTCACGTGCCCTAGCTCACGTGACTTCTGCCACGACAATGTCTGGATGTTTTCACCTGAGGACGACCGCTCGTGTTGCGATCGAAACGTGATTTATTTTATTATTTTATTCTTTCTACCTACGTGACTTTACTCAAAGAACCAAAGAGTATGAAAGACGTCTTGTCTGCTGATCTTGTTCATATCTGCGTACATCGATATCCCACATTGCTTACACGTACACACCACACACAATGAAATAAGTAGAAACTAGAACGACTTAATTCCGGGGATGGGCAAAGATTGAGGAATCTCTTTCAATGGAGCGAGTTAAGTTTGTTCGATTCAACATCTCTCTGTCCGTCTGTGTCTCTGTTCCCCTCTGTGTCTCTCGCTGACTGTGTCTCTGTCGTCTCTGTATCTTTCTTTCTGTGTTCCTCTTGTCTGTGTCTGTCCACCTCTTGTCAGTCTCTGTGTGTGTCTCTATCAGCGTCTTTCCAACCGTATTCAACTACTGCCAGTAGCAACATGCGCCCGTTCAACTTTCACGGCCCACGACTGCGCGCGACTCAAACTTGCTCCGAGTCTCTGTGTGTACGTTGAACTTATTTCGCACCGTACATAGCCAACCATGCTAATCTGTGGGTCTCTGTGCGAGTCTCTGTGTGTATCTGGATCTTCTTTCGCACCGTACGTAGCCGAACCTGCACATGAGGAGCGGCTGGTATCTGTGGAGCTATGGGCTGGGTACATCTGTAGTGTTGTAAGGACGAGCAGACTTCTTTAGGAGGCACACTCTGTTTATTGTATTATTTCCTTATGCAACGCTTAACACACACAGAGGGATATTCGGTCCCCTCACCCGATACCCTAGGGAGGTACAGCCTCCGTACCTGGCGGGACTCACACGTCTACCGCTAACCTCCTTGATACCTAAGGAGGTACAACCTCCGGACTTGGCGGGACTCACACGTCTACCGCTATCCTAGTCCTCCGGCTAGGACCTAGGGGAGGCTATCTGACCCACCGCTGGCCCGGTGGGTCCTGACCACTGGGTATGCCGAGCCTTAGCCCTTAGAAGGGCTGAAAGGCTGGTCCAGGGTCCTAGCTAGGCTTCAGCCCAGTCTTCTGTCTTCGTGCAGGGAGAGAACTTCCCGAGGTCCGTTGGGTCACCCGTCTTATACCCCTTCGTGGCCAAGCAGAAACAATCACATTCCCACGTGGAACCGTCTGATTGGTTTGCACCAAACCCTGGCCACGATCCGTTTCACCTCGACTGACCCCAACCGTTGTACCCAGGGGTAATGCTGCACCGCCCTGGTGGCAACGCAGGTTACGCAACAGCGCGTAGTTAACACCTCTAAACATCTGTCAGCAGGAGCGAGAGACAATGAAGCTCCCAAGCATTCACTACGTTACCAACATCATATTTGCACTCATAAGTCGCTTGCCTAACTGCCTCGGCAACTCGGTGTCTCGTATCGAATCTCATCTCAAACAATCGAAGGACCCATTCCCTAAGTGGCAGCTGCCCCCTGTGTGGCACAAGGTGGCCCTGCACCGGCCTGCACGTGGACATGAGTCTGTCGGTAGGGGGCGATCATTGACGCGCCATCTCCGTTGTGTAGTTTCTGGATAATGTTTGGAATTGCCACAATTTTGACCGTGAAATCAACATGCAATGACCTGTGCGTTGTGAATGACACAGCGCTATGTTTTACAGCTGCCGTGAACCAGACTGCGCATATTGTGGTGAATGTTACTGGGGTAGCCAGCTGTGCCTGTCGGATTTGAACCTTGAACCTCTGCAATAAATAGAGAATGCGCTACCATATTCTCGGTTCTTTCGGTAAAGTCACGTAGATAGAAAACAAAAACTAATTTTTCGGGGGGAAATAATAAATTGATGAAAAAATGCCATTGGTTGACTGACTGAGATGACTGCGTCCCCCACAATGTGTACACACACACAGTGTACACACACACACAGTGTACACACACAGAGATACACAATATATACACACACACAACAACAACAACCGCCATTCGCCACTAAGTGGCGGTGACGTCACCACGACGCTTGTGCCAGGCTATGTACACCCTTAGGCCACGTGAAGTGTCGAACGCCCGCTGGCAGGAGGTCACGGGGCAGACCCAGGTGCCACGGGTCGACGGACTGAGATGACTGGCTGATGCACCACCTGTGCCCCCTACTGTGCCAACCTGCTGTTCTTTAGCCACCCGGCGCTCCGCTCGTTGTTCTGAGCGTCGCTCCTCCGCCCTCCGTTGTTGTTGGAGGGCGACTGCCTCCAACTGCCCAGTAGCATCCTTCACGAGCCTTCTCCACAGAGGCCGATCTTGACACCGCTGGTACCAGTCATCGGCAAGTCCACTCAGCTCCACGTCCTCCTGTACCACATCACTCCATCTCTTCTCTAGCCCGTGCCGCGCCCGCTTAGCCCCCTCAATGCAGCCAAACAAAAGCTGTTTCGGCATGCGGTGGCTGGACATGCGGGCTACATGACCCAGCCATCGCAGCCTTGCCTGCCGGAGGAGCTCACCGATGGGACCCTGCCCAGATCTTTCAAGGATTTGTGAGCTTCTCACACAATCCAGTCTGGTTAAACCCAGGATGGATCGTAGGCAGGCCAGCCTAAATGTTTCTAACCGGCGAAGATGTTCCATTAGGGGGGTCCATGTTTCGCAAGCGTAGAGAAGGGAGGGAATGACCGTGGCCGAGAAGACCTGAAGCTTAGTGCGGAGCGACAGACCAGGTAGCTTCCACACAGCGTTACGCAACTGATGAAAAGATATTGCCGCTCGACTGATTCGGAGTGAGACCTCTGCTGTTAAACTGGAGCCAGTCATAAGCACACTGCCCAGGTATGGGAAACTCTCCACTCTCTCCACAACTGCCCCATCACCGATTGGGAGTTGTGGGGGTGGAGTGTCCGATGGTACAAAATACCCAGGCAGATGCTTAGTTTTGGTGGGGCTGATGGTAAGGCCCCACCTCTTAGTGGCACGCTCCAGTCTCAGCACCAGCGTCTCCAACTCCTCCTCTGACTGAGCAGCTATTACCAAATCATCAGCATACATAACATGGTTGAGCAATAGGGAGCCATCCCTTGACCGCACCCGGGCATCGATTAGCCTCCCATTATATCTGTACCATATGGAGATTCCCCCGGTACAGCTATTGAAGGCTTCACAAACTACGCGGTCAAAATAGATGTTAAATAATGTGGGAGCCAGAGGACATCTCTGTCGCACCCCAAGGTGTACAGGGAATGGCTCTGACTCCCGGCCACGTAGTTTTACCCGGGCCCGCTCACCATCATGAAAGTCCTTAATGATCGTGAGCAGAGGGTCAGGTACTCCAAAAGCACGAAGAACGACCCAGAGCCCAGGCCTACTGATGGTATCATAGGCCTTGACCAGGTCAATAAAGCAGAGATGTAGGTCTTGTTGGAATTCCCTACACCTCTGCTGTAGGAGACGGACAGAAAATATGGCATCCACAAGCCTCTCCTCAGCGTGCCTGGCAAGGCGATGCTGAATAATCCTTGCCAGGACCTTTCCCGGCACACTGAGGAGTGAGATGCCCCTGTAGTTGTTACAGTCTGTGCGGTCCCCCTTCTTAAAAAGGGGGACCACCAGGGCATCCTTCCAATCCTGCGGAACCTGTCCAGTGGTCCAGACTGTTGTTATGATGTCATATAGGGCAGTCTGTGCACAAACGCCACCCTCCCTCAGCATTTCGCTTGGGAGATCATCTCTGCCCGCTGCCTTTCCTGGTCTCAGACTCCGGATCGCCTTCAATACTTCCTCAGCAGATGGCACCTCAGCCAGCCACTCACAGGGGGTGACTTCTTCCAATATTTGAGGCACCGCAGCCTCAGCAGGGTCATCCTCACTTTGTGCCACGATGTTTTCCTGGCTGAGGGATTTTCCCTCCCCCAGGACCTCACAGAAATGCTCAGCAAATCTGCTAACCTGTTCCTGGGGGTCGGAGATTGGATCACCGTTTTTTCCCCTAATGATGGTAATAGGTGTGGCGCTGCAGGTTACTTTTTTGATGGAGTTAAATAGAGATTTGTGATCACGGGCCACTGAGGCAGATTCCATCTCCTCAGCAACCCGCGACCACCACCCATCCTTGCAGCGCCTCACGGCTCTCCGAACCTCCGAGCGAAGGCTTCGGTAAGCCTCCTCATTCTCTGACGTGGGATTCTGTAGCCGATGACAGTGGGCCTGTCGCTTTTTCTCAACCATCCTGAACACCTCCTCTGTCAGCCAGGGTCTCTGGGGAGGTCTGAACCGCGTACCCAAAGCAGCCATTGCAGCTGCATGAGTCACAGTCCTAAACCTCGCCCATTTACCCTCGACATCAGGAGGAGTCGGGGACGATGGCAATCCCAGCCGCAAGCGATGATGAAATTCACGCTTGCAACTTTCATCAGATAACTGAGACCAGGCCACTTTATGTTGGAATGGGGTCCTGGGTGTACACCCACCACCAGAGTGGAAGAATGGCAGGCGCATCTTACAGATGACTAGTCGATGGTCAGAGGGCAGATCAGCTCCACGGTAGGTCCTGGTGTCAAGGACATGGGCTCGCATTCGCTGGTCCGTCACTATGTAGTCCAGCAGATGTTCTTGCTTGGACCCGGCATGCATCCATGATGTTGTGTGGATGCGCCGATGCCGGAACAGCGTGTTGGTAATTACAAGCCCATGGGCTGCACAAAAATCTAGCAGCCTCCTACCGTTGTTATTGAGCTGATCTGGCCCATGCCCTCCAATCACTCCAGACCAGGTGCCAGTATCATGACCAACTCGGGCATTGAAGTCACCCAACATGATGACTCTATCCCGAGGGGCCACTTTAGCCAGCACCTGTGACAGGAGGTCATAGAAGGCATCTGACTCATCGGCTTTGCCTGCATCCCTCCACGGATGTTCATCTTTGGTGGGGGCATAAGGAACCACGACCACCATTCCTCGCCTCCGGTTGATGGGAAGGCGAGCCCAAAGTAGCCTGGGGCTTACAGCTTCCCACACCTCACCGCCACGCTCCCACGCCCCCTTCATTCTTTTGTTCAAAAGAAGACCCACACCCTGTTGTTTGGCAGTATGCTGCCCCGAGTAGAGGACTGTCCACCCCTCATGGTGGCAGGAGCCAGAGCCGGTCCACCGGACCTCCTGAATGCCGCATAGATCCAGGCGGTACCGGTCCAGCTCCCGACAGAGGAGTGGCAGCCTCTCCTCTGCAGTGAGCGTTAGAACATTCCACGTGGCCACCCGTAGTGGATTTTCGTTGTTTCTGGAGTAGCCCCGAGGGTAGGTATTCAATCTCCTGGCTCCGCCAATTGGGGTTTGGCCAGGAGACGTCATAGACGCCTGGCCCCCCGGGGCCTCCGGCACAAGCTTATTAGTTACATATTTCAGTTTAATTCGTGGTTTCGTGGTAATTAATTGAAGGTGGAGGGGTTACCAGCCCCTCGCACCCGTCCAGAGCCCCCGTTTAGCCCCATGTGGTGGACACATATGCCATGAGGGGAGGAGCCAATCAAAATTGGATCTCCCCATCACAGCACTGTCCACGACAGAGTTGCCCGTCCGGCACCGCGAGGAGGTAGGGGGTTGTTTTGCACACACACACACACAATGTGTACACACACACACACAGTGTACACACACACACACAATGTGTACACACACACACAATGTGTACACACACACGCAATGTGTACACACACACGCAATGTGTACACACACACGCAATGTGTACACACACACGCAATGTGTACACACACACGCAATGTGTACACACACACACAATGTGTACACACACACACAATGTGTACACACACACACAATGTGTACACACACACACAATGTGTACACACACACACAATGTGTACACACACACACAATGTGTACACACACACACAGTGTACCCTGTGTGTGACGTCATGTCACCAAGGTATTCACCCCACCCCGTCCACCGCGCCCTTGAGCGTGACGTCACCTCTGCCTGGGTCACTTCCGTTGTCTGTTCAAGTAGAATCCTTATTTGGGCAAAGCTACGCCCGGTGACTGGAGGCTCATTAACATAATGTATTCATGAAAGCCGTCGCGAATTTATTGCGACGAGTTCGGCACCCACGCCCCATCCCTCCACGTATGGGCCAGGTTCATTAACATAATTTATTTAATTTACAGAGCCGCTCATTGTGGTAGGGGAGTGTTTTGTACCCCGCAAGTGACGTCATGTCACCTCCTGCTGCCGCGTGACGTCACGAGGTAACAGGAATCTGCCGCTCCGTGCGTGAACTGAAATCCGAGGTGAGAAATTCTCATCGCGGTTGTGGTGGTGATTGTGGTGATTGTTGTGGTTGTTGTGGTGGTGGTGGTGGTTGTGGTGATTGTGGTGGTGGTGGTTGTGGTGGTGGTGGTTGTTGTGGTGGTGTTTGTGGTGGTGGTGGTTGTGGTGGTGATTGTGGTGGTGGTTGTGGTGATTGTGGTGGTGTTTGTGGTGGTGGTGGTGGTTGTTGTGGTGGTGGTTGTGGTGGCTGGTGTGGTGGTTGTTGTTTACCGAGGTAGAGCCTCGCTCTCTCTCGTAGGGATGTCAATTGAGTAGCGGCGAGCATGGAAGCGATGTCCAGGTTGGAACTTTACAGCGCGGGGCCTAGCCACGCGGGGCCTTGCCTCCTGCCCTCGCCTGATCGCGTTTGCTTCAATTCTCTCGCTTAAGTTTAATTTGTCTTCACACGGCTCGCCTCTTTGTCACTTTGTTTTACTTTTAAATATTCACGCAGTTTATATTTCATTCTTTTTTTTTACTTACCAGGCCAAGCCCGCTTGAGCTGCCGTGCCGCTTTTGTTATTTTCAGAAGCGACCTGCCCACAACGCAAGGTGAGTTTAGTTTTTAGTATTTAGTTTAATTTATTTGGTATAGCCCTGTGAACCGTTCGGCTGTTGATTCCGGTGCAACCGCAACAAACTAAAAACATGAACAAGAAAACATCTTAAAGTGACTTTATGTGTTGACTGTGCAAACAGAAAATACAGGAAAAAAACATCAAAATATTCCTGAAATAGCACCGTACACCACCAAACACTGTGTGCAAAACTCCCAGTGGGATGCAAGTCAAACAACAACAACAAGACAACTTAGTCTTCTTTGGTTCTTTCGGTAAAGCCAGACAGTCTCGTCCCTTCACCTGATGAAGGCCGCTTGTGTTGTGGCCGAAACGTCGTGAGAATATTATTGTGTTATTTTATTTTATCAATTTATTATTTTATTCTCATTCTACGTGACTTTACCGAAAGAACCAAAGACGATGAATCATTGCAGTCACGAAAGCTTTAAATCGAAAAGACAACTTAGATGAAGGCCATCAGTCTAACTCCGCACTACAATAAAAAAAACATGGCCAAACCAAAAAACCTTTTAGAAATCACCAAAATAAAGCCGTAAATGCAATGTAACAGTGATCATAGGAACTGCGACCGAATTTTTTACAATAAACTACATAAATAACATGTAACACCAAACCCTAGAGCCACAGCTGGCTGCATGAGTTACTCCACAAACAACAGGAGCATCAGTCGGAGTATCACATTTTTCAATGCACCTTTAAGATCACACTAAATTAAAATACAGATAATACATTGCAGCGGTCATCCGGAGCGAAACATTTTATTTTATTTTAGGCCACTGAATAGCAGTGGCAGCTAGGGGTGTACAACTCCTCTAGAGCAGTTTTGAGTGAAGATCTCATTGGTAGCGATTCAAGTTGCAGTTTATTGGCAATAGCATTCCAGACCCTGGGGGCATCAATAGCAAAGGCCCTTCCTCCGGTTTTTGTACGGCAATAGGGAATGTGAAGCTGGTAAATGAGCGAAGACCTGAGGTCAAATTTGTTCTTTGAAACAGAGGAGATCCAGCAGGTAGTCTGCGGATTTTTTTGTAAGTACATCGTGAATAAATAAGATCTGATGTACAAGCCGTCGAACATTAAGAGATGTTAAGTTTGACCAAATGTAGAGATCACAGTGGTGAGTCCTATATGGGCAGTTCAATGCAAATCTTAAGGTCGAGTGATAGATGGAATCAAGCTTCTTCAGTACAGTACTTGGGGCTGATTTATACACGATATCACAGTAATCAAGTAGAGACAGTATGGTAGCTTTTATCAATTCCAAACGGAACATAGGGGGGAAGCAGTGCTTGTGTCGATACAGAAAACCAATTTTTATTTTTGTCTTTTAACCACTATAATCAATGTGATCTTCAAAATTTAGTTTTGAATCCAGGATGACCCCAAGATACTTATAGAACTTGACTTGCTCTATTTGATCATTATTTAAGGAATGTAATTTGAAAAAAAATTACTTCCTGCTTTAGTCCCGGTGAGAAGCATAGCACCTTGGTTTTGGAGGTATTTAGGACTAGTTTAAGTGCAACTATCTGATGTTGTAGATTGTTGAAATCACCCTGGAACTTAGCAATCACGTCATCCGGAGAGCGACCAGCAGTAATCAGTATCCTGTCATCTGCAAAAAGATTTACCCTGGAATGATCCAGGTCAGTGCCCAAGTCATTGACAAAAAGAGAGAACAAGAGGGGGCCGAGGATGGAACCCTGTGGAACCCCTTTTGTTATCTTAACACTGTTTGACCTCCAACCATCTGTGAATACAGTTTGGGTGCGAGAAAAGAGGTAATTTTTTTAACCATTTTACTGTGTTTTTGGAAAAACCGAGGCAACTTAGTTTACCAAGCAGGGTGTTGTGGTCTACTGTATCAAAAGCTTTGGACAGGTCAAGAAAAAGACAGGCACAGTACTGCTTATTATCAAGGCTACTGTAAATTTGATTCAGATAGTCTAATGCAGCAGATGTGGTGCTGTATTTTTTTTCGGAACCCAGATTGTTTTAGATGTAGTAGATTGTTGGTGGACAGGAAACTGCTAATTTGGTAGTTCAATAATTTTTCAAAAATTTTCATCAATGGGGACAAAATTGAGATAGGTCGGTAGTTATTGGGATCATCTTTAGGGCCCTCTTTGTGTAGTGGACGGACATAGGAATTTTGATTTAAAGCTTTCGTGACTGCAGTAATTCATATTCTTAGCTCTTTCGGTAAGGTCACGTTGAAGGGAAACAATAAAATAATAAAATATATATAACAATAAAAATTATCACGACGTTTCGACCATAACACAAACAGTTGTCATCAGGTGTGAAAACCAACGGCAAGAAACATTCGAAAGAAGTGGCGGTTCGCATTTATTTATTTTAAACGGTGTTTTTATTTATAAAAAACGTTAGCACCACGGGCAGCGATTTGGCAGTTTATTAAGAAGGACGAGTCCATCTATGTTCTGAAAAGAGGAGGGGGGAGACGAAAAATTAATGTATGCTGTCTGAAAGCCACCGTAAGCGTGAACAATCAATTAAGACCTGAAATGGTTTATCAAATCCTTCCAATGATTGCTAAGCCAGAATCCATCTTCTCGGTTGAAATTGTCTCTGTGCTTGTATATGTGGATAGCCTCATGAACGAATCTCTCATGGTAGCCAGATGGCTTACAAAGAACCTCTGGATGTAGGACTGTTTCCATTATAGAGGAACTGATGCTTCTTTGATGGACAGGTTGAAAATATGGGCTATAGGTTTGTATATTAGGTGACCAACAGTTAATAGAGCAAAGACGGGAAAACTATCTGCTCCGGTAGAGGAGGACCCTTTGAGTTAGGACAGCTGTTTCAGAACATGACTTTCGTGGATTGGCTGGAAACTAAATTCGTTTATTGTTTCGACAGGGGTGTAGGAATTTGCAGGAGCAGGGGTGACTCCCAATACATTATCAAAAAGATTACCAGCTTCAGAAAAATGAAGGTTAAAATTGTCAACTATTTTTTTGGGATCTGAAAAATATTCCCCATTTCGGTTTAGCTCAACGGGCAGATTGTCTGTTTTGGATGCCTTTTCGATACATTTGATTGTTTTCCAAAAAATCCTGGCATTTCCATGTGATTCCAGGAGAGTGGAGGAAAAATAGGCATTTTTTGCATGCCGTATTTTTTTGATGCATCTATTCCTTAAAATCCTATATTCTAGCCAGTCATTGACCAAATTACTTTTCTGAGCACATGCCCAAGCCTTGTCCCTAATTTTCATGAGCTTTGTAATCAAAGGATTATACCATGGTGGGCGGTTGCCTTTAGTTTTAAATCTAACCAACGGAGCATGTTTGTTAAGAATTTGGAGAAACATGTACCTGAAAGTCTCCCAAGCCGTAGTCAGGTTGGGGATATCACAGACCTTGTCAATATCCGAGTGAAGCACATCATTAGCAAATGCCTGAGTGCTGAAGTGCCTCAAAGAGTGCTTCTCAACAATTTTAGGGGGGGCTTTGAGTCTGGCTGATGATCTCACCCCAAAAATGAAGCAGTGATCACTAAGATTATTTCTCAGAACACCAGTCAGTGTGAAATTGTGAGGGGCATTTGCCAATAGGACGTCAAGCAGAGTTGACTGTCCCGGATTTGAGGCTCGTCAACAGGGTGGTGGTGTTCACTCTAGACGCGTGGCAGTGTTGACTTTAGACGCGTGGCGGTGTTGACTTTAGACGCGTGGCGGTGTTCACTCATGACGCTTGGCGCTGTTCACTCTAGACGCGTGGCGGTGTTCACTCTAGACGCGTGGCGGTGTTCACTCTAGACGCGTGGCGGTGTTCACTGTAGACGCATGGCGCTGTTCACTCTAGACGCGTGACGCTGTTCACTCTAGACGCGTGGCGCTGTTCACTCTAGAAGCGTGGCGGTGTTCACTCTAGACGCATGGCGGTGTTCACTGTAGACGCGTGGCGGTGTTCACTCTAGACGCGTGGCGCTGTTCACTCTAGAAGCGTGGCGGTGTTCACTCTAGACACGTGGCGGTGTTCACTCTAGACACGTGGCGGTGTTCACTCTAGACGCGTGGCGGTGTTCACTCTAGACGCGTGGCGGTGTTCACTCTAGACGCGTGGCGGTGTTCACTCTACTTGGTGGAGTGAGGAAGCATGAATTCTGAGCGGGTGAAGGTGGCCAGGCGTGGGTCTGGACACACCACCACCTGTGAACCATGCCAGTGTGTGACAGTGGTGGAGCCAGTGGGGGTGGGGTGGCACGTGCCCCCCAACGATCCGATCGAAATCCCTAATTTCGATAGGATCATTGGGGTTTATTGGTAACTAGCTTCACTACCCGGCTTCGCCCGGGACTTGGATTCTTGTCTTGGATAAATTTCATATTCCCTTATATTTCACTGAAAAACCCTTAACATTGTTGATGCTTGCAAGAAATAAAAGAGCCTAAACAAATCAAGTTACCTAAATCGGATGTTTTCACTCAAGGAAATTTTACCTTTATCCACTCCTCCGTAAGGTCGATTTTGGCCACTCGGGAAGGGAATGACGTGGCGAGCTGAAAATAGTCGCGTTCACTTCGAAATTCCAAACAGCATAAGCTGTGAAAATTTCATGACGCCAGAGCTCAGCGTTGGAGAGGTTTTGTTGCTTCACACAAACAAACAGATGTAATGTTCTGCTTCATATTTAAGATAGCAGTTCTACCCGTTCTTCGCACGGATATGTATTGAAACTCCGAGAAGCCAATGGCTTCATCCGCCAGGAGCAAAGTGCCACCTAAAATCTCCCGGCATGCTGTTAACAGCTCTAAGCATTGCAGAGCGCTTAACTCAGGTGTGTTGCGGGTTGACGCCACAAACTTCATGGTCATACAAAATACAAAAGTATATTTTATTATTTTTTCATTGTGTACAGTATGGAACCTACCCACATGCTAAATTTCAAGTGTTTAGCATGTTGGGAAGTATGCTAAACACTTTCGAACAGACACACATATCCACACATTTCCCTTGTATATATAGAGATTAATCAGCATTTTGCGACCCCCCCCCCACTGCCACCGTGTGGCATATTATTATGTGCCAGGGACTCTATGAGAGGACAACAGTCTGAGTCCATAATTGGCAATAATTAACGGCACAGCAGTTATAAGCGACTCACAGAATTGTGCGCAGTTGCGTATACAGTACACGACTTTCCTGATGGCAAACACCTTCAGCGAGCGCGATGGCAATCACCCGCGTCCAATAAAAAGCATAGGACAAGTCCTTACTAACAACTCCTTACTAACAACTCCTTACTTACTAACAACTCCTTACTAACAACTCCTATAATTTTTCATTGCTGGAGGGGTTTGCCCCCCACCTGAAAATTCTGGCTCCACCTCTGAGTGTGTGACAGGGTCAAGTTTGTATTTGTAGTAAAGTCTATTAATTCTATTGAGCACGGAGGTTATATCAAAACGGTAGTTTATTTTTGTTTTCCTCTTGAACTCTTCGTAAGATTGGGGTCAGGAAGTTATCGCAGCACACGAGCCGCTGAAGTCGGGAACTCTTCATCCCAGCATTCAAGGACATCTGTGCCTGGCTTCACACCTCTAAGTTGCGATTGAACATGAATTTATGCATTTCTGCATAACACAAATAGTATTATTTTCAACACCCTTTGCTATGTCAGCTGAATTTGGGTTTCATAAATATTCCTTTTGAAGCCAGGCACATTTATGACATTTGCCCTCTCATTGTGTGCCTTAACAGCCCGTGTGATTAATTTGGGACACTTTTTCACTATATCATGAATATATGAAAAAGTATAGACGTGTAAGTCACGTGTTACTGTGTATATGCATTCCTCTGTGCCTCGATACTGACGTGTAGATGGTGTGGATATTCTTTTTCTATCTGTAGCTGTCGCTTCCTCTGTCGCCTCCTCTGCAGAATTTGCCTGATGGAACAAAGGCACTCGGCACAGCTCTGTGCAAAAAGGCATCAATGCGACCAGAGTGCATACAGCACGGATCGTACTGGAGATTTGACCTTGCACCAGAGAACTCAAACAGGAGAGAAACCCTTCAAGTGCAGTGTGTGTGGGAAGGCATTTGCACATTCATTACTTCTTGTAACACACCAGAGAACACACACGGGAGAGAAACCCTTCAAGTGCAGTGTGTGTGGGAAGGCGTTTGCACAGTCACCACATCTTCAAGTTCACCAGAGAACACACACGGGAGAGAAACCCTTCAAGTGCAGTGTGTGTGGAAAGGTGTTTGCACAGTCATCTGCTCTTGTAACACACCAGAGAACTCACACGGGAGAGAAACCCTTCAAGTGCAGTGTGTGTGGGAAGGCGTTTTCAAATTCATCTGCTCTTAAATATCACCAGACAACACACACGGGAGAGAAACCCTTCAAGTGCAGTGTGTGTGGGAAGGCGTTTGCACAATCGTACCTTCTTGTAACACACCAGAGAACACACACGGGAGAGAAACCCTTCAAGTGCAGTGTGTGTGGGAAGGCGTTTGCACAGTCACCATATCTTCAAGTACACCAGAGAACACACACAGGAGAGAAACCCTTCAAGTGCAGTGTGTGTGGGAAGGCGTTTGCACAGTCATCTGCTCTTGTAAAGCACCACAGAACTCACACGGGAGAGAAACCCTTCAAGTGCAGTGTGTGTGGGAAGGCGTTTTCACGTTCTACAGTTCTTCATGTACACCAGAGAACACACAAGCATCAGAAGATCCACAAAGAGCGGAATCTGAAATCAGCTTGTGGAAGTCAAAGTGCCGCAATGAGCCCATCTCTCATGAAACAAGAACCGGAAGAACATCCCAGCTTAGACACTTTTAAAGGTTTCGAGGTGAAATATGAAGAGGTGAAGGTCAAATGTGAGGAAGTGATGGTGAAGAGTGAAGCAGTGAAGGTAAAATGTGAAGATGAAGATTCAACTCCAAAATCGGACCTTCACATCGATGGAGGCAACGTGAAGCAGGAGGAGAATTCTGACTGTGAGGCAGAGCGAGGCAACTCCCAGCAGTTTGTGGAAGTGGAGGTGTGGGTGGACTTCCTCCGAGACAATACAAAGTCAAATGGAGACCCGGTAGATGTGTAAGCTTGAGACGATGTTGCTCCAATAGATGCACCTTTGTCACAGGCCTTTAATGACAAGAATGAAGTTGAACACTCAATTGCTAGGTGCAACCTGCAGGGTAAGAGCGGCCAGTCGTTGTGGACCTGTGGGTTGGGTAGATCTCTAACCAGGAGCGAGAGCCAATAAGCTCCCAAGCGTTGACCATGTTATCATAATTGCAATTATATGGTGCTTGCTTAATCACCTCGGCAATTCGGAGTTTTGTATCGTATCTCGTTTCAAACACTCGAAGAGCATCCCCAAGTAGCAGCTGCCCCAGTGTGGCACAAGGTGGTGGCCCTACACCGGCCTGCATGTGGACAAGGGCCTGTCAGTAGGTGGCGATGGTTGATGTGGCATCTCAGTTGTGGAGTTTGTAGGTAATGTTTGGAATTTGCTCAATTTTGACCCAGACGCCAGCATGCAATGGCCTACTCGTTTTGAATGGTGCAATAGTATGTTGTACATACACTTAAGCAGACGGTGCGTATCTTTTTTTAATTAGTTTATTGGTAATGTGATGTAACCTGATGCAGTATATTTCAGTGCAGCAATTCAATTTTGTTAATTTGCCTGTCACTAATTTATAATGAATACTTGTCCGATTCTGTGCGTACATGTAACATTTTGTCTATAAGGGTCAAACACTGATTAAGTGATGTTAGGACAAAGTTTGTTTTGGAAGTAACCTGTACAGATAACTCGGGTAAGACTCATTGTTCTTGTGATACAGGTCAAAGGGTATTTTCGTGTTTTCAGGAAGCATCTCCCTCTGGAGCAACTCAGTCTTTGAAATAGGGAGCACACTCGGATCATTCATCAGTTACAAGGCATACCACTCAAAAGTTACACGTAGAGGAGATACATTCTCTACAACACGAATTATAATTTTGTATTACGTGTTGAGGTAGATTTTGTCGAACCAGGACTAGAAATGGTCCTTGCTGATTAACTTCTGGATGTTCACAACCAAGGGTTGAAGCAAGCCTGACCACCTACGGCGCCCCTCACAACCATTTACGGCCTTAGGCCAGGAAAGTCATGAAAAAAGTTGCACACGAACGACGCCTCCACGCAAGCTTCCGATGCTCCGTTTTGAAGTTTGAAAATGAAACAACTTTTAATTTTATTATGTTTTTAATTAGATAATTGTATTTCTTCATTAAAAGCTTATTAATTGAAGACGACATTTCGTGTGAATTTTCTCTCGTCGTTAAGTAGATGGCCTTGCCGGGGGTTCGGTTCGATGCGGACTTTCACCTAGGTGGGATCGCTGGATTGAGATGAGGCGACACAGAGCTGGCCATGCGAGAAGACCGCCGTCTGCAGATCGAACGTCTGTCCCTGCGCCTCCATCGTTCATGCAGGGAGTGTGTAGGCTTGCAGCGCCCCCTGCATGAAAACGATGGAAAGTGCAGCGTTAGTCACAGATGGAGTTGTGCGCTTATATAAAAGAGTTTAGCCAGTGGGTTTTCAAAGTACCTTTGTCTTAGAGAAATTAATTTTGCGTGAGCCCACGGCATTAAAACGATGCTCAGCTGAGCAGGGTGAGCCACGGGGGGTGGGAGGGGCACCTTATCTTTGTCACGTGCCCTAGCTCACGTGACTTCTGCCGCGACAATGTCTGGATGTTTTCGCCTGAGGACGACCGCTCGTGTTGTGATCGAAACGTCGTGATTTATTTTTTATTTTATTCTTTCTACCTACGTGACTTTACTCAAAGAACCAAAGAGTATGAAAGACGTCTTGTCTGCTGATCTTGTTCATATCTGCGTACACCGATATCCCACATTGCTTACACGTACACACCACACACAATGAAATAAGTAGAAACTAGAACGACTTAATTCCGGGGATGGGCAAAGATTCAGGAATCTTTCGATTTAAAGCTTTCATGACTGCAATGATTCATCTTCTTTGGTTCTTTCGGTAAAGTCACGTAGAATGAGAATAAAATAATACATTGATCAAATAAAATAACACGATAATATTCTCACGACGTTTTGGCCACAACACAAGCGGCCTTCATCAGGTGAAGGGACGAGACTGTCTGGTAGGACAGCGCTGTCCTACATAGATACCAGCCGCTCCTACCAGACAGTCTCGTCCCTTCACCTGATGAAGGCCGCTTGTGTTGTGGCCGAAACGTCGTGAGAATATTATTGTGTTATTTTATTTTATCAATTTATTATTTTATTCTCATTCTACGTGACTTTACCGAAAGAACCAAAGAAGATTCAGGAATCTCTTTCAATGGAGCGAGTTAAGTGTGTTCGATTCAACATCTCTCTGTCCGTCTGTGTCTCTGTTCCCCTCTGTGTCTCTCGCTGACTGTGTCTCTGTCGTCTCTGTATCTTTCTGTGTTCCTCTTGTCTGTGTCTGTTCACCTCTCTCTTGTCAGTCTCTGTGTGTGTCTCTATCAGCGTCTTTTCAACCGTATTCAACTACTGCCAGTAGCAACATGCACCCGTTCAACTTTCACGGCCCACGACTGCACGCGACTCAAACTTGCTCCGAGTCTCTGTGTGTACGTTGAACTTATTTCGCACCGTACGTAGCCAACCATGTTAATCTGTGGGTCTCTGTGCGAGTCTCTGTGTGTATCTGGATCTTCTTTCGCACCGTACGTAGCCGAACCTGCACAGGAGGAGCGGCTGGTGTCTGTGGAGCTGTGGGCTGGGTACATCTGTCAGCAGGAGCGAGAGACAATGAAGCTCCCAAGCATTCACTACGTTACCAACATCATATTTGCACTCATAAGTCGCTTGCCTAACTGCCTCGGCAACTCGGTGTCTCGTATCGAATCTCATCTCAAACAATCGAAGGACCCCTTCCCTAAGTGGCAGCTGCCCCTGTGTGGCACAAGGTGGCCCTGCACCGGCCTGCACGTGGACATGAGTCTGTCGGTAGGGGGCGATCATTGACGCGCCATCTCCGTTGTGTAGTTTCTGGATAATGTTTGGAATTGCCACAATTTTGACCGTGAAACCAACATGCAATGACCTGTGCGTTGTGAATGACACAGCGCTATGTTTTACAGCTGCCGTGAACCAGACTGCGCTCATTGTGGTGAATGTTACTGGGGTAGCCAGCTGTGCCTGTCGGATTTGAACCTTGAACCTCTGCAATAAATAGAGAATGCGCTACCACATTCTCGGTTCTTACAGTAAAGTCACGTAGATAGAAAACAAAAACTAATTTTTGGGGGGGAAATAATAAATTGATGAAAAAATGCCATTGGTTGACTGACTGAGATGACTGCGTCCCCCACAATGTGTACACACACACAGTGTACACACACACAGTGTACACACACAGAGATACACAGTATATACACACACAACAACAACAACCGCCATTCGCCACTAAGTGGCGGTGACGTCACCACGACGCTTGTGCCAGGCTATGTGCACCCTGAGGCCACGTGAAGTGTCGAACGCCCGCTGGCAGGAGGTCACGGGGCAGACCCAGGTGCCACGGGTCGACTGACTGAGATGACTGGCTGATGCACCACCTGTGCCCCCTACTGTGCCAACCTGCTGTGCTTTAGCCACCCGGCGCTCCGCTCGTTGTTCTGAGCGTCGCTCCTCCGCCCTCCGTTGTTGTTGGAGGGCGACTGCCTCCAACTGCCCAGTAGCATCCTTCACGAGCCTCCTCCACAGAGGCCGATCTTGACACCGCTGGTACCAGTCATCGGCAAGTCCACTCAGCTCCACGTCCTCCTGTACCACATCACTCCATCTCTTCTCTAGCCCGTGCCGCGCCCGCTTAGCCCCCTCAATCCGGCCAAACAAAAGCTGTTTCGGCATGCGGTGGCTGGGCATGCGGGCTACATGACCCAGCCATCGCAGCCTTGCCTGCCGGAGGAGCTCACCGATGGGACCCTGCCCAGATCTTTCAAGGATTTGTGAGCTCCTCGACAATTCAGTCTGGATAAACCCAGGATGGATCGTAGGCAGGCCAGCCTAAATGTTTCTAACCGGCGAAGATGTTCTATTAGGGAGGTCCACGTTTCGCAAGCGTAGAGAAGGGAGGGAATGACCGTGGCCGAGAAGACCTGAAGCTTAGTGCGGAGCGACAGACCAGGTAGCTTCCACACAGCGTTACGCAACCGATGAAAAGATATTGCCACTCAACTGATTTGGAGTGAGACCTTTGCTGTTAAATTGGAGCCAGTCATAAGCACACTGCCCAGGTATGGGAAACTCTCCACTCTCTCCACAACTGCCCCATCACCGATTGGGAGTTGTGGGGGTGGAGTGTCCGATGGTACAAAATACCCAGGCAGATGCTTAGTTTTGGTGGGGCTGATGGTAAGGCCCCACCTCTTAGTGGCACGCTCCAGTCTCAGCAGCAGCGTCTCCAACTCCTCCTCTGACTGAGCAGCTATTACCAAATCATCAGCATACATAACGTGGTTGAGCAATAGGGAGCCATCCCTTGACCGCACCCGGGCATCGATTAGCCTCCCATTATATCTGTACCATATGGAGATTCCCCCGGTACAGCTATTGAAGGCTTCACGAACTACGTGGTCAAAATAGATGTTAAATAATGTGGGAGCCAGAGGACATCACTGTCGCACCCCAAGGTGTACAGGGAATGGCTCTGACTCCCGGCCACGTAGTTTTACCCGGGCCCGCTCACCATCATGAAGGTCATTAATGATCGTGAGCAGAGGGTCAGGTACTCCAAAAGCACGAAGAACGACCCAGAGCCCAGGCCTACTGATGGTATCATAGGCCTTGACCAGGTCAATAAAGCAGAGATGTAGGTCTTGTTGGAATTCCCTACACCTCTGCTGTAGCAGACGGACAGAAAATATGGCATCTGTGCAGGACCGCCCTTTCCTGAAACCGCATTGGGGCTCCGCAAGCCTCTCCTCAGCGTGCCTGGCAAGGCGATGCTGAATAATCCTTGCCAGGACCTTTCCCGGCACACTGAGGAGTGAGATGCCCCTGTAGTTGTTACAGTCTGTGCGGTCCCCCTTCTTAAAAAGGGGGACCACCAGGGCATCCTTCCAATCCTGCGGAACCCGTCCAGTGGTCCAGACTGTTGTTATGATGTCATATAGGGCAGTCTGTGCACAAACGCCACCCTCCCTCAGCATTTTGCTTGGGAGATCATCTCTGCCCGCTGCCTTTCCTGGTCTCAGACTCCGGATCGCCTTCAACACTTCCTCAGCAGATGGCACCTCAGCCAGCCACTCACAGGGGGTGACTTCTTCCAATATTTGAGGCACCGCAGCCTCAGCAGGGTCATCCTCACTTTGTGCCACGATGTTTTCCTGGCTGAGGGATTTTCCCTCCCCCAGGACCTCACAGAAATGCTCAGCAAATCTGCGAACCTGTTCCTGGGGGTCGGAGATTGGATCACCGTTTTTTCCCCTAATGATGGTAATAGGTGTGGCGCTGCAGGTTACTTTTTTGATGGAGTTAAATAGAGATTTGTGATCACGGGCCACTGAGGCAGACTCCATCTCCTCAGCAACCCGCGACCACCACCCATCCTTGCAGCGCCTCACAGCTCTCCGAACCTCCGAGCGAAGGCTGCCGTAAGCCTCCTCATTCTCTGACGTGGGATTCTGTAGCCGATGACAGTGGGCCTGTCGCTTTTTCTCAACCATCCTGAACACCTCCTCTGTCAGCCAGGGTCTCTGGGGAGGTCTGGACCGCGTACCCAAAGCAGCCATTGCAGCTGCATGAGTCACAGTCCTAAACCTCGCCCATTTACCCTCGACATCAGGAGGAGTCGGGGACGATGCCAATCCCAGCCGCAAGCGATGATGAAATTCTCGCTTGCAACTTTCATCAGATAACTGAGACCAGGCCACTTTATGTTGGAATGGGGTCCTGGGTGTACACCCACCACCGGAGTGGAAGAATGGCAGGCGCATCTTACAGATGACTAGTCGATGGTCAGAGGGCAGATCAGCTCCACGGTAGGTCCTGGTATCAAGGACATGGGCTCGCATTCGCTGGTCCGTCACTATGTAGTCCAGCAGATGTTCTTGCTTGGACCCGGCATGCATCCATGATGTTGTGTGGATGCGCCGATGCCGGAACAGCGTGTTGGTAATTACAAGCCCATGGGCTGCACAAAAATCTAGCAGCCTCCTACCGTTGTTATTGAGCTGATCTGGCCGATGCCCTCCAATCACTCCAGACCAGGTGCCAGTATCATGACCAACTCGGGCATTGAAGTCACCCAACATGATGACTCTATCCCGAGGGGCCACTTTAGCCAGCACCTGTGACAGGAGGTCATAGAAGGCATCTGACTCATCGGCTTTGCTTGCATCCCTCCACAGATGTTCATCTTCGGTGGGGCCATAAGTAACCACGACCACCATTCCTCGCCTCCGGTTGATGGGAAGGCGAGCCCAAAGTAGCCTGGGGCTTACAGCTTCCCACACCTCACCGCCACGCTCCCACGCCCCCTTCATTCTTTTGTTCAAAAGAAGACCCACACCCTGTTGTTTGGCAGTCTGCTGCCCCGAGTAGAGGACTGTCCACCCCTCATGGTGGCAGGAGCCAGAGCCGGTCCACCGGACCTCCTGAATGCCGCATAGATCCAGGCGGTACCGGTCCAGCTCCCGACAGAGGAGTGGCAGCCTCTCCTCTGCAGTGAGCGTTCGAACATTCCACGTGGCCACCCGTAGTGGCTTTTCGTTGTTTCTGGAGTAGCCCCGAGGGTAGGTATTCAATCTCCTGGCTCCGCCAATTGGGGTTTGGCCAGGAGACGTCATAGACGCCTGGCCCCCCGGGGCCTCCGGCACAAGCTTATTAGTTACATATTTCAGTTTAATTCGTGGTTTCGTGGTAATTAATTGAAGGTGGAGGGGTTACCAGCCCCTCGCACCCGTCCAGAGCCCCCGTTTAGCCCCTGTGGTGGACACATATGCCATGAGGGGAGGAGCCAATCAAAATTGGATCTCCCCATCACAGCACTGTCCACGACAGAGTTGCCCGTCCGGCACCGCGAGGAGGTAGGGGGTTGTTTTGCACACACACACACAATGTGTACACACACACACAGTGTACACACACACACAGTGTACACACACACAGTGCACACACACACACAGTGAACACACACACAGTGCACACACACACACAGTACACACACAGTGTACACACACACAGTGTACCCTGTGTACACTGTGTCATGTCACCAAGGTATTCACCCCACCCCGTCCACCGCGCCCTTGAGCGTGACGTCACCTCTGCCTGGGTCACTTCCGTTATCTGTTCAAGTAGAATTCTTATTTGGGCAAAGCTACGCCCGGTGACTGGCGGCTCATTAACATAATGTATTCATGAAAGCCGTCGCGAATTTATTGCGACGAGTTCGGCACCCACGCCCCATCCCTCTACGTTTGTGCCGGGTTCATTAACATAATTTATTTAAGTTACATAGCCGCTCATTGTGGTAGGGGAGTGTTTTGTACCCCGCAAGTGACGTCATGTCACCTCCTGCTGCCGCGTGACGTCACGAGGTAACAGGAATCTGCCGCTCCGCACGTGAACTGAAATCCGAGGTGAGAAATTCTCATCGCGGTTGTGGTGGTGATTGTGGTGGTTGTTGTGGTTGTTGTGGTGGTAGTGGTTGTGGTGGTGGTTGTGGTGGTGGTGGTTGTGGTGATTGTGGTGGTGGTGGTGTTTGTGGTTGTGGTGGTGATTGTGGTGGTGGTGGTTGTGGTGATTGTGGTGGTGGTGGTTGTGGTGATTGTTGTGGTGGTGGTTATTGTGGTGGTTGTTGTTTACCGAGGTAGAGCCTCGCTCTCTCTCGTAGGGATGTCAATTGAGTAGCGGCGAGCATGGAAGCGATGTCCAGGTTGGAACTTTACAGCGCGGGGCCTAGCCACGCGGGGCCTTGCCTCCTGCCCTCGCCTGATCGCGTTTGCTTCAATTCTCTCGCTTAAGTTTAATTTGTCTTCACACGGCTCGCCTCTTTATCACTTTGTTTTACTTTTAAATATTCACGCAGTTTTTATTTCATTCTTTTGTTTTTTACTTACCAGGCCAAGCCCGCTTGAGCTGCCGTGCCGCTTTTGTTATTTTCAGAAGCGACCTGCCCACAACGCAAGGTGAGTTTAGTTTTTAGTATTTAGTTTAATTTATTTGGTATAGCCCTGTGAACCGTTCGGCTGTTGATTCCGGTGCAACCGCAACAAACTAAAAACATGAACAAGAAAACATCTTAAAGTGACTTTATGTGTTGACTGTGCAAACAGAAAATCCAGGGGAAAAAAACATCAAAATATTCCTGAAATAGCAGCGTACACCACCAAACACTGTGTGCAAAACTCCCAGTGGGATGCAAGTCAAACAACAAGACAACTTAGTCTTCTTTGGTTCTTTCGGTAAAGCCAGACAGTCTCGTCCCTTCACCTGATGAAGGCCGCTTGTGTTGTGGCCGAAACGTCGTGAGAATATTATTGTGTTATTTTATTTTATCAATTTATTATTTTATTCTCATTCTACGTGACTTTACCGAAAGAACCAAAACCAAAGACGATGAATCATTGCAGTCACGAAAGCTTTAAATCGAAAAGACAACTTGGATGAAGGCCATCAGTCTAACGCTGCACTACAATAAACAAAAACATGGCCAAACCAAAAAACCTTTTCGAAATCACCAAAATAAAGCCGTAAATGCAATGTAACAGTGAACATAGGAACTGTGACCGAATTTTTAACAATAAACTACATAAATAACATGTAACACCAAACCCTAGAGCCACAGCTGGCTGCATGAGTTACTCCACAAACAACAGGAGCATCAGTCGGAGTATCACATTTTTCAATGCACCTTTAAAATCAGCACACAATCAAAATACAGATAATACTTTGCAGCGGTCATCCGGAGCGAAACATTTTATTTTATTTTAGGCCACTGAATATCAGTGGCAGCTAGGGGTGTACAACTCCTCTAGAGCAGTTTTGAGTGAAGATATCATTGGTAGCTATTAAAGTTGCAGTTTATTGGCAATAGCATTCCAGACCCTGGGGGCATCAATAGCAAAGGCCCTTCCTCCGGTTTTTGTACGGCAATAGGGAATGTGAAGCTGGTAAATGAGCGAAGACCTGAGGTCAAATTTGTTCTTTGAAACAGAGGAGATCCAGCAGGTAGTCTGCAGATTTTTTTGTAAGTACATCGTGAATAAATAAGATCTGGTGTACAAGCCGTCGAACATTAAGAGATGTTAAGTTTGACCAAATGTGGAGATCACAGTGGTGAGTCCTATATGGGCAGTTAAATGCAAATCTTAAGGTCGAGTGATAGATGGAATCAAGCTTCTTCAGTACAGTACTTGGGGCTGATTTATACACGATATCACAGTAATCAAGTAGAGACAGTATGGTAGCTTTTATCAATTCCAAACGGAACATAGGGGGGAAGCAGTGCTTGTGTCGATACAGAAAACCAATTTTTATTTTTGTCTTTTAACCACTATAATCAATGTGATCTTCAAAATTTAGCTTTGAATCCAGGATGACCCCAAGATACTTATAGAAATTGACTTGCTCTATTTGATCATCATTTAAGGAATGTAATTTTTAAAAAAATAACTTCCTGCTTTAGTCCCGGTGAGAAGCATAGCACCTTGGTTTTGGAGGTATTTAGGATTAGTTTAAGTGCAACTATCTGATGTTGTAGATTGTTGAAATCACCCTGGAACTTAGCAATCACGTCATCCGGAGAGCGACCAGCAGTAATCAGTATCCTGTCATCTGCAAAAAGATTTACCCTGGAATGATCCAGGTCAGTGCCCAAGTCATTGACAAAAAGAGAGAACAAGAGGGGGCCAAAGATGGAACCCTGTGGAACCCCTTTTGTTATCTTAACACTGTTTGACCTCCAACCATCTGTGAATACAGTTTGGGTGCGAGAAAAGAGGTAATTTTTTAACCATTTTACTGTGTTTTTGGAAAAACCGAGGCAACTTAGTTTACCAAGCAGGGTGTTGTGGTCTACTGTATCAAAAGCTTTGGACAGGTCAAGAAAAAGACAGGCACAGTACTGCTTATTATCAAGGCTACTGTAAATTTGATTCAGATAGTCTAATGCAGCAGATGTGGTGCTGTATTTTTTTTCGGAACCCAGATTGTTTTAGATGTAGTAGATTGTTGGTGGACAGGAAACTGCTAATTTGGTAGTTCAATAATTTTTCAAAAATTTTCATCAATGGGGACAAAATTGAGATAGGTCGGTAGTTATTGGGATCATCTTTAGGGCCCTCTTTGTGTAGTGGACGGACATAGGAATTTTGATTTAAAGCTTTCGTGACTGCAGTAATTCATATTCTTAGCTCTTTCGGTGAGGTCACGTTGAAGGGAAACAATAAAATAATCAAATATATATAAAACAATAAAAATTATCACGACGTTTCGACCATAACACAAACAGTCGTCATCAGGTGTGAAAACCAACAGCAAGAAACATTTGAAAGAAGTGGCGGTTCGCATTTATTATTTTAAACGGTGTTTTTATTTATAAAAAAAAAACGTTAGCACCACGGGCAGCGATTTGGCAGTTTATTAAGAAGGACGAGTCCATCTATGTTCTGAAAAGAGGAGAGGGGAGACGAAAAATTAATGTATGCTGTCTGAAAGCCACCGTAAGCGTGAACAATCAATTAAGACCTGAAATGGTTTATCAAATCCTTCCAATGATTGCTAAGCCAGAATCCATCTTCTCGGTTGAAATTGTCTCTGTGCTTGTATATGTGGATAGCCTCATGAACGAATCTCTCATGGTAGCCAGATGGCTTACAAAGAACCTCTGGATGTAGGACTGTTTCCATTATAGAGGAACTGATGCTTCTTTGATGGACAGGTTGAAAATATGGGCTATAGGTTTGTATATTAGGTGACCAACAGTTAATAGAGCAAAGACGGGAAAACTATCTGCTCCGGTAGAGGAGGACCCTTTGAGGTAGGACAGCTGTTTCAGATTTACATGTGATTCCAGGAGAGTGGAGGAAAAATAGGCATTTTTTGCATGCCGTATTTTTTTGATGCATCTATTCCTTAAAATCCTGTATTCTAGCCAGTCATTGACCAAATTACTTTTCTGAGCACATGCCCAAGCCTTGTCCCTAGTTTTCATGAGCTTTATAATCAAAGGATTATACCATGGTGGGCGGTTGCCTTTAGTTTTAAATCTAACCAACGGAGCATGTTTGTTAAGAATTTGGAGAAACGTGTACCTGAAAGTCTCCCAAGCCGTAGTCAGGTTGGGAATATCACAGACCTTGTCAATATCCGAGTGAAGCACATAATTAGTAAATGCCTGAGTGCTGAAGTGCCTCAAAGAGTGCTTCTCAACAATTTTAGGGGGTGCTTTGAGTCTGGCTGATGATCTCACCCCAAAAATGAAGCGGTGATCACTAAGATTATTTCCCAGAACACCAGTCGGTGCGAAATTGTGAGGGGCATTTGCCAATAGGACGTCAAGCAGAGTTGATTGTCCCGGATTTGAGGCTCGTCAACAGCGTGGTTTTGTTCACTCTAGACGCGTGGCGGTGTTGACTTTAGACGCGTGGCGGTGTTCACTCTAGACGCGTGGCGGTGTTCACTCTTGACGCTTGGCGCTGTTCACTCTAGACGCGTGGCGGTGTTCACTCTAGACGCGTGGCGGTGTTCACTGTAGACGCGTGGCGCTGTTCACTCTAGACGCGTGGCGGTGTTCACTCTAGACGCGTGTCGGTGTTCACTGTAGACGCGTGGCGCTGTTCACTCTAGAGGTGTGGCGGTGTTCACTGTAGACGCGTGGCGCTGTTCACTCTACTTGGAGTGAGGAAGCATGAATTCTGAGCAGGTGAAGGTGGCCAGGCATGGGTCTGGACACACCACCACCTGTGAACCATGCCAGTGTGTGACAGTGGTGGAGCCAGTGGGGGTGGGGTGGCACGTGCCCCCCAACGATCCGATCGAAATCCCTAATTTCGATAGGATCATTGGGGTTTATTAGTAACTAGCTTCACTACCCGGCTTCGCCCGGGACTTGGATTCTTGTCTTGGATAAATTTCATATTCCCTTATATTTCACTGAAAAACCCTTAACATTGTTGATGCTTGCAAGAAATAAAAGAGCCTAAACAAATCAAGTTACCTAAATCGGATGTTTTCACTCAAGGAAATTTTACCTTAATCCACTCCTCCGTAAGGTCGATTTTGGCCACTCGGGAAGGGAATGACGTGACGAGCTGAAAATAGTCGCGTTCACTTCGAAATTCCAAACAGCATAAGCTGTGAAAATTTCATGACGCCAGAGCTCAGCGTTGGAGAGGTTTTGTTGCTTCACACAAACAGATGTAATGTTCTGCTTCATATTTAAGATAGCAGTTCTACCTGTTCTTCGCACGGATATGTATTGAAACTCCGAGAAGCCAATGGCTTCATCCGCCAGGAGCAAAGTGCCACCTAAAATCTCCCGGCATGCTGTTAACAGCTCTAAGCATTGCAGAGCGCTTAACTCAGGTGTGTTGCGGGTTGACACCACAAACTTCATGGTCATACAAAATACAAAAGTATATTTTTATGCTTTTTTCATTGTGTACAGTATGGAACCTACCCACATGCCAAATTTCAAGTGTGTAGCATTTTGGGAAGTATGCTAAACACTTTCGAACAGACACACATATCCACACATTTCCCTTGTACATATAGAGATTAATCAGCATTTTGCGAGCCCCCACTGCCACCGTGTGGCATATTATTACGTGCCAAGGACTCTATGAGAGGACAACAGTCCGAGTCCATAATTGGCAATAATTAACGGCACAGCAGTTATAAGCGACTCACAGAATTGTGCGCAGTTGCGTATACAGTACACGACTTTCCTGATGGCAAACACCTTCAGCGAGCGCGATGGCGATCACCCGCGTCCAATAAAAAGCATAGGACAAGTCCTTACTAACAACTCCTTACTAACAACTCCTTAATAACAACTCCTTACTTACTAACAACTCCTTACTAACAACTCCTATAATTTTTCATTGCTGGAGGGCTTTGCCCCCCCCCACCTGAAAATCCTGGCTCCACCTCTGAGTGTGTGACAGGGTCAAGTTTGTATTTGCAGTAAAGTCTATTAATTCTATTGAGCACGGAGGTTATATCAAAACGGTAGTTATTTTTGTTTTCCTCTTGAACTCTTCGTAAGAATGGGGTCAGGAAGTTATCGCAGCACACGTGCCGCTGAAGTCGGGAACTGTTCATCCCAGCATTCAAGGACATCTGTGCCTGGCTTCACACCTCTAAGTTGCGATTGAACATTAATTTATGCATTTCTGCATAACACAAATAGTATTATTTTCAACACCCTTTGCTATGTCAGCTGAATTTAGCTTTCATAAATATTCCTTTTGAAGCCAGGCACATTTATGACATTTGCCCTCTCATTGTGTGCCATAACAGCCCGTGTGATTAATTTGGGACACTTTTTCACTATATCATGAATATATGAAAAAGTATAGACGTGTAAGTCACGTGTTACTGTGTATATGCATTCCTCTGTGCCTCGATACTGACGTGTAGATGGTGTGGATATTCTTTTTCTGTCTGTAGCTGTCGCTTCCTCTGTCGCCTCCTCTGCAGAATTTGTCTGATGGAGCAAAGGCACTCGGCACAGCTCTGTGCAAAAAGGCATCAATGCGACCGGAGTGCATACAGCACGGATCGTACTGGAGATTTGACCTTGCACCAGAGAACTCAAACAGGAGAGAAACCCTTCAAGTGCAGTGTGTGTGGGAAGGCGTTTTCAGCTTCTTCAAATCTTCAAAAACACCAGAGAACACACACGGGAGAGAAACCCTTCAAGTGCAGTGTGTGTGGGAAGGCGTTTGCACATTCATTACTTCTTGTAACACACCAGAGAACACACACGGGAGAGAAGCCCTTCAAGTGCAGTGTGTGTGGGAAGGCGTTTGCACAGTCACCACATCTTCAAGTTCACCAGAGAACACACACGGGAGAGAAACCCTTCAAGTGCAGTGTGTGTGGAAAGGTGTTTGCACAGTCATCTGCTCTTGTAACACACCAGAGAACTCACACGGGAGAGAAACCCTTCAAGTGCAGTGTGTGTGGGAAGGTGTTTTCAAATTCATCTGCTCTTAAATATCACCAGACAACACACACGGGAGAGAAACCCTTCAAGTGCAGTGTGTGTGGAAAGGCGTTTGCACAATCATACCTTCTTGTAACACACCAGAGAACACACACGGGAGAGAAACCCTTCAAGTGCAGTGTGTGTGGGAAGGCGTTTTCAAATTCATCTACTCTTAAATATCACCAGACAACACACACGGGAGAGAAACCCTTCAAGTGCAGTGTGTGTGGGAAGGCGTTTGCACAATCATACCTTCTTGTAACACACCAGAGAACACACACGGGAGAGAAACCCTTCAAGTGCAGTGTGTGTGGGAAGGCATTTGCACAGTCACCATATCTTCAAGTACACCAGAGAACACACACAGGAGAGAAACCCTTCAAGTGCAGTGTGTGTGGGAAGGCGTTTGCACAGGCATCTGCTCTTGTAAAGCACCACAGAACGCACACGGGAGAGAAACCCTTCAAGTGCAGTGTGTGTGGGAAGGCGTTTTCACGTTCTACAGTTCTTCATGTACACCAGAGAACACACAAGCATCAGAAGATCCACAAAGAGCGGAATCTGAAATCAGCTTGTGGAAGTCAAAGTGCCGCAATGAGCCCATCTCTCATGAAACAAGAACCGGAAGAACATCCCAGCTTAGACACTTTTAAAGGTTTCGAGGTGAAATATGAAGAGGTGAAGGTCAAATGTGAAGAAGTGATGGTGAAGAGTGAAGCAGTGAAGGTAAAATGTGAAGATCAAGATTCAACTCCAAAATCGGACCTTCACATCTATGGAGGCAACGTGAAGCAGGAGGAGAATTCTGACTGTGAGGCAGAGCGAGGCAACTCCCAGCAGTTTGTGGAAGTGGAGGTGTGGGTGGACTTCCTCCGAGACAATACAAAGTCAAATGGAGACCCGGTAGATGTGTAAGCTTGAGACGATGTCGCTCCAATAGATGCACCTTTGTCACAGGCCTTTAATGGCAAGAATGAAGTTGAGCACTCAATTGCTAGGTGCAACCTGCAGGGTAAGAGCGGCCAGTCGTTGTGGACCTGTGGGTTGGGTAGATCTCTAACCAGGAGCGAGAGCCAATAAGCTCCCAAGCGTTGACCATGTTATCATAATTGCAATTATATGGTGCTTGCTTAATCACCTCGGCAATTCGGAGTTTTGTATCGTATCTCATTTCAAACACTCGAAGAGCATCCCCAAGTAGCAGCTGCCCCTGTGTGGCACAAGGTGGTGGCCCTACACCGGCTTGCATGTGGACAAGGGCCTGTCAGTAGGTGGCGATGGTTGATGTGGCATCTCAGTTGTGGAGTTTGTAGGTAATGTTTAGAATTTGCTCAATTTTGACCCAGACGGCAGCATGCAATGGCCTACTCGTTTTGAATGGTGCAATAGTATGTTGTACATACACTTAAGCAGACGGTGCGTATCTTTTTTAATTAGCGTATTGGTAATGTGATGTAACCTGATGCAGTATGTTTCAGTGCAGCAATTCAATTTTGTTAATATGCCTGTCACTAATTTATAATGAATACTTGTCCGATTCTGTGCGTACATGTAACATTTTGTCTATAAGGGTCAAACACTGATTAAGTGATGTTAGGACAAAGTTTGTTTTGGAAGTAACCTGTACAGATAACTCGGGTGAGACTCATTGTTCTTGTGATACAGGTCAAAGGGTATTTTTGTGTTTTCAGGAAGCATCCTCCCTCTGGAGCAACTCAATGTCTTTGAAATAGGGAGCACAATCGGATCATTCATCAGTTACAAGGCATACCACTCAAAAGTTACACGTAGAGGAGATACATTCTCTACAACACGAATTATAATTTTGTATTACGTGTTGAGGTAGATTTTGTCGAACCAGGACTAGAAATGTTCCTTGCTGATTAACGTCTGGATGTTCATAACCAAGGGTTGAAGCAAGCCTGACCGCCTGCCGCGCCCCTCACAACCATTTACGGCCTTGGGCCAGGAAAGTCACGAAAAAAATTGCACACGAACGACGCCTCAACGCAAGCTTCCGATGCTCCGTTTTGAAGTTTGGAAATGAAACAACTTTGAATTTTATTATGTTTTTAATTAGATAATTGTATTTCTTCATTAAAAGCTTGTTAATTGAAGACGACATTTCGTGTGAATTTTCTCTCGTCGTTAAGTAGATGGCCTTGCCGGGGGTTCGGTTCGATGCGGACTTTCACCTGGTTGGGATCGCGGGATTGAGATGAGGCGACACAGAGCTGGCCGTGCGAGAAGACCGCCGTCTGCAGATCGAACGTCTGTCCCTGCGCCTCCATCGTTCATACAGGGGGTGCGTAGGTTTGCAGCGCCCCCTGCATGAAAACGATGGAAAGTGCAGCGTTAGTCACAGATGGAGTTGTGCGCTTATATAAAAGAGTTTAGCCAGTGGGTTTTCAAAGTACCTTCGTCTTAGAGAAATGTATTTTGCGTGAGCCCACCGCATTAAAACGATGCTCAGCTGAGCAGGGCGAGCCGGGGGGGGGGGGGGGGCATCTTATCTTAGTCACGTGCCCTAGCTCACGTGACTTCTGCCACGACAATGTCTGGATGTTTTCACCTGAGGACGACTGCTCGTGTTGCGATCGAAACGTCGTGATTTATTTTTTATTCTTTCTACCTTCGTAACTTTACTCAAAGAACCAAAGAGTATGAAAGACGTCTTGTCTGCTGATCTTGTTCATGTCCGTGTACATCGATATCCCACATTGCTTACACGTACACACCACACACAATGAAATAAGTAGAAACTTGAACGACTTAATTCCGGGGATGGGCAAAGATTGAGGAATCTCTTTCAATGGAGCGAGTTAAGTTTGTTTGATTTAACATCTCTCTGTCCGTCTGTGTCTCTGTTCCCCTCTGTGTCTCTCGCTGACTGTGTCTCTGTCGTCTCTGTATCTTTCTTTCTGTGTTCCTCTTGTCTGTGTCTGTCCACCTCTCTCTTGTCAGTCTCTGTGTGTGTCTCTATCAGCGTCTTTCCAACCGTATTCAACTACTGCCAGTAGCAACATGCGCCCGTTCAGCTTTCACGGCCCACGACTGCACGCGACTCAAACTTGCTCCGAGTCTCTGTGTGCACGTTGAACTTGTTTCGCACCGTACGTGGCCAACCGTGCTAATCTGTGCGTCTCTGTGCGAGTCTCTGTGTGTATCTGGAACTTCTTTCGCACCGTACGTCGCCGAACCTGCACAGGAGGAGCTGCTGGTATCTGTGGAGCTGTGGGCTGGGTACATCTTGTCAGCAGGAGCGAGAGACAATGAAGCTCCCAAGCATTCACTCCGTTACCAAAATCATATTTGCACTCATAAGTCGCTTGCCTAACTGCCTCGGCAACTCGGTGTCTCGTATCGAATCTCATCTCGAACAATCGAAGGACCCATTCCCTAAGTGGCAGCTGCCCCTGTGTGGCACAAGGTGGCCCTGCACCGGCCTGCACGTGGACATGAGTCTGTCGGTAGGGGGCGATCATTGACGCGCCATCTCCGTTGTGTAGTTTCTGGATAATGTTTGGAATTACCCCAATTTTGACCGTGACACCAACATGCAATGACCTGTGCGTCGTGAATGACACAAAACTATGTTTTACAGCTGCCGTGAACCAGACTGCGCATATTGTGGTGAATGTTACTGGGGTAGCCAGCTGTGCCTGTCGGATTTGAACCTTGAACCTCTGCAATAAATAGAGAATGCGCTACCATATTCTCGGTTCTTTCGGTAAAGTCACGTTAATAGAAAACAAAAAATATTTTTTCGGAGGGAAATAATAAATTGATGAAAAAATGCCATTGGTTGACTGACTGAGATGACTGCGTCCCCCACAATGTGTACACACACACAGTGTACACACACACACAGTGTACACACACAGAGATACACAGTATATACACACACACAACAACAACAACCGCCATTCGCCACTAAGTGGCGGTGACATCACCACGACGCTTGTGCCAGGCTATGTACACCCTTAGGCCACGTGAAGTGTCGAACGCCCGCTGGCAGGAGGTCACGGGGCAGACCCAGGTGCCACGGGTCGACTGACTGAGATGACTGGCTGATGCACCACCTGTGCCCCCTACTGTGCCAACCTGCTGTTCTTTAGCCACCCGGCGCTCCGCTCGTTGTTCTGAGCGTCGCTCCTCCGCCCTCCGTTGTTGTTGGAGGGCGACTGCCTCCAACTGCCCAGTAGCATCCTTCACGAGCCTCCTCCACAGAGGCCGATCTTGACACCGCTGGTACCAGTCATCGGCAAGTCCACTCAGCTCCACGTCCTCCTGTACCACATCACTCCATCTCTTCTCTAGCCCGTGCCGCGCCCGCTTAGCCCCCTCAATCCGGCCAAACAAAAGCTGTTTCGGCATGCGGTGGCTGGGCATGCGGGCTACATGACCCAGCCATCGCAGCCTTGCCTGCCGGAGGAGCTCACCGATGGGACCCTGCCCAGATCTTTCAAGGATTTGTGAGCTCCTCACACAATTCAGTCTGGTTAAACCCAGGATGGATTGTAGGCAGGCCAGCCTAAATGTTTCTAACCGGCGAAGATGTTCCATTAGGGGGGTCCACGTTTCGCAAGCGTAGAGAAGGGAGGGAATGACCGTGGCCGAGAAGACCTGAAGCTTAGTGCGGAGCGACAGACCAGGTGGCTTCCACACAGCGTTACGCAACCGATGAAAAGATATTGCCACTCGACTGATTCGGAGTGAGACCTCTGCTGTTAAACTGGAGCCAGTCATAAGCACACTGCCCAGGTATGGGAAACTCTCCACTCTCTCCACAACTGCCCCATCACCAATTGGGAGTTGTGGGGGTGGAGTGTCCGATGGTACAAAATACCCAGGCAGATGCTTAGTTTTGGTGGGGCTGATGGTAAGGCCCCACCTCTTAGTGGCACGCTCCAGTCTCAGCAGCAGCGTCTCCAACTCCTCCTCTGACTGAGCAGCTATTACCAAATCATCAGCATACATAACGTGGTTGAGCAATAGGGAGCCATCCCTTGACCGCACCCGGGCATCGATTAGCCTCCCATTATATCTGTACCATATGGAGATTCCACCGGTACAGCTATTGAAGGCTTCACGAACTACGTGGTCAAAATAGATGTTAAATAATGTGGGAGCCAGAAGACATCCCTGTCGCACCCCAAGGTGTACAGGGAATGGCTCTGACTCCCAGCCACGTAGTTTTACCCGGGCCCGCTCACCATCATGAAGGTCATTAATGATCGTGAGCAGAGGGTCAGGTACTCCAAAAGCACGAAGAACGACCCAGAGCCCAGGCCTACTGATGGTATCATAGGCCTTGACCAGGTCAATAAAGCAGAGATGTAGGTCTTGTTGGAATTCCCTACACCTCTGCTGTAGCAGACGGACAGAAAATATGGCATCTGTGCAGGACCGCCCTTTCCTGAAACCGCATTGCGGCTCCGCAAGCCTCTCCTCAGCGTGCCTGGCAAGGCGATGCTGAATAATCCTTGCCAGGACCTTTCCCGGCACACTGAGGAGTGAGATGCCCCTGTAGTTGTTACAGTCTGTGCGGTCCCCCTTCTTAAAAAGGGGGACCACCAGGGCATCCTTCCAATCCTGCGGAACCCGTCCAGTGGCCCAGACTGTTGTTATGATGTCATATAGGGCAGTCTGTGCACAAACGCCACAATCCCTCAGCATTTCGCTTGGGAGATCATCTCTGCCCACTGCCTTTCCTGGTCTCAGACTCCGGATCGCCTTCAACACTTCCTCAGCAGATGGCACCTCAGCCAGCCACTCACAGGGGGTGACTTCTTCCAATATTTGAGGCACCGCAGCCTCAGCAGGGTCATCCTCACTTTGTGCCACGATGTTTTCCTGGCTGAGGGATTTTCCCTCCCCCAGGACCTCACAGAAATGCTCAGCAAATCTGCGAACGTGTTCCTGGGGGTCGGAGATTGGATCACCGTTTTTTCCCCTAATGATGGTAATAGGTGTGGCGCTGCAGGTTACTTTTTTGATGGAGTTAAATAGAGATTTGTGATCACGGGCCACTGAGGCAGACTCCATCTCCTCAGCAACCCGCGACCACCACCCATCCTTGCAGCGCCTCACGGCTCTCCGAACCTCCGAGCGAAGGCTGCCGTAAGCCTCCTCATTCTCTGACGTGGGATTCTGTAGCCGATGACAGTGGGCCTGTCGCTTTTTCTCAACCATCCTGAACACCTCCTCTGTCAGCCAGGGTCTCTGGGGAGGTCTGGACCGCGTACCCAAAGCAGCCATTGCAGCTGCATGAGTCACAGTCCTAAACCTCGCCCATTTACCCTCGACATCAGGAGGAGTCGGGGACGATGCCAATCCCAGCCGCAAGCGATGATGAAATTCTCGCTTGCAACTTTCATCAGATAACTGAGACCAGGCCACTTTATGTTGGAATGGGGTCCTGGGTGAACACCCACCACCGGAGTGGAAGAATGGCAGGCGCATCTTACAGATGACTAGTCGATGGTCAGAGGGCAGATCAGCTCCACGGTAGGTCCTGGTATCAAGGACATGGGCTCGCATTCGCTGGTCCGTCACTATGTAGTCCAGCAGATGTTCTTGCTTGGACCCGGCATGCATCCATGATGTTGTGTGGATGCGCCGATGCCGGAACAGCGTGTTGGTAATTACAAGCCCATGGGCTGCACAAAAATCTAGCAGCCTCCTACCGTTGTTATTGAGCTGATCTGGCCCATGCCCTCCAATCACTCCAGACCAGGTGCCAGTATCATGACCAACTCGGGCATTGAAGTCACCCAACATGATGACTCTATCCCGAGGGGCCACTTTAGCCAGCACCTGTGACAGGAGGTCATAGAAGGCATCTGACTCATCGGCTTTGCTTGCATCCCTCCACGGATGTTCATCTTCGGTGGGGGCATAAGTAACCACGACCACCATTCCTCGCCTCCGGTTGATGGGAAGGCGAGCCCAAAGTAGCCTGGGGCTTACAGCTTCCCACACCTCACCGCCACGCTCCCACGCCCCCTTCATTCTTTTGTTCAAAAGAAGACCCACACCCTGTTGTTTGGCAGTCTGCTGCCCCGAGTAGAGGACTGTCCACCCCTCATGGTGGCAGGAGCCAGAGCCGGTCCACCGGACCTCCTGAATGCCGCATAGATCCAGGCGGTACCGGTCCAGCTCCCGACAGAGGAGTGGCAGCCTCTCCTCTGCAGTGAGCGTTCGAACATTCCACGTGGCCACCCGTAGTGGCTTTTCGTTGTTTCTGGAGTAGCCCCGAGGGTAGGTATTCAATCTCCTGGCTCCGCCAATTGGGGTTTGGCCAGGAGACGTCATAGACGCCTGGCCACCCGGGGCCTCCGGCACAAGCTTATTAGTTACATATTTCAGTTTAATTCGTGGTTTCGTGGTAATTAATTGAAGGTGGAGGGGTTACCAGCCCCTCGCACCCGTCCAGAGCCCCCGTTTAGCCCCTGTGGTGGACACATATGCCATGAGGGGAGGAGCCAATCAAAATTGGATCTCCACATCACAGCACTGTCCACGACAGAGTTGCCCGTCCGGCACCGCGAGGAGGTAGGGGGTTGTTTTGCACACACACACACAGTGTACACACACACACAGTGTACACACACACACAGTGTACCCTGCGTGTGACGTCATGTCACCAAGGTATTCACCCCACCCCATCCACCGCGCCCTTGAGCGTGACGTCACCTCTGCCTGGGTCACTTCCGTTATCTGTTCAAGTAGAATTCTTATTTGGGCAAAGCTACGCCCGGTGACTGGCGGCTCATTAACATAATGTATTCATGAAAGCCGTCGCGAATTTATTGCGACGAGTTCGGCACCCACGCCCCATCCCTCCACGTATGGGCCAGGTTCATTAACATAATTTATTTAAGTTACATAGCCGCACATTGTGGTAGGGGAGTGTTTTGTACCCCGCAAGTGACGTCATGTCACCTCCTGCTGCCGCGTGACGTCACGAGGTAACAGGAATCTGCCGCTCCGCGCGTGAACTGAAATCCGAGGTGAGAAATTCTCATCGCGGTTGTGGTGGTGATTGTGGTGATTGTTGTGGTTGTTGTGGTGGTAGTGGTTGTGGTGGTGGTTGTGGTGGTGGTTGTGGTGATTGTGGTGGTGGTGGTTGTGGTGGTTGTTGTGGTTGTGGTGGTGATTGTGGTGGTGGTGGTTGTGGTGGTGGTTGTGTTTGTTGTTGTGGTGGTGGTTATTGTGGTGGTTGTTGTTTACCGAGGTAGAGCCTCTCTCTCTCGTAGGGATGTCAATTGAGTATCAGCGAGCATGGAAGCGATGTCCAGGTTGGAACTTTACAGCGCGGGGCCTAGCCACGCGGGGCCTAGCCTCCTGCCCTCGCCTGATCGCGTTTGCTTCAATTCTCTCGCTTAAGTTTAATTTGTCTTCACACGGCTCGCCTCTTTATCACTTTGTTTTACTTTTAAATATTCACGCAGTTTTTATTTCATTCTTTTGTTTTTTACTTACCAGGCCAAGCCCGCTTGAGCTGCCGTGCCGCTTTTGTTATTTTCAGAAGCGACCTGCCCACAACGCAAGGTGAGTTTAGTTTTTAGTATTTAGTTTAATTTATTTGGTATAGCCCTGTGAACCGTTCGGCTGTTGATTCGGGTGCAACCGCAACAAACTAAAAACATGAACAAGAAAACATCTCAAAGTGACTTTATGTGTGACTGTGCAAACAGAAAATACAGGAAAAAAAACATCAAAATATTCCTGAAATAGCAGCGTACACCACCAAACACTGTGTGCAAAACTCCCAGTGGGATGCAAGTCAAACAACAACAACAAGACAACTTAGTCTTCTTTGGTTCTTTCGGTAAAGCCAGACAGTCTCGTCCCTTCACCTGATGAAGGCCGCTTGTGTTGTGGCCGAAACGTCGTGAGAATATTATTGTGTTATTTTATTTTATCAATTTATTATTTTATTCTCATTCTACGTGACTTTACCGAAAGAACCAAAGACGATGAATCATTGCAGTCACGAAAGCTTTAAATCGAAAAGACAACTTAGATGAAGGCCATCAGTCTAACTCCGCACTACAATAAAAAAAACATGGCCAAACCAAAAAACCTTTTAGAAATCACCAAAATAAAGCCGTAAATGCAATGTAACAGTGATCATAGGAACTGCGACCGAATTTTTTACAATAAACTACATAAATAACATGTAACACCAAACCCTAGAGCCACAGCTGGCTGCATGAGTTACTCCACAAACAACAGGAGCATCAGTCGGAGTATCACATTTTTCAATGCACCTTTAAGATCACACTAAATTAAAATACAGATAATACATTGCAGCGGTCATCCGGAGCGAAACATTTTATTTTATTTTAGGCCACTGAATAGCAGTGGCAGCTAGGGGTGTACAACTCCTCTAGAGCAGTTTTGAGTGAAGATCTCATTGGTAGCGATTCAAGTTGCAGTTTATTGGCAATAGCATTCCAGACCCTGGGGGCATCAATAGCAAAGGCCCTTCCTCCGGTTTTTGTACGGCAATAGGGAATGTGAAGCTGGTAAATGAGCGAAGACCTGAGGTCAAATTTGTTCTTTGAAACAGAGGAGATCCAGCAGGTAGTCTGCGGATTTTTTTGTAAGTACATCGTGAATAAATAAGATCTGATGTACAAGCCGTCGAACATTAAGAGATGTTAAGTTTGACCAAATGTAGAGATCACAGTGGTGAGTCCTATATGGGCAGTTCAATGCAAATCTTAAGGTCGAGTGATAGATGGAATCAAGCTTCTTCAGTACAGTACTTGGGGCTGATTTATACACGATATCACAGTAATCAAGTAGAGACAGTATGGTAGCTTTTATCAATTCCAAACGGAACATAGGGGGGAAGCAGTGCTTGTGTCGATACAGAAAACCAATTTTTATTTTTGTCTTTTAACCACTATAATCAATGTGATCTTCAAAATTTAGTTTTGAATCCAGGATGACCCCAAGATACTTATAGAACTTGACTTGCTCTATTTGATCATTATTTAAGGAATGTAATTTGAAAAAAAAATTACTTCCTGCTTTAGTCCCGGTGAGAAGCATAGCACCTTGGTTTTGGAGGTATTTAGGACTAGTTTAAGTGCAACTATCTGATGTTGTAGATTGTTGAAATCACCCTGGAACTTAGCAATCACGTCATCCGGAGAGCGACCAGCAGTAATCAGTATCCTGTCATCTGCAAAAAGATTTACCCTGGAATGATCCAGGTCAGTGCCCAAGTCATTGACAAAAAGAGAGAACAAGAGGGGGCCGAGGATGGAACCCTGTGGAACCCCTTTTGTTATCTTAACACTGTTTGACCTCCAACCATCTGTGAATACAGTTTGGGTGCGAGAAAAGAGGTAATTTTTTTAACCATTTTACTGTGTTTTTGGAAAAACCGAGGCAACTTAGTTTACCAAGCAGGGTGTTGTGGTCTACTGTATCAAAAGCTTTGGACAGGTCAAGAAAAAGACAGGCACAGTACTGCTTATTATCAAGGCTACTGTAAATTTGATTCAGATAGTCTAATGCAGCAGATGTGGTGCTGTATTTTTTTTCGGAACCCAGATTGTTTTAGATGTAGTAGATTGTTGGTGGACAGGAAACTGCTAATTTGGTAGTTCAATAATTTTTCAAAAATTTTCATCAATGGGGACAAAATTGAGATAGGTCGGTAGTTATTGGGATCATCTTTAGGGCCCTCTTTGTGTAGTGGACGGACATAGGAATTTTGATTTAAAGCTTTCGTGACTGCAGTAATTCATATTCTTAGCTCTTTCGGTAAGGTCACGTTGAAGGGAAACAATAAAATAATAAAATATATATAACAATAAAAATTATCACGACGTTTCGACCATAACACAAACAGTTGTCATCAGGTGTGAAAACCAACGGCAAGAAACATTCGAAAGAAGTGGCGGTTCGCATTTATTTATTTTAAACGGTGTTTTTATTTATAAAAAACGTTAGCACCACGGGCAGCGATTTGGCAGTTTATTAAGAAGGACGAGTCCATCTATGTTCTGAAAAGAGGAGGGGGGAGACGAAAAATTAATGTATGCTGTCTGAAAGCCACCGTAAGCGTGAACAATCAATTAAGACCTGAAATGGTTTATCAAATCCTTCCAATGATTGCTAAGCCAGAATCCATCTTCTCGGTTGAAATTGTCTCTGTGCTTGTATATGTGGATAGCCTCATGAACGAATCTCTCCTGGTAGCCAGATGGCTTACAAAGAACCTCTGGATGTAGGACTGTTTCCATTATAGAGGAACTGATGCTTCTTTGATGGACAGGTTGAAAATATGGGCTATAGGTTTGTATATTAGGTGACCAACAGTTAATAGAGCAAAGACGGGAAAACTATCTGCTCCGGTAGAGGAGGACCCTTTGAGTTAGGACAGCTGTTTCAGAACATGACTTTCGTGGATTGGCTGGAAACTAAATTCGTTTATTGTTTCGACAGGGGTGTAGGAATTTGCAGGAGCAGGGGTGACTCCCAATACATTATCAAAAAGATTACCAGCTTCAGAAAAATGAAGGTTAAAATTGTCAACTATTTTTTTGGGATCTGAAAAATATTCCCCATTTCGGTTTAGCTCAACGGGCAGATTGTCTGTTTTGGATGCCTTTTCGATACATTTGATTGTTTTCCAAAAAATCCTGGCATTTCCATGTGATTCCAGGAGAGTGGAGGAAAAATAGGCATTTTTTGCATGCCGTATTTTTTTGATGCATCTATTCCTTAAAATCCTATATTCTAGCCAGTCATTGACCAAATTACTTTTCTGAGCACATGCCCAAGCCTTGTCCCTAATTTTCATGAGCTTTGTAATCAAAGGATTATACCATGGTGGGCGGTTGCCTTTAGTTTTAAATCTAACCAACGGAGCATGTTTGTTAAGAATTTGGAGAAACATGTACCTGAAAGTCTCCCAAGCCGTAGTCAGGTTGGGGATATCACAGACCTTGTCAATATCCGAGTGAAGCACATCATTAGCAAATGCCTGAGTGCTGAAGTGCCTCAAAGAGTGCTTCTCAACAATTTTAGGGGGGGCTTTGAGTCTGGCTGATGATCTCACCCCAAAAATGAAGCAGTGATCACTAAGATTATTTCTCAGAACACCAGTCAGTGTGAAATTGTGAGGGGCATTTGCCAATAGGACGTCAAGCAGAGTTGACTGTCCCGGATTTGAGGCTCGTCAACAGGGTGGTGGTGTTCACTCTAGACGCGTGGCAGTGTTGACTTTAGACGCGTGGCGGTGTTGACTTTAGACGCGTGGCGGTGTTCACTCATGACGCTTGGCGCTGTTCACTCTAGACGCGTGGCGGTGTTCACTCTAGACGCGTGGCGGTGTTCACTCTAGACGCGTGGCGCTGTTCACTGTAGACGCGTGGCGCTGTTCACTCTAGACGCGTGGCCGTGTTCACTCTAGACGCGTGGCGGTGTTCACTGTAGACGCATGGCGCTGTTCACTCTAGACGCGTGACGCTGTTCACTCTAGACGCGTGGCGCTGTTCACTCTAGAAGCGTGGCGGTGTTCACTCTAGACGCATGGCGGTGTTCACTGTAGACGCGTGGCGGTGTTCACTCTAGACGCGTGGCGCTGTTCACTCTAGAAGCGTGGCGGTGTTCACTCTAGACGCGTGGCGGTGTTCACTCTAGACGCGTGGCGGTGTTCACTCTAGACGCGTGGCGGTGTTCACTCTAGACACGTGGCGGTGTTCACTCTAGACGCGTGGCGGTGTTCACTCTACTTGGTGGAGTGAGGAAGCATGAATTCTGAGCGGGTGAAGGTGGCCAGGCGTGGGTCTGGACACACCACCACCTGTGAACCATGCCAGTGTGTGACAGTGGTGGAGCCAGTGGGGGTGGGGTGGCACGTGCCCCCCAACGATCCGATCGAAATCCCTAATTTCGATAGGATCATTGGGGTTTATTAGTAACTAGCTTCACTACCCGGCTTCGCCCGGGACTTGGATTCTTGTCTTGGATAAATTTCATATTCCCTTATATTTCACTGAAAAACCCTTAACATTGTTGATGCTTGCAAGAAATAAAAGAGCCTAAACAAATCAAGTTACCTAAATCGGATGTTTTCACTCAAGGAAATTTTACCTTTATCCACTCCTCCGTAAGGTCGATTTTGGCCACTCGGGAAGGGAATGACGTGGCGAGCTGAAAATAGTCGCGTTCACTTCGAAATTCCAAACAGCATAAGCTGTGAAAATTTCATGACGCCAGAGCTCAGCGTTGGAGAGGTTTTGTTGCTTCACACAAACAAACAGATGTAATGTTCTGCTTCATATTTAAGATAGCAGTTCTACCCGTTCTTCGCACGGATATGTATTGAAACTCCGAGAAGCCAATGGCTTCATCCGCCAGGAGCAAAGTGCCACCTAAAATCTCCCGGCATGCTGTTAACAGCTCTAAGCATTGCAGAGCGCTTAACTCAGGTGTGTTGCGGGTTGACGCCACAAACTTCATGGTCATACAAAATACAAAAGTATATTTTATTATTTTTTCATTGTGTACAGTATGGAACCTACCCACATGCTAAATTTCAAGTGTTTAGCATGTTGGGAAGTATGCTAAACACTTTCGAACAGACACACATATCCACACATTTCCCTTGTATATATAGAGATTAATCAGCATTTTGCGACCCCCCCCCACTGCCACCGTGTGGCATATTATTATGTGCCAGGGACTCTATGAGAGGACAACAGTCTGAGTCCATAATTGGCAATAATTAACGGCACAGCAGTTATAAGCGACTCACAGAATTGTGCGCAGTTGCGTATACAGTACACGACTTTCCTGATGGCAAACACCTTCAGCGAGCGCGATGGCAATCACCCGCGTCCAATAAAAAGCATAGGACAAGTCCTTACTAACAACTCCTTACTAACAACTCCTTACTTACTAACAACTCCTTACTAACAACTCCTATAATTTTTCATTGCTGGAGGGGTTTGCCCCCCACCTGAAAATTCTGGCTCCACCTCTGAGTGTGTGACAGGGTCAAGTTTGTATTTGTAGTAAAGTCTATTAATTCTATTGAGCACGGAGGTTATATCAAAACGGTAGTTTATTTTTGTTTTCCTCTTGAACTCTTCGTAAGATTGGGGTCAGGAAGTTATCGCAGCACACGAGCCGCTGAAGTCGGGAACTCTTCATCCCAGCATTCAAGGACATCTGTGCCTGGCTTCACACCTCTAAGTTGCGATTGAACATGAATTTATGCATTTCTGCATAACACAAATAGTATTATTTTCAACACCCTTTGCTATGTCAGCTGAATTTGGGTTTCATAAATATTCCTTTTGAAGCCAGGCACATTTATGACATTTGCCCTCTCATTGTGTGCCTTAACAGCCCGTGTGATTAATTTGGGACACTTTTTCACTATATCATGAATATATGAAAAAGTATAGACGTGTAAGTCACATGTTACTGTGTATATGCATTCCTCTGTGCCTCGATACTGACGTGTAGATGGTGTGGATATTCTTTTTCTATCTGTAGCTGTCGCTTCCTCTGTCGCCTCCTCTGCAGAATTTGCCTGATGGAACAAAGGCACTCGGCACAGCTCTGTGCAAAAAGGCATCAATGCGACCAGAGTGCATACAGCACGGATCGTACTGGAGATTTGACCTTGCACCAGAGAACTCAAACAGGAGAGAAACCCTTCAAGTGCAGTGTGTGTGGGAAGGCATTTGCACATTCATTACTTCTTGTAACACACCAGAGAACACACACGGGAGAGAAGCCCTTCAAGTGCAGTGTGTGTGGGAAGGCGTTTGCACAGTCACCACATCTTCAAGTTCACCAGAGAACACACACGGGAGAGAAACCCTTCAAGTGCAGTGTGTGTGGAAAGGTGTTTGCACAGTCATCTGCTCTTGTAACACACCAGAGAACTCACACGGGAGAGAAACCCTTCAAGTGCAGTGTGTGTGGGAAGGCGTTTTCAAATTCATCTGCTCTTAAATATCACCAGACAACACACACGGGAGAGAAACCCTTCAAGTGCAGTGTGTGTGGGAAGGCGTTTGCACAATCGTACCTTCTTGTAACACACCAGAGAACACACACGGGAGAGAAACCCTTCAAGTGCAGTGTGTGTGGGAAGGCGTTTGCACAGTCACCATATCTTCAAGTACACCAGAGAACACACACAGGAGAGAAACCCTTCAAGTGCAGTGTGTGTGGGAAGGCGTTTGCACAGTCATCTGCTCTTGTAAAGCACCACAGAACTCACACGGGAGAGAAACCCTTCAAGTGCAGTGTGTGTGGGAAGGCGTTTTCACGTTCTACAGTTCTTCATGTACACCAGAGAACACACAAGCATCAGAAGATCCACAAAGAGCGGAATCTGAAATCAGCTTGTGGAAGTCAAAGTGCCGCAATGAGCCCATCTCTCATGAAACAAGAACCGGAAGAACATCCCAGCTTAGACACTTTTAAAGGTTTCGAGGTGAAATATGAAGAGGTGAAGGTCAAATGTGAGGAAGTGATGGTGAAGAGTGAAGCAGTGAAGGTAAAATGTGAAGATGAAGATTCAACTCCAAAATCGGACCTTCACATCGATGGAGGCAACGTGAAGCAGGAGGAGAATTCTGACTGTGAGGCAGAGCGAGGCAACTCCCAGCAGTTTGTGGAAGTGGAGGTGTGGGTGGACTTCCTCCGAGACAATACAAAGTCAAATGGAGACCCGGTAGATGTGTAAGTTTGAGACGATGTTGCTCCAATAGATGCACATTTGTCACAGGCCTTTAATGACAAGAATGAAGTTGAACACTCAATTGCTAGGTGCAACCTGCAGGGTAAGAGCGGCCAGTCGTTGTGGACCTGTGGGTTGGGTAGATCTCTAACCAGGAGCGAGAGCCAATAAGCTCCCAAGCGTTGACCATGTTATCATAATTGCAATTATATGGTGCTTGCTTAATCACCTCGGCAATTCGGAGTTTTGTATCGTATCTCGTTTCAAACACTCGAAGAGCATCCCCAAGTAGCAGCTGCCCCAGTGTGGCACAAGGTGGTGGCCCTACACCGGCCTGCATGTGGACAAGGGCCTGTCAGTAGGTGGCAATGGTTGATGTGGCATCTCAGTTGTGGAGTTTGTAGGTAATGTTTGGAATTTGCTCAATTTTGACCCAGACGCCAGCATGCAATGGCCTACTCGTTTTGAATGGTGCAATAGTATGTTGTACATACACTTAAGCAGACGGTGCGTATCTTTTTTTAATTAGTTTATTGGTAATGTGATGTAACCTGATGCAGTATATTTCAGTGCAGCAATTCAATTTTGTTAATTTGCCTGTCACTAATTTATAATGAATACTTGTCCGATTCTGTGCGTACATGTAACATTTTGTCTATAAGGGTCAAACACTGATTAAGTGATGTTAGGACAAAGTTTGTTTTGGAAGTAACCTGTACAGATAACTCGGGTAAGACTCATTGTTCTTGTGATACAGGTCAAAGGGTATTTTCGTGTTTTCAGGAAGCATCTCCCTCTGGAGCAACTCAGTCTTTGAAATAGGGAGCACACTCGGATCATTCATCAGTTACAAGGCATACCACTCAAAAGTTACACGTAGAGGAGATACATTCTCTACAACACGAATTATAATTTTGTATTAAGTGTTGAGGTAGATTTTGTCGAACCAGGACTAGAAATGGTCCTTGCTGATTAACTTCTGGATGTTCACAACCAAGGGTTGAAGCAAGCCTGACCACCTACGGCGCCCCTCACAACCATTTACGGCCTTAGGCCAGGAAAGTCATGAAAAAAGTTGCACACGAACGACGCCTCCACGCAAGCTTCCGATGCTCCGTTTTGAAGTTTGAAAATGAAACAACTTTTAATTTTATTATGTTTTTAATTAGATAATTGTATTTCTTCATTAAAAGCTTATTAATTGAAGACGACATTTCGTGTGAATTTTCTCTCGTCGTTAAGTAGATGGCCTTGCCGGGGGTTCGGTTCGATGCGGACTTTCACCTAGGTGGGATCGCTGGATTGAGATGAGGCGACACAGAGCTGGCCATGCGAGAAGACCGCCGTCTGCAGATCGAACGTCTGTCCCTGCGCCTCCATCGTTCATGCAGGGAGTGTGTAGGCTTGCAGCGCCCCCTGCATGAAAACGATGGAAAGTGCAGCGTTAGTCACAGATGGAGTTGTGCGCTTATATAAAAGAGTTTAGCCAGTGGGTTTTCAAAGTACCTTTGTCTTAGAGAAATTAATTTTGCGTGAGCCCACGGCATTAAAACGATGCTCAGCTGAGCAGGGTGAGCCACGGGGGGTGGGAGGGGCACCTTATCTTTGTCACGTGCCCTAGCTCACGTGACTTCTGCCGCGACAATGTCTGGATGTTTTCGCCTGAGGACGACCGCTCGTGTTGTGATCGAAACGTCGTGATTTATTTTTTATTTTATTCTTTCTACCTACGTGACTTTACTCAAAGAACCAAAGAGTATGAAAGACGTCTTGTCTGCTGATCTTGTTCATATCTGCGTACACCGATATCCCACATTGCTTACACGTACACACCACACACAATGAAATAAGTAGAAACTAGAACGACTTAATTCCGGGGATGGGCAAAGATTCAGGAATCTTTCGATTTAAAGCTTTCATGACTGCAATGATTCATCTTCTTTGGTTCTTTCGGTAAAGTCACGTAGAATGAGAATAAAATAATACATTGATCAAATAAAATAACACGATAATATTCTCACGACGTTTTGGCCACAACACAAGCGGCCTTCATCAGGTGAAGGGACGAGACTGTCTGGTAGGACAGCGCTGTCCTACATAGATACCAGCCGCTCCTACCAGACAGTCTCGTCCCTTCACCTGATGAAGGCCGCTTGTGTTGTGGCCGAAACGTCGTGAGAATATTATTGTGTTATTTTATTTTATCAATTTATTATTTTATTCTCATTCTACGTGACTTTACCGAAAGAACCAAAGAAGATTCAGGAATCTCTTTCAATGGAGCGAGTTAAGTGTGTTCGATTCAACATCTCTCTGTCCGTCTGTGTCTCTGTTCCCCTCTGTGTCTCTCGCTGACTGTGTCTCTGTCGTCTCTGTATCTTTCTGTGTTCCTCTTGTCTGTGTCTGTTCACCTCTCTCTTGTCAGTCTCTGTGTGTGTCTCTATCAGCGTCTTTTCAACCGTATTCAACTACTGCCAGTAGCAACATGCACCCGTTCAACTTTCACGGCCCACGACTGCACGCGACTCAAACTTGCTCCGAGTCTCTGTGTGTACGTTGAACTTATTTCGCACCGTACGTAGCCAACCATGTTAATCTGTGGGTCTCTGTGCGAGTCTCTGTGTGTATCTGGATCTTCTTTCGCACCGTACGTAGCCGAACCTGCACAGGAGGAGCGGCTGGTGTCTGTGGAGCTGTGGGCTGGGTACATCTGTCAGCAGGAGCGAGAGACAATGAAGCTCCCAAGCATTCACTACGTTACCAACATCATATTTGCACTCATAAGTCGCTTGCCTAACTGCCTCGGCAACTCGGTGTCTCGTATCGAATCTCATCTCAAACAATCGAAGGACCCCTTCCCTAAGTGGCAGCTGCCCCTGTGTGGCACAAGGTGGCCCTGCACCGGCCTGCACGTGGACATGAGTCTGTCGGTAGGGGGCGATCATTGACGCGCCATCTCCGTTGTGTAGTTTCTGGATAATGTTTGGAATTGCCACAATTTTGACCGTGAAACCAACATGCAATGACCTGTGCGTTGTGAATGACACAGCGCTATGTTTTACAGCTGCCGTGAACCAGACTGCGCTCATTGTGGTGAATGTTACTGGGGTAGCCAGCTGTGCCTGTCGGATTTGAACCTTGAACCTCTGCAATAAATAGAGAATGCTCTACCACATTCTCGGTTCTTACAGTAAAGTCACGTAGATAGAAAACAAAAACTAATTTTTGGGGGGGAAATAATAAATTGATGAAAAAATGCCATTGGTTGACTGACTGAGATGACTGCGTCCCCCACAATGTGTACACACACACAGTGTACACACACACAGTGTACACACACAGAGATACACAGTATATACACACACAACAACAACAACCGCCATTCGCCACTAAGTGGCGGTGACGTCACCACGACGCTTGTGCCAGGCTATGTGCACCCTGAGGCCACGTGAAGTGTCGAACGCCCGCTGGCAGGAGGTCACGGGGCAGACCCAGGTGCCACGGGTCGACTGACTGAGATGACTGGCTGATGCACCACCTGTGCCCCCTACTGTGCCAACCTGCTGTGCTTTAGCCACCCGGCGCTCCGCTCGTTGTTCTGAGCGTCGCTCCTCCGCCCTCCGTTGTTGTTGGAGGGCGACTGCCTCCAACTGCCCAGTAGCATCCTTCACGAGCCTCCTCCACAGAGGCCGATCTTGACACCGCTGGTACCAGTCATCGGCAAGTCCACTCAGCTCCACGTCCTCCTGTACCACATCACTCCATCTCTTCTCTAGCCCGTGCCGCGCCCGCTTAGCCCCCTCAATCCGGCCAAACAAAAGCTGTTTCGGCATGCGGTGGCTGGGCATGCGGGCTACATGACCCAGCCATCGCAGCCTTGCCTGCCGGAGGAGCTCACCGATGGGACCCTGCCCAGATCTTTCAAGGATTTGTGAGCTCCTCGACAATTCAGTCTGGATAAACCCAGGATGGATCGTAGGCAGGCCAGCCTAAATGTTTCTAACCGGCGAAGATGTTCTATTAGGGAGGTCCACGTTTCGCAAGCGTAGAGAAGGGAGGGAATGACCGTGGCCGAGAAGACCTGAAGCTTAGTGCGGAGCGACAGACCAGGTAGCTTCCACACAGCGTTACGCAACCGATGAAAAGATATTGCCACTCAACTGATTTGGAGTGAGACCTTTGCTGTTAAATTGGAGCCAGTCATAAGCACACTGCCCAGGTATGGGAAACTCTCCACTCTCTCCACAACTGCCCCATCACCGATTGGGAGTTGTGGGGGTGGAGTGTCCGATGGTACAAAATACCCAGGCAGATGCTTAGTTTTGGTGGGGCTGATGGTAAGGCCCCACCTCTTAGTGGCACGCTCCAGTCTCAGCAGCAGCGTCTCCAACTCCTCCTCTGACTGAGCAGCTATTACCAAATCATCAGCATACATAACGTGGTTGAGCAATAGGGAGCCATCCCTTGACCGCACCCGGGCATCGATTAGCCTCCCATTATATCTGTACCATATGGAGATTCCCCCGGTACAGCTATTGAAGGCTTCACGAACTACGTGGTCAAAATAGATGTTAAATAATGTGGGAGCCAGAGGACATCACTGTCGCACCCCAAGGTGTACAGGGAATGGCTCTGACTCCCGGCCACGTAGTTTTACCCGGGCCCGCTCACCATCATGAAGGTCATTAATGATCGTGAGCAGAGGGTCAGGTACTCCAAAAGCACGAAGAACGACCCAGAGCCCAGGCCTACTGATGGTATCATAGGCCTTGACCAGGTCAATAAAGCAGAGATGTAGGTCTTGTTGGAATTCCCTACACCTCTGCTGTAGCAGACGGACAGAAAATATGGCATCTGTGCAGGACCGCCCTTTCCTGAAACCGCATTGGGGCTCCGCAAGCCTCTCCTCAGCGTGCCTGGCAAGGCGATGCTGAATAATCCTTGCCAGGACCTTTCCCGGCACACTGAGGAGTGAGATGCCCCTGTAGTTGTTACAGTCTGTGCGGTCCCCCTTCTTAAAAAGGGGGACCACCAGGGCATCCTTCCAATCCTGCGGAACCCGTCCAGTGGTCCAGACTGTTGTTATGATGTCATATAGGGCAGTCTGTGCACAAACGCCACCCTCCCTCAGCATTTTGCTTGGGAGATCATCTCTGCCCGCTGCCTTTCCTGGTCTCAGACTCCGGATCGCCTTCAACACTTCCTCAGCAGATGGCACCTCAGCCAGCCACTCACAGGGGGTGACTTCTTCCAATATTTGAGGCACCGCAGCCTCAGCAGGGTCATCCTCACTTTGTGCCACGATGTTTTCCTGGCTGAGGGATTTTCCCTCCCCCAGGACCTCACAGAAATGCTCAGCAAATCTGCGAACCTGTTCCTGGGGGTCGGAGATTGGATCACCGTTTTTTCCCCTAATGATGGTAATAGGTGTGGCGCTGCAGGTTACTTTTTTGATGGAGTTAAATAGAGATTTGTGATCACGGGCCACTGAGGCAGACTCCATCTCCTCAGCAACCCACGACCACCACCCATCCTTGCAGCGCCTCACAGCTCTCCGAACCTCCGAGCGAAGGCTGCCGTAAGCCTCCTCATTCTCTGACGTGGGATTCTGTAGCCGATGACAGTGGGCCTGTCGCTTTTTCTCAACCATCCTGAACACCTCCTCTGTCAGCCAGGGTCTCTGGGGAGGTCTGGACCGCGTACCCAAAGCAGCCATTGCAGCTGCATGAGTCACAGTCCTAAACCTCGCCCATTTACCCTCGACATCAGGAGGAGTCGGGGACGATGCCAATCCCAGCCGCAAGCGATGATGAAATTCTCGCTTGCAACTTTCATCAGATAACTGAGACCAGGCCACTTTATGTTGGAATGGGGTCCTGGGTGTACACCCACCACCGGAGTGGAAGAATGGCAGGCGCATCTTACAGATGACTAGTCGATGGTCAGAGGGCAGATCAGCTCCACGGTAGGTCCTGGTATCAAGGACATGGGCTCGCATTCGCTGGTCCGTCACTATGTAGTCCAGCAGATGTTCTTGCTTGGACCCGGCATGCATCCATGATGTTGTGTGGATGCGCCGATGCCGGAACAGCGTGTTGGTAATTACAAGCCCATGGGCTGCACAAAAATCTAGCAGCCTCCTACCGTTGTTATTGAGCTGATCTGGCCGATGCCCTCCAATCACTCCAGACCAGGTGCCAGTATCATGACCAACTCGGGCATTGAAGTCACCCAACATGATGACTCTATCCCGAGGGGCCACTTTAGCCAGCACCTGTGACAGGAGGTCATAGAAGGCATCTGACTCATCGGCTTTGCTTGCATCCCTCCACAGATGTTCATCTTCGGTGGGGCCATAAGTAACCACGACCACCATTCCTCGCCTCCGGTTGATGGGAAGGCGAGCCCAAAGTAGCCTGGGGCTTACAGCTTCCCACACCTCACCGCCACGCTCCCACGCCCCCTTCATTCTTTTGTTCAAAAGAAGACCCACACCCTGTTGTTTGGCAGTCTGCTGCCCCGAGTAGAGGACTGTCCACCCCTCATGGTGGCAGGAGCCAGAGCCGGTCCACCGGACCTCCTGAATGCCGCATAGATCCAGGCGGTACCGGTCCAGCTCCCGACAGAGGAGTGGCAGCCTCTCCTCTGCAGTGAGCGTTCGAACATTCCACGTGGCCACCCGTAGTGGCTTTTCGTTGTTTCTGGAGTAGCCCCGAGGGTAGGTATTCAATCTCCTGGCTCCGCCAATTGGGGTTTGGCCAGGAGACGTCATAGACGCCTGGCCCCCCGGGGCCTCCGGCACAAGCTTATTAGTTACATATTTCAGTTTAATTCGTGGTTTCGTGGTAATTAATTGAAGGTGGAGGGGTTACCAGCCCCTCGCACCCGTCCAGAGCCCCCGTTTAGCCCCTGTGGTGGACACATATGCCATGAGGGGAGGAGCCAATCAAAATTGGATCTCCCCATCACAGCACTGTCCACGACAGAGTTGCCCGTCCGGCACCGCGAGGAGGTAGGGGGTTGTTTTGCACACACACACACACAATGTGTACACACACACACACACAGTGTACACACACACACAGTGTACACACACACAGTGCACACACACACACAGTGAACACACACACAGTGCACACACACACACAGTACACACACAGTGTACACACACACAGTGTACCCTGTGTACACTGTGTCATGTCACCAAGGTATTCACCCCACCCCGTCCACCGCGCCCTTGAGCGTGACGTCACCTCTGCCTGGGTCACTTCCGTTATCTGTTCAAGTAGAATTCTTATTTGGGCAAAGCTACGCCCGGTGACTGGCGGCTCATTAACATAATGTATTCATGAAAGCCGTCGCGAATTTATTGCGACGAGTTCGGCACCCACGCCCCATCCCTCTACGTTTGTGCCGGGTTCATTAACATAATTTATTTAAGTTACATAGCCGCTCATTGTGGTAGGGGAGTGTTTTGTACCCCGCAAGTGACGTCATGTCACCTCCTGCTGCCGCGTGACGTCACGAGGTAACAGGAATTTGCCGCTCCGCACGTGAACTGAAATCCGAGGTGAGAAATTCTCATCGCGGTTGTGGTGGTGATTGTGGTGGTTGTTGTGGTTGTTGTGGTGGTAGTGGTTGTGGTGGTGGTTGTGGTGGTGGTGGTTGTGGTGATTGTGGTGGTGGTGGTTGTTGTGGTGGTGTTTGTGGTTGTGGTGGTGATTGTGGTGGTGGTGGTTGTGGTGATTGTGGTGGTGGTGGTTGTGGTGATTGTGGTGGTGGTGGTTGTGGTGATTGTTGTGGTGGTGGTTATTGTGGTGGTTGTTGTTTACCGAGGTAGAGCCTCGCTCTCTCTCGTAGGGATGTCAATTGAGTATCAGCGAGCATGGAAGCGATGTCCAGGTTGGAACTTTACAGCGCGGGGCCTAGCCACGCGGGGCCTAGCCTCCTGCCCTCGCCTGATCGCGTTTGCTTCAATTCTCTCGCCTAAGTTTAATTTGTCTTCACACGGCTCGCCTCTTTGTCACTTTGTTTTACTTTTAAATATTCACGCAGTTTTTATTTCATTCTTTTTTTTTACCAGGCCAAGCCCGCTTGAGCTGCCGTGCCGCTTTTGTTATTTTCAGAAGCGACCTGCCCACAACGCAAGGTGAGTTTAGTTTTTAGTATTTAGTTTAATTTATTTGGTATAGCCCTGTGAACCGTTCGGCTGTTGATTCCGGTGCAACCGCAACAAACTAAAAACACGAACAAGAAAACATCTTAAAGTGACTTTATGTGTTGACTGTGCAAACAGAAAATCCAGGGGAAAAAAACATCAAAATATTCCTGAAATAGCAGCGTACACCACCAAACACTGTGTGCAAAACTCCCAGTGGGATGCAAGTCAAACAACAAGACAACTTAGTCTTCTTTGGTTCTTTCGGTAAAGCCAGACAGTCTCGTCCCTTCACCTGATGAAGGCCGCTTGTGTTGTGGCCGAAACGTCGTGAGAATATTATTGTGTTATTTTATTTTATCAATTTATTATTTTATTCTCATTCTACGTGACTTTACCGAAAGAACCAAAACCAAAGACGATGAATCATTGCAGTCACGAAAGCTTTAAATCGAAAAGACAACTTGGATGAAGGCCATCAGTCTAACGCTGCACTACAATAAACAAAAACATGGCCAAACCAAAAAACCTTTTCGAAATCACCAAAATAAAGCCGTAAATGCAATGTAACAGTGAACATAGGAACTGTGACCGAATTTTTAACAATAAACTACATAAATAAGATGTAACACCAAACCCTAGAGCCACAGCTGGCTGCATGAGTTACTCCACAAACAACAGGAGCATCAGTCGGAGTATCACATTTTTCAATGCACCTTTAAAATCAGCACACAATCAAAATACAGATAATACTTTGCAGCGGTCATCCGGAGCGAAACATTTTATTTTATTTTAGGCCACTGAATATCAGTGGCAGCTAGGGGTGTACAACTCCTCTAGAGCAGTTTTGAGTGAAGATATCATTGGTAGCTATTAAAGTTGCAGTTTATTGGCAATAGCATTCCAGACCCTGGGGGCATCAATAGCAAAGGCCCTTCCTCCGGTTTTTGTACGGCAATAGGGAATGTGAAGCTGGTAAATGAGCGAAGACCTGAGGTCAAATTTGTTCTTTGAAACAGAGGAGATCCAGCAGGTAGTCTGCGGATTTTTTTGTAAGTACATCGTGAATAAATAAGATCTGGTGTACAAGCCGTCGAACATTAAGAGATGTTAAGTTTGACCAAATGTGGAGATCACAGTGGTGAGTCCTATATGGGCAGTTAAATGCAAATCTTAAGGTCGAGTGATAGATGGAATCAAGCTTCTTCAGTACAGTACTTGGGGCTGATTTATACACGATATCACAGTAATCAAGTAGAGACAGTATGGTAGCTTTTATCAATTCCAAACGGAACATAGGGGGGAAGCAGTGCTTGTGTCGATACAGAAAACCAATTTTTATTTTTGTCTTTTAACCACTATAATCAATGTGATCTTCAAAATTTAGCTTTGAATCCAGGATGACCCCAAGATACTTATAGAACTTGACTTGCTCTATTTGATCATCATTTAAGGAATGTAATTTTTAAAAAAATAACTTCCTGCTTTAGTCCCGGTGAGAAGCATAGCACCTTGGTTTTGGAGGTATTTAGGATTAGTTTAAGTGCAACTATCTGATGTTGTAGATTGTTGAAATCACCCTGGAACTTAGCAATCACGTCATCCGGAGAGCGACCAGCAGTAATCAGTATCCTGTCATCTGCAAAAAGATTTACCCTGGAATGATCCAGGTCAGTGCCCAAGTCATTGACAAAAAGAGAGAACAAGAGGGGGCCGAGGATGGAACCCTGTGGAACCCCTTTTGTTATCTTAACACTGTTTGACCTCCAACCATCTGTGAATACAGTTTGGGTGCGAGAAAAGAGGTAATTTTTTTAACCATTTTACTGTGTTTTTGGAAAAACCGAGGCAACTTAGTTTACCAAGCAGGGTGTTGTGGTCTACTGTATCAAAAGCTTTGGACAGGTCAAGAAAAAGACAGGCACAGTACTGCTTATTATCAAGGCTACTGTAAATTTGATTCAGATAGTCTAATGCAGCAGATGTGGTGCTGTATTTTTTTTCGGAACCCAGATTGTTTTAGATGTAGTAGATTGTTGGTGGACAGGAAACTGCTAATTTGGTAGTTCAAAAATTTTTCAAAAATTTTCATCAATGGGGACAAAATTGAGATAGGTCGGTAGTTATTGGGATCATCTTTAGGGCCCTCTTTGTGTAGTGGACGGACATAGGAATTTTGATTTAAAGCTTTCGTGACTGCAGTAATTCATATTCTTAGCTCTTTCGGTGAGGTCACGTTGAAGGGAAACAATAAAATAATCAAATATATATAAAACAATAAAAATTATCACGACGTTTCGACCATAACACAAACAGTCGTCATCAGGTGTGAAAACCAACAGCAAGAAACATTTGAAAGAAGTGGCGGTTCGCATTTATTATTTTAAACGGTGTTTTTATTTATAAAAAAAAAACGTTAGCACCACGGGCAGCGATTTGGCAGTTTATTAAGAAGGACGAGTCCATCTATGTTCTGAAAAGAGGAGAGGGGAGACGAAAAATTAATGTATGCTGTCTGAAAGCCACCGTAAGCGTGAACAATCAATTAAGACCTGAAATGGTTTATCAAATCCTTCCAATGATTGCTAAGCCAGAATCCATCTTCTCGGTTGAAATTGTCTCTGTGCTTGTATATGTGGATAGCCTCATGAACGAATCTCTCATGGTAGCCAGATGGCTTACAAAGAACCTCTGGATGTAGGACTGTTTCCATTATAGAGGAACTGATGCTTCTTTGATGGACAGGTTGAAAATATGGGCTATAGGTTTGTATATTAGGTGACCAACAGTTAATAGAGCAAAGACGGGAAAACTATCTGCTCCGGTAGAGGAGGACCCTTTGAGGTAGGACAGCTGTTTCAGATTTACATGTGATTCCAGGAGAGTGGAGGAAAAATAGGCATTTTTTGCATGCCGTATTTTTTTGATGCATCTATTCCTTAAAATCCTGTATTCTAGCCAGTCATTGACCAAATTACTTTTCTGAGCACATGCCCAAGCCTTGTCCCTAGTTTTCATGAGCTTTATAATCAAAGGATTATACCATGGTGGACGGTTGCCTTTAGTTTTAAATCTAACCAACGGAGCATGTTTGTTAAGAATTTGGAGAAACGTGTACCTGAAAGTCTCCCAAGCCGTAGTCAGGTTGGGAATATCACAGACCTTGTCAATATCCGAGTGAAGCACATAATTAGTAAATGCCTGAGTGCTGAAGTGCCTCAAAGAGTGCTTCTCAACAATTTTAGGGGGTGCTTTGAGTCTGGCTGATGATCTCACCCCAAAAATGAAGCGGTGATCACTAAGATTATTTCCCAGAACACCAGTCAGTGCGAAATTGTGAGGGGCATTTGCCAATAGGACGTCAAGCAGAGTTGATTGTCCCGGATTTGAGGCTCGTCAACAGCGTGGTTTTGTTCACTCTAGACGCGTGGCGGTGTTGACTTTAGACGCGTGGCGGTGTTCACTCTAGACGCGTGGCGGTGTTCACTCTTGACGCTTGGCGCTGTTCACTCTAGACGCGTGGCGGTGTTCACTCTAGACGCGTGGCGGTGTTCACTGTAGACGCGTGGCGCTGTTCACTCTAGACGCGTGGCGGTGTTCACTCTAGACGCGTGGCGGTGTTCACTCTAGACGCGTGTCGGTGTTCACTGTAGACGCGTGGCGGTGTTCACTGTAGACGCGTGGCGGTGTTCACTCTAGACGCGTGGCGCTGTTCACTCTAGACGCGTGGCGGTGTTCACTCTACTTGGTGGAGTGAGGAAGCATGAATTCTGAGCGGGTGAAGGTGGCCAGGCGTGGGTCTGGACACACCACCACCTGTGAACCATGCCAGTGTGTGACAGTGGTGGAGCCAGTGGGGGTGGGGTGGCACGTGCCCCCCAACGATCCGATCGAAATCCCTAATTTCGATAGGATCATTGGGGTTTATTGGTAACTAGCTTCACTACCCGGCTTCGCCCGGGACTTGGATTCTTGTCTTGGATAAATTTCATATTCCCTTATATTTCACTGAAAAACCCTTAACATTGTTGATGCTTGCAAGAAATAAAAGAGCCTAAACAAATCAAGTTACCTAAATCGGATGTTTTCACTCAAGGAAATTTTACCTTTATCCACTCCTCCGTAAGGTCGATTTTGGCCACTCGGGAAGGGAATGACGTGGCGAGCTGAAAATAGTCGCGTTCACTTCGAAATTCCAAACAGCATAAGCTGTGAAAATTTCATGACGCCAGAGCTCAGCGTTGGAGAGGTTTTGTTGCTTCACACAAACAAACAGATGTAATGTTCTGCTTCATATTTAAGATAGCAGTTCTACCCGTTCTTCGCACGGATATGTATTGAAACTCCGAGAAGCCAATGGCTTCATCCGCCAGGAGCAAAGTGCCACCTAAAATCTCCCGGCATGCTGTTAACAGCTCTAAGCATTGCAGAGCGCTTAACTCAGGTGTGTTGCGGGTTGACGCCACAAACTTCATGGTCATACAAAATACAAAAGTATATTTTATTATTTTTTCATTGTGTACAGTATGGAACCTACCCACATGCTAAATTTCAAGTGTTTAGCATGTTGGGAAGTATGCTAAACACTTTCGAACAGACACACATATCCACACATTTCCCTTGTATATATAGAGATTAATCAGCATTTTGCGACCCCCCCCCACTGCCACCGTGTGGCATATTATTATGTGCCAGGGACTCTATGAGAGGACAACAGTCTGAGTCCATAATTGGCAATAATTAACGGCACAGCAGTTATAAGCGACTCACAGAATTGTGCGCAGTTGCGTATACAGTACACGACTTTCCTGATGGCAAACACCTTCAGCGAGCGCGATGGCAATCACCCGCGTCCAATAAAAAGCATAGGACAAGTCCTTACTAACAACTCCTTACTAACAACTCCTTACTTACTAACAACTCCTTACTAACAACTCCTATAATTTTTCATTGCTGGAGGGGTTTGCCCCCCACCTGAAAATTCTGGCTCCACCTCTGAGTGTGTGACAGGGTCAAGTTTGTATTTGTAGTAAAGTCTATTAATTCTATTGAGCACGGAGGTTATATCAAAACGGTAGTTTATTTTTGTTTTCCTCTTGAACTCTTCGTAAGATTGGGGTCAGGAAGTTATCGCAGCACACGAGCCGCTGAAGTCGGGAACTCTTCATCCCAGCATTCAAGGACATCTGTGCCTGGCTTCACACCTCTAAGTTGCGATTGAACATGAATTTATGCATTTCTGCATAACACAAATAGTATTATTTTCAACACCCTTTGCTATGTCAGCTGAATTTGGGTTTCATAAATATTCCTTTTGAAGCCAGGCACATTTATGACATTTGCCCTCTCATTGTGTGCCTTAACAGCCCGTGTGATTAATTTGGGACACTTTTTCACTATATCATGAATATATGAAAAAGTATAGACGTGTAAGTCACGTGTTACTGTGTATATGCATTCCTCTGTGCCTCGATACTGACGTGTAGATGGTGTGGATATTATTTTTCTATCTGTAGCTGTCGCTTCCTCTGTCGCCTCCTCTGCAGAATTTGCCTGATGGAACAAAGGCACTCGGCACAGCTCTGTGCAAAAAGGCATCAATGCGACCAGAGTGCATACAGCACGGATCGTACTGGAGATTTGACCTTGCACCAGAGAACTCAAACAGGAGAGAAACCCTTCAAGTGCAGTGTGTGTGGGAAGGCATTTGCACATTCATTACTTCTTGTAACACACCAGAGAACACACACGGGAGAGAAGCCCTTCAAGTGCAGTGTGTGTGGGAAGGCGTTTGCACAGTCACCACATCTTCAAGTTCACCAGAGAACACACACGGGAGAGAAACCCTTCAAGTGCAGTGTGTGTGGAAAGGTGTTTGCACAGTCATCTGCTCTTGTAACACACCAGAGAACTCACACGGGAGAGAAACCCTTCAAGTGCAGTGTGTGTGGGAAGGCGTTTTCAAATTCATCTGCTCTTAAATATCACCAGACAACACACACGGGAGAGAAACCCTTCAAGTGCAGTGTGTGTGGGAAGGCGTTTGCACAATCATACCTTCTTGTAACACACCAGAGAACACACACGGGAGAGAAACCCTTCAAGTGCAGTGTGTGTGGGAAGGCGTTTGCACAGTCACCATATCTTCAAGTACACCAGAGAACACACACAGGAGAGAAACCCTTCAAGTGCAGTGTGTGTGGGAAGGCGTTTGCACAGTCATCTGCTCTTGTAAAGCACCACAGAACTCACACGGGAGAGAAACCCTTCAAGTGCAGTGTGTGTGGGAAGGCGTTTTCACATTCTACAGTTCTTCATGTACACCAGAGAACACACAAGCATCAGAAGATCCACAAAGAGCGGAATCTGAAATCAGCTTGTGGAAGTCAAAGTGCCGCAATGAGCCCATCTCTCATGAAACAAGAACCGGAAGAACATCCCAGCTTAGACACTTTTAAAGGTTTCGAGGTGAAATATGAAGAGGTGAAGGTCAAATGTGAGGAAGTGATGGTGAAGAGTGAAGCAGTGAAGGTAAAATGTGAAGATGAAGATTCAACTCCAAAATCGGACCTTCACATCGATGGAGGCAACGTGAAGCAGGAGGAGAATTCTGACTGTGAGGCAGAGCGAGGCAACTCCCAGCAGTTTGTGGAAGTGGAGGTGTGGGTGGACTTCCTCCGAGACAATACAAAGTCAAATGGAGACCCGGTAGATGTGTAAGCTTGAGACGATGTTGCTCCAATAGATGCACCTTTGTCACAGGCCTTTAATGACAAGAATGAAGTTGAACACTCAATTGCTAGGTGCAACCTGCAGGGTAAGAGCGGCCAGTCGTTGTGGACCTGTGGGTTGGGTAGATCTCTAACCAGGAGCGAGAGCCAATAAGCTCCCAAGCGTTGACCATGTTATCATAATTGCAATTATATGGTGCTTGCTTAATCACCTCGGCAATTCGGAGTTTTGTATCGTATCTCGTTTCAAACACTCGAAGAGCATCCCCAAGTAGCAGCTGCCCCAGTGTGGCACAAGGTGGTGGCCCTACACCGGCCTGCATGTGGACAAGGGCCTGTCAGTAGGTGGCGATGGTTGATGTGGCATCTCAGTTGTGGAGTTTGTAGGTAATGTTTGGAATTTGCTCAATTTTGACCCAGACGCCAGCATGCAATGGCCTACTCGTTTTGAATGGTGCAATAGTATGTTGTACATACACTTAAGCAGACGGTGCGTATCTTTTTTTAATTAGTTTATTGGTAATGTGATGTAACCTGATGCAGTATATTTCAGTGCAGCAATTCAATTTTGTTAATTTGCCTGTCACTAATTTATAATGAATACTTGTCCGATTCTGTGCGTACATGTAACATTTTGTCTATAAGGGTCAAACACTGATTAAGTGATGTTAGGACAAAGTTTGTTTTGGAAGTAACCTGTACAGATAACTCGGGTAAGACTCATTGTTCTTGTGATACAGGTCAAAGGGTATTTTCGTGTTTTCAGGAAGCATCTCCCTCTGGAGCAACTCAGTCTTTGAAATAGGGAGCACACTCGGATCATTCATCAGTTACAAGGCATACCACTCAAAAGTTACATGTAGAGGAGATACATTCTCTACAACACGAATTATAATTTTGTATTACGTGTTGAGGTAGATTTTGTCGAACCAGGACTAGAAATGGTCCTTGCTGATTAACTTCTGGATGTTCACAACCAAGGGTTGAAGCAAGCCTGACCACCTACGGCGCCCCTCACAACCATTTACGGCCTTAGGCCAGGAAAGTCATGAAAAAAGTTGCACACGAACGACGCCTCCACGCAAGCTTCCGATGCTCCGTTTTGAAGTTTGAAAATGAAACAACTTTTAATTTTATTATGTTTTTAATTAGATAATTGTATTTCTTCATTAAAAGCTTATTAATTGAAGACGACATTTCGTGTGAATTTTCTCTCGTCGTTAAGTAGATGGCCTTGCCGGGGGTTCGGTTCGATGCGGACTTTCACCTAGGTGGGATCGCTGGATTGAGATGAGGCGACACAGAGCTGGCCATGCGAGAAGACCGCCGTCTGCAGATCGAACGTCTGTCCCTGCGCCTCCATCGTTCATGCAGGGAGTGTGTAGGCTTGCAGCGCCCCCTGCATGAAAACGATGGAAAGTGCAGCGTTAGTCACAGATGGAGTTGTGCGCTTATATAAAAGAGTTTAGCCAGTGGGTTTTCAAAGTACCTTTGTCTTAGAGAAATTAATTTTGCGTGAGCCCACGGCATTAAAACGATGCTCAGCTGAGCAGGGTGAGCCACGGGGGGTGGGAGGGGCACCTTATCTTTGTCACGTGCCCTAGCTCACGTGACTTCTGCCGCGACAATGTCTGGATGTTTTCGCCTGAGGACGACCGCTCGTGTTGTGATCGAAACGTCGTGATTTATTTTTTATTTTATTCTTTCTACCTACGTGACTTTACTCAAAGAACCAAAGAGTATGAAAGACGTCTTGTCTGCTGATCTTGTTCATATCTGCGTACACCGATATCCCACATTGCTTACACGTACACACCACACACAATGAAATAAGTAGAAACTAGAACGACTTAATTCCGGGGATGGGCAAAGATTCAGGAATCTTTCGATTTAAAGCTTTCATGACTGCAATGATTCATCTTCTTTGGTTCTTTCGGTAAAGTCACGTAGAATGAGAATAAAATAATACATTGATCAAATAAAATAACACGATAATATTCTCACGACGTTTTGGCCACAACACAAGCGGCCTTCATCAGGTGAAGGGACGAGACTGTCTGGTAGGACAGCGCTGTCCTACATAGATACCAGCCGCTCCTACCAGACAGTCTCGTCCCTTCACCTGATGAAGGCCGCTTGTGTTGTGGCCGAAACGTCGTGAGAATATTATTGTGTTATTTTATTTTATCAATTTATTATTTTATTCTCATTCTACGTGACTTTACCGAAAGAACCAAAGAAGATTCAGGAATCTCTTTCAATGGAGCGAGTTAAGTGTGTTCGATTCAACATCTCTCTGTCCGTCTGTGTCTCTGTTCCCCTCTGTGTCTCTCGCTGACTGTGTCTCTGTCGTCTCTGTATCTTTCTGTGTTCCTCTTGTCTGTGTCTGTTCACCTCTCTCTTGTCAGTCTCTGTGTGTGTCTCTATCAGCGTCTTTTCAACCGTATTCAACTACTGCCAGTAGCAACATGCACCCGTTCAACTTTCACGGCCCACGACTGCACGCGACTCAAACTTGCTCCGAGTCTCTGTGTGTACGTTGAACTTATTTCGCACCGTACGTAGCCAACCATGTTAATCTGTGGGTCTCTGTGCGAGTCTCTGTGTGTATCTGGATCTTCTTTCGCACCGTACGTAGCCGAACCTGAACAGGAGGAGCGGCTGGTGTCTGTGGAGCTGTGGGCTGGGTACATCTGTCAGCAGGAGCGAGAGACAATGAAGCTCCCAAGCATTCACTACGTTACCAACATCATATTTGCACTCATAAGTCGCTTGCCTAACTGCCTCGGCAACTCGGTGTCTCGTATCGAATCTCATCTCAAACAATCGAAGGACCCCTTCCCTAAGTGGCAGCTGCCCCTGTGTGGCACAAGGTGGCCCTGCACCGGCCTGCACGTGGACATGAGTCTGTCGGTAGGGGGCGATCATTGACGCGCCATCTCCGTTGTGTAGTTTCTGGATAATGTTTGGAATTGCCACAATTTTGACCGTGAAACCAACATGCAATGACCTGTGCGTTGTGAATGACACAGCGCTATGTTTTACAGCTGCCGTGAACCAGACTGCGCTCATTGTGGTGAATGTTACTGGGGTAGCCAGCTGTGCCTGTCGGATTTGAACCTTGAACCTCTGCAATAAATAGAGAATGCGCTACCACATTCTCGGTTCTTACAGTAAAGTCACGTAGATAGAAAACAAAAACTAATTTTTGGGGGGGAAATAATAAATTGATGAAAAAATGCCATTGGTTGACTGACTGAGATGACTGCGTCCCCCACAATGTGTACACACACACAGTGTACACACACACAGTGTACACACACAGAGATACACAGTATATACACACACAACAACAACAACCGCCATTCGCCACTAAGTGGCGGTGACGTCACCACGACGCTTGTGCCAGGCTATGTGCACCCTGAGGCCACGTGAAGTGTCGAACGCCCGCTGGCAGGAGGTCATGGGGCAGACCCAGGTGCCACGGGTCGACTGACTGAGATGACTGGCTGATGCACCACCTGTGCCCCCTACTGTGCCAACCTGCTGTGCTTTAGCCACCCGGCGCTCCGCTCGTTGTTCTGAGTGTCGCTCCTCCGCCCTCCGTTGTTGTTGGAGGGCGACTGCCTCCAACTGCCCAGTAGCATCCTTCACGAGCCTCCTCCACAGAGGCCGATCTTGACACCGCTGGTACCAGTCATCGGCAAGTCCACTCAGCTCCACGTCCTCCTGTACCACATCACTCCATCTCTTCTCTAGCCCGTGCCGCGCCCGCTTAGCCCCCTCAATCCGGCCAAACAAAAGCTGTTTCGGCATGCGGTGGCTGGGCATGCGGGCTACATGACCCAGCCATCGCAGCCTTGCCTGCCGGAGGAGCTCACCGATGGGACCCTGCCCAGATCTTTCAAGGATTTGTGAGCTCCTCGACAATTCAGTCTGGATAAACCCAGGATGGATCGTAGGCAGGCCAGCCTAAATGTTTCTAACCGGCGAAGATGTTCTATTAGGGAGGTCCACGTTTCGCAAGCGTAGAGAAGGGAGGGAATGACCGTGGCCGAGAAGACCTGAAGCTTAGTGCGGAGCGACAGACCAGGTAGCTTCCACACAGCGTTACGCAACCGATGAAAAGATATTGCCACTCAACTGATTTGGAGTGAGACCTTTGCTGTTAAATTGGAGCCAGTCATAAGCACACTGCCCAGGTATGGGAAACTCTCCACTCTCTCCACAACTGCCCCATCACCGATTGGGAGTTGTGGGGGTGGAGTGTCCGATGGTACAAAATACCCAGGCAGATGCTTAGTTTTGGTGGGGCTGATGGTAAGGCCCCACCTCTTAGTGGCACGCTCCAGTCTCAGCAGCAGCGTCTCCAACTCCTCCTCTGACTGAGCAGCTATTACCAAATCATCAGCATACATAACGTGGTTGAGCAATAGGGAGCCATCCCTTGACCGCACCCGGGCATCGATTAGCCTCCCATTATATCTGTACCATATGGAGATTCCCCCGGTACAGCTATTGAAGGCTTCACGAACTACGTGGTCAAAATAGATGTTAAATAATGTGGGAGCCAGAGGACATCACTGTCGCACCCCAAGGTGTACAGGGAATGGCTCTGACTCCCGGCCACGTAGTTTTACCCGGGCCCGCTCACCATCATGAAGGTCATTAATGATCGTGAGCAGAGGGTCAGGTACTCCAAAAGCACGAAGAACGACCCAGAGCCCAGGCCTACTGATGGTATCATAGGCCTTGACCAGGTCAATAAAGCAGAGATGTAGGTCTTGTTGGAATTCCCTACACCTCTGCTGTAGCAGACGGACAGAAAATATGGCATCTGTGCAGGACCGCCCTTTCCTGAAACCGCATTGGGGCTCCGCAAGCCTCTCCTCAGCGTGCCTGGCAAGGCGATGCTGAATAATCCTTGCCAGGACCTTTCCCGGCACACTGAGGAGTGAGATGCCCCTGTAGTTGTTACAGTCTGTGCGGTCCCCCTTCTTAAAAAGGGGGACCACCAGGGCATCCTTCCAATCCTGCGGAACCCGTCCAGTGGTCCAGACTGTTGTTATGATGTCATATAGGGCAGTCTGTGCACAAACGCCACCCTCCCTCAGCATTTTGCTTGGGAGATCATCTCTGCCCGCTGCCTTTCCTGGTCTCAGACTCCGGATCGCCTTCAACACTTCCTCAGCAGATGGCACCTCAGCCAGCCACTCACAGGGGGTGACTTCTTCCAATATTTGAGGCACCGCAGCCTCAGCAGGGTCATCCTCACTTTGTGCCACGATGTTTTCCTGGCTGAGGGATTTTCCCTCCCCCAGGACCTCACAGAAATGCTCAGCAAATCTGCGAACCTGTTCCTGGGGGTCGAAGATTGGATCACCGTTTTTTCCCCTAATGATGGTAATAGGTGTGGCGCTGCAGGTTACTTTTTTGATGGAGTTAAATAGAGATTTGTGATCACGGGCCACTGAGGCAGACTCCATCTCCTCAGCAACCCGCGACCACCACCCATCCTTGCAGCGCCTCACAGCTCTCCGAACCTCCGAGCGAAGGCTGCCGTAAGCCTCCTCATTCTCTGACGTGGGATTCTGTAGCCGATGACAGTGGGCCTGTCGCTTTTTCTCAACCATCCTGAACACCTCCTCTGTCAGCCAGGGTCTCTGGGGAGGTCTGGACCGCGTACCCAAAGCAGCCATTGCAGCTGCATGAGTCACAGTCCTAAACCTCGCCCATTTACCCTCGACATCAGGAGGAGTCGGGGACGATGCCAATCCCAGCCGCAAGCGATGATGAAATTCTCGCTTGCAACTTTCATCAGATAACTGAGACCAGGCCACTTTATGTTGGAATGGGGTCCTGGGTGTACACCCACCACCGGAGTGGAAGAATGGCAGGCGCATCTTACAGATGACTAGTCGATGGTCAGAGGGCAGATCAGCTCCACGGTAGGTCCTGGTATCAAGGACATGGGCTCGCATTCGCTGGTCCGTCACTATGTAGTCCAGCAGATGTTCTTGCTTGGACCCGGCATGCATCCATGATGTTGTGTGGATGCGCCGATGCCGGAACAGCGTGTTGGTAATTACAAGCCCATGGGCTGCACAAAAATCTAGCAGCCTCCTACCGTTGTTATTGAGCTGATCTGGCCGATGCCCTCCAATCACTCCAGACCAGGTGCCAGTATCATGACCAACTCGGGCATTGAAGTCACCCAACATGATGACTCTATTCCGAGGGACCACTTTAGCCAGCACCTGTGACAGGAGGTCATAGAAGGCATCTGACTCATCGGCTTTGCTTGCATCCCTCCACAGATGTTCATCTTCGGTGGGGCCATAAGTAACCACGACCACCATTCCTCGCCTCCGGTTGATGGGAAGGCGAGCCCAAAGTAGCCTGGGGCTTACAGCTTCCCACACCTCACCGCCACGCTCCCACGCCCCCTTCATTCTTTTGTTCAAAAGAAGACCCACACCCTGTTGTTTGGCAGTCTGCTGCCCCGAGTAGAGGACTGTCCACCCCTCATGGTGGCAGGAGCCAGAGCCGGTCCACCGGACCTCCTGAATGCCGCATAGATCCAGGCGGTACCGGTCCAGCTCCCGACAGAGGAGTGGCAGCCTCTCCTCTGCAGTGAGCGTTCGAACATTCCACGTGGCCACCCGTAGTGGCTTTTCGTTGTTTCTGGAGTAGCCCCGAGGGTAGGTATTCAATCTCCTGGCTCCGCCAATTGGGGTTTGGCCAGGAGACGTCATAGACGCCTGGCCCCCCGGGGCCTCCGGCACAAGCTTATTAGTTACATATTTCAGTTTAATTCGTGGTTTCGTGGTAATTAATTGAAGGTGGAGGGGTTACCAGCCCCTCGCACCCGTCCAGAGCCCCCGTTTAGCCCCTGTGGTGGACACATATGCCATGAGGGGAGGAGCCAATCAAAATTGGATCTCCCCATCACAGCACTGTCCACGACAGAGTTGCCCGTCCGGCACCGCGAGGAGGTAGGGGGTTGTTTTGCACACACACACACACAATGTGTACACACACACACAGTGTACACACACACACAGTGTACACACACACAGTGCACACACACACACAGTGAACACACACACAGTGCACACACACACACAGTACACACACAGTGTACACACACACAGTGTACCCTGTGTACACTGTGTCATGTCACCAAGGTATTCACCCCATCCCGTCCACCGCGCCCTTGAGCGTGACGTCACCTCTGCCTGGGTCACTTCCGTTATCTGTTCAAGTAGAATTCTTATTTGGGCAAAGCTACGCCCGGTGACTGGCGGCTCATTAACATAATGTATTCATGAAAGCCGTCGCGAATTTATTGCGACGAGTTCGGCACCCACGCCCCATCCCTCTACGTTTGTGCCGGGTTCATTAACATAATTTATTTAAGTTACATAGCCGCTCATTGTGGTAGGGGAGTGTTTTGTACCCCGCAAGTGACGTCATGTCACCTCCTGCTGCCGCGTGACGTCACGAGGTAACAGGAATCTGCCGCTCCGCACGTGAACTGAAATCCGAGGTGAGAAATTCTCATCGCGGTTGTGGTGGTGATTGTGGTGGTTGTTGTGGTTGTTGTGGTGGTTGTGGTGGTGGTTGTGGTGGTGGTTGTGGTGATTGTGGTGGTGGTGGTTGTGGTGATTGTGGTGGTGGTGGTTGTTGTGGTGGTGTTTGTGGTTGTGGTGGTGATTGTGGTGGTGGTGGTTGTGGTGATTGTGGTGGTGGTGGTTGTGGTGATTGTTGTGGTGGTGGTTATTGTGGTGGTTGTTGTTTACCGAGGTAGAGCCTCGCTCTCTATCTCGTAGGGATGTCAATTGAGTATCAGCGAGCATGGAAGCGATGTCCAGGTTGGAACTTTACAGCGCGGGGCCTAGCCACGCGGGGCCTAGCCTCCTGCCCTCGCCTGATCGCGTTTGCTTCAATTCTCTCGCCTAAGTTTAATTTGTCTTCACACGGCTCGCCTCTTTGTCACTTTGTTTTACTTTTAAATATTCACGCAGTTTTTATTTCATTCTTTTTTTTTACCAGGCCAAGCCCGCTTGAGCTGCCGTGCCGCTTTTGTTATTTTCAGAAGCGACCTGCCCACAACGCAAGGTGAGTTTAGTTTTTAGTATTTAGTTTAATTTATTTGGTATAGCCCTGTGAACCGTTCGGCTGTTGATTCCGGTGCAACCGCAACAAACTAAAAACATGAACAAGAAAACATCTTAAAGTGACTTTATGTGTTGACTGTGCAAACAGAAAATCCAGGGGAAAAAAACATCAAAATATTCCTGAAATAGCAGCGTACACCACCAAACACTGTGTGCAAAACTCCCAGTGGGATGCAAGTCAAACAACAAGACAACTTAGTCTTCTTTGGTTCTTTCGGTAAAGCCAGACAGTCTCGTCCCTTCACCTGATGAAGGCCGCTTGTGTTGTGGCCGAAACGTCGTGAGAATATTATTGTGTTATTTTATTTTATCAATTTATTATTTTATTCTCATTCTACGTGACTTTACCGAAAGAACCAAAACCAAAGACGATGAATCATTGCAGTCACGAAAGCTTTAAATCGAAAAGACAACTTGGATGAAGGCCATCAGTCTAACGCTGCACTACAATAAACAAAAACATGGCCAAACCAAAAAACCTTTTCGAAATCACCAAAATAAAGCCGTAAATGCAATGTAACAGTGAACATAGGAACTGTGACCGAATTTTTAACAATAAACTACATAAATAAGATGTAACACCAAACCCTAGAGCCACAGCTGGCTGCATGAGTTACTCCACAAACAACAGGAGCATCAGTCGGAGTATCACATTTTTCAATGCACCTTTAAGATCAGCACACTAAATCAAAATACAGATAATACTTTGCAGCGGTCATCCGGAGCGAAACATTTTATTTTATTTTAGGCCACTGAATATCAGTGGCAGCTAGGGGTGTACAACTCCTCTAGAGCAGTTTTGAGTGAAGATATCATTGGTAGCTATTCAAGTTGCAGTTTATTGGCAATAGCATTCCAGACCCTGGGGGCATCAATAGCAAAGGCCCTTCCTCCGGTTTTTGTACGGCAATAGGGAATGTGAAGCTGGTAAATGAGCGAAGACCTGAGGTCAAATTTGTTCTTTGAAACAGAGGAGATCCAGCAGGTAGTCTGCGGATTTTTTTGTAAGTACATCGTGAATAAATAAGATCTGGTGTACAAGCCGTCGAACATTAAGAGATGTTAAGTTTGACCAAATGTGGAGATCACAGTGGTGAGTCCTATATGGGCAGTTAAATGCAAATCTTAAGGTCGAGTGATAGATGGAATCAAGCTTCTTCAGTACAGTACTTGGGGCTGATTTATACACGATATCACAGTAATCAAGTAGAGACAGTATGGTAGCTTTTATCAATTCCAAACGGAACATAGGGGGGAAGCAGTGCTTGTGTCGATACAGAAAACCAATTTTTGTATTTTAACCACTATAATCAATGTGATCTTCAAAATTTAGCTTTGAATCCAGGATGACCCCAAGATACTTATAGAACTTGACTTGCTCTATTTGATCATCATTTAAGGAATGTAATTTTTTAAAACATAACTTCCTGCTTTAGTCCCGGTGAGAAGCATAGCACCTTGGTTTTGGAGGTATTTAGGATTAGTTTAAGTGCAACTATCTGATGTTGTAGATTGTTGAAATCACCCTGGAACTTAGCAATCACGTCATCCGGAGAGCGACCAGCAGTAATCAGTATCCTGTCATCTGCAAAAAGATTTACCCTGGAATGATCCAGGTCAGTGCCCAAGTCATTGACAAAAAGAGAGAACAAGAGGGGGCCGAGGATGGAACCCTGTGGAACCCCTTTTGTTATCTTAACACTGTTTGACCTCCAACCATCTGTGAATACAGTTTGGGTGCGAGAAAAGAGGTAATTTTTTAAACCATTTTACTGTGTTTTTGGAAAAACCGAGGCAACTTAGTTTACCAAGCAGGGTGTTGTGGTCTACTGTATCAAAAGCTTTGGACAGGTCAAGAAAAAGACAGGCACAGTACTGCTTATTATCAAGGCTACTGTAAATTTGATTCAGATAGTCTAATGCAGCAGATGTGGTGCTGTATTTTTTTTCGGAACCCAGATTGTTTTAGATGTAGTAGATTGTTGGTGGACAGGAAACTGCTAATTTGGTAGTTCAATAATTTTTCAAAAATTTTCATCAATGGGGACAAAATTGAGATAGGTCGGTAGTTATTGGGATCATCTTTAGGGCCCTCTTTGTGTAGTGGACGGACATAGGAATTTTGATTTAAAGCTTTCGTGACTGCAGTAATTCATATTCTTAGCTCTTTCGGTGAGGTCACGTTGAAGGGAAACAATAAAATAATCAAATATATATAAAACAATAAAAATTATCACGACGTTTCGACCATAACACAAACAGTCGTCATCAGGTGTGAAAACCAACAGCAAGAAACATTTGAAAGAAGTGGCGGTTCGCATTTATTATTTTAAACGGTGTTTTTATTTATAAAAAAAAAACGTTAGCACCACGGGCAGCGATTTGGCAGTTTATTAAGAAGGACGAGTCCATCTATGTTCTGAAAAGAGGAGAGGGGAGACGAAAAATTAATGTATGCTGTCTGAAAGCCACCGTAAGCGTGAACAATCAATTAAGACCTGAAATGGTTTATCAAATCCTTCCAATGATTGCTAAGCCAGAATCCATCTTCTCGGTTGAAATTGTCTCTGTGCTTGTATATGTGGATAGCCTCATGAACGAATCTCTCATGGTAGCCAGATGGCTTACAAAGAACCTCTGGATGTAGGACTGTTTCCATTATAGAGGAACTGATGCTTCTTTGATGGACAGGTTGAAAATATGGGCTATAGGTTTGTATATTAGGTGACCAACAGTTAATAGAGCAAAGACGGGAAAACTATCTGCTCCGGTAGAGGAGGACCCTTTGAGGTAGGACAGCTGTTTCAGATTTACATGTGATTCCAGGAGAGTGGAGGAAAAATAGGCATTTTTTGCATGCCGTATTTTTTTGATGCATCTATTCCTTAAAATCCTGTATTCTAGCCAGTCATTGACCAAATTACTTTTCTGAGCACATGCCCAAGCCTTGTCCCTAGTTTTCATGAGCTTTATAATCAAAGGATTATACCATGGTGGGCGGTTGCCTTTAGTTTTAAATCTAACCAACGGAGCATGTTTGTTAAGAATTTGGAGAAACGTGTACCTGAAAGTCTCCCAAGCCGTAGTCAGGTTGGGAATATCACAGACCTTGTCAATATCCGAGTGAAGCACATAATTAGTAAATGCCTGAGTGCTGAAGTGCCTCAAAGAGTGCTTCTCAACAATTTTAGGGGGTGCTTTGAGTCTGGCTGATGATCTCACCCCAAAAATGAAGCGGTGATCACTAAGATTATTTCCCAGAACACCAGTCAGTGCGAAATTGTGAGGGGCATTTGCCAATAGGACGTCAAGCAGAGTTGATTGTCCCGGATTTGAGGCTCGTCAACAGCGTGGTTTTGTTCACTCTAGACGCGTGGCGGTGTTGACTTTAGACGCGTGGCGGTGTTCACTCTAGACGCGTGGCGGTGTTCACTCTTGACGCTTGGCGCTGTTCACTCTAGACGCGTGGTGGTGTTCACTCTAGACGCGTGGCGGTGTTCACTGTAGACGCGTGGCGCTGTTCACTCTAGACGCGTGGCGGTGTTCACTCTAGACGCGTGGCGGTGTTCACTCTAGACGCGTGTCGGTGTTCACTGTAGACGCGTGGCGCTGTTCACTCTAGACGCGTGGCGCTGTTCACTCTAGAGGTGTGGCGGTGTTCACTGTAGACGCGTGGCGCTGTTCACTCTACTTGGAGTGAGGAAGCATGAATTCTGAGCAGGTGAAGGTGGCCAGGCATGGGTCTGGACACACCACCACCTGTGAACCATGCCAGTGTGTGACAGTGGTGGAGCCAGTGGGGGTGGGGTGGCACGTGCCCCCCAACGATCCGATCGAAATCCCTAATTTCGATAGGATCATTGGGGTTTATTAGTAACTAGCTTCACTACCCGGCTTCGCCCGGGACTTGGATTCTTGTCTTGGATAAATTTCATATTCCCTTATATTTCACTGAAAAACCCTTAACATTGTTGATGCTTGCAAGAAATAAAAGAGCCTAAACAAATCAAGTTACCTAAATCGGATGTTTTCACTCAAGGAAATTTTACCTTAATCCACTCCTCCGTAAGGTCGATTTTGGCCACTCGGGAAGGGAATGACGTGACGAGCTGAAAATAGTCGCGTTCACTTCGAAATTCCAAACAGCATAAGCTGTGAAAATTTCATGACGCCAGAGCTCAGCGTTGGAGAGGTTTTGTTGCTTCACACAAACAAACAGATGTAATGTTCTGCTTCATATTTAAGATAGCAGTTCTACCTGTTCTTCGCACGGATATGTATTGAAACTCCGAGAAGCCAATGGCTTCATCCGCCAGGAGCAAAGTGCCACCTAAAATCTCCCGGCATGCTGTTAACAGCTCTAAGCATTGCAGAGCGCTTAACTCAGGTGTGTTGCGGGTTGACACCACAAACTTCATGGTCATACAAAATACAAAAGTATATTTTTATGCTTTTTTCATTGTGTACAGTATGGAACCTACCCACATGCCAAATTTCAAGTGTGTAGCATTTTGGGAAGTATGCTAAACACTTTCGAACAGACACACATATCCACACATTTCCCTTGTACATATAGAGATTAATCAGCATTTTGCGAGCCCCCACTGCCACCGTGTGGCATATTATTACGTGCCAAGGACTCTATGAGAGGACAACAGTCCGAGTCCATAATTGGCAATAATTAACGGCACAGCAGTTATAAGCGACTCACAGAATTGTGCGCAGTTGCGTATACAGTACACGACTTTCCTGATGGCAAACACCTTCAGCGAGCGCGATGGCGATCACCCGCGTCCAATAAAAAGCATAGGACAAGTCCTTACTAACAACTCCTTACTAACAACTCCTTACTAACAACTCCTTACTTACTAACAACTCCTTACTAACAACTCCTATAATTTTTCATTGCTGGAGGGCTTTGCCCCCCCCCACCTGAAAATCCTGGCTCCACCTCTGAGTGTGTGACAGGGTCAAGTTTGTATTTGCAGTAAAGTCTATTAATTCTATTGAGCACGGAGGTTATATCAAAACGGTAGTTTATTTTTGTTTTCCTCTTGAACTCTTCGTAAGAATGGGGTCAGGAAGTTATCGCAGCACACGTGCCGCTGAAGTCGGGAACTGTTCATCCCAGCATTCAAGGACATCTGTGCCTGGCTTCACACCTCTAAGTTGCGATTGAACATTAATTTATGCATTTCTGCATAACACAAATAGTATTATTTTCAACACCCTTTGCTATGTCAGCTGAATTTAGCTTTCATAAATATTCCTTTTGAAGCCAGGCACATTTATGACATTTGCCCTCTCATTGTGTGCCATAACAGCCCGTGTGATTAATTTGGGACACTTTTTCACTATATCATGGATATATGAAAAAGTATAGACGTGTAAGTCACGTGTTACTGTGTATATGCATTCCTCTGTGCCTCGATACTGACGTGTAGATGGTGTGGATATTCTTTTTCTGTCTGTAGCTGTCGCTTCCTCTGTCGCCTCCTGCAGAATTTGTCTGATGGAGCAAAGGCACTCGGCACAGCTCTGTGCAAAAAGGCATCAATGCGACCGGAGTGCATACAGCACGGATCGTACTGGAGATTTGACCTTGCACCAGAGAACTCAAACAGGAGAGAAACCCTTCAAGTGCAGTGTGTGTGGGAAGGCGTTTTCAGCTTCTTCAAATCTTCAAAAACACCAGAGAACACACACGGGAGAGAAACCCTTCAAGTGCAGTGTGTGTGGGAAGGCGTTTGCACATTCATTACTTCTTGTAACACACCAGAGAACACACACGGGAGAGAAGCCCTTCAAGTGCAGTGTGTGTGGGAAGGCGTTTGCACAGTCACCACATCTTCAAGTTCACCAGAGAACACACACGGGAGAGAAACCCTTCAAGTGCAGTGTGTGTGGAAAGGTGTTTGCACAGTCATCTGCTCTTGTAACACACCAGAGAACTCACACGGGAGAGAAACCCTTCAAGTGCAGTGTGTGTGGGAAGGCGTTTTCAAATTCATCTGCTCTTAAATATCACCAGACAACACACACGGGAGAGAAACCCTTCAAGTGCAGTGTGTGTGGAAAGGCGTTTGCACAATCATACCTTCTTGTAACACACCAGAGAACACACACGGGAGAGAAACCCTTCAAGTGCAGTGTGTGTGGGAAGGCGTTTTCAAATTCATCTACTCTTAAATATCACCAGACAACACACACGGGAGAGAAACCCTTCAAGTGCAGTGTGTGTGGGAAGGCGTTTGCACAATCATACCTTCTTGTAACACACCAGAGAACACACACGGGAGAGAAACCCTTCAAGTGCAGTGTGTGTGGGAAGGCATTTGCACAGTCACCATATCTTCAAGTACACCAGAGAACACACACAGGAGAGAAACCCTTCAAGTGCAGTGTGTGTGGGAAGGCGTTTGCACAGTCATCTGCTCTTGTAAAGCACCACAGAACGCACACGGGAGAGAAACCCTTCAAGTGCAGTGTGTGTGGGAAGGCGTTTTCACGTTCTACAGTTCTTCATGTACACCAGAGAACACACAAGCATCAGAAGATCCACAAAGAGCGGAATCTGAAATCAGCTTGTGGAAGTCAAAGTGCCGCAATGAGCCCATCTCTCATGAAACAAGAACCGGAAGAACATCCCAGCTTAGACACTTTTAAAGGTTTCGAGGTGAAATATGAAGAGGTGAAGGTCAAATGTGAAGAAGTGATGGTGAAGAGTGAAGCAGTGAAGGTAAAATGTGAAGATCAAGATTCAACTCCAAAATCGGACCTTCACATCTATGGAGGCAACGTGAAGCAGGAGGAGAATTCTGACTGTGAGGCAGAGCGAGGCAACTCCCAGCAGTTTGTGGAAGTGGAGGTGTGGGTGGACTTCCTCCGAGACAATACAAAGTCAAATGGAGACCCGGTAGATGTGTAAGCTTGAGACGATGTCGCTCCAATAGATGCACCTTTGTCACAGGCCTTTAATGGCAAGAATGAAGTTGAGCACTCAATTGCTAGGTGCAACCTGCAGGGTAAGAGCGGCCAGTCGTTGTGGACCTGTGGGTTGGGTAGATCTCTAACCAGGAGCGAGAGCCAATAAGCTCCCAAGCGTTGACCATGTTATCATAATTGCAATTATATGGTGCTTGCTTAATCACCTCGGCAATTCGGAGTTTTGTATCGTATCTCATTTCAAACACTCGAAGAGCATCCCCAAGTAGCAGCTGCCCCTGTGTGGCACAAGGTGGTGGCCCTACACCGGCCTGCATGTGGACAAGGGCCTGTCAGTAGGTGGCGATGGTTGATGTGGCATCTCAGTTGTGGAGTTTGTAGGTAATGTTTAGAATTTGCTCAATTTTGACCCAGACGGCAGCATGCAATGGCCTACTCGTTTTGAATGGTGCAATAGTATGTTGTACATACACTTAAGCAGACGGTGCGTATCTTTTTTAATTAGCGTATTGGTAATGTGATGTAACCTGATGCAGTATGTTTCAGTGCAGCAATTCAATTTTGTTAATATGCCTGTCACTAATTTATAATGAATACTTGTCCGATTCTGTGCGTACATGTAACATTTTGTCTATAAGGGTCAAACACTGATTAAGTGATGTTAGGACAAAGTTTGTTTTGGAAGTAACCTGTACAGATAACTCGGGTGAGACCCATTGTTCTTGTGATACAGGTCAAAGGGTATTTTTGTGTTTTCAGGAAGCATCCTCCCTCTGGAGCAACTCAATGTCTTTGAAATAGGGAGCACAATCGGATCATTCATCAGTTACAAGGCATACCACTCAAAAGTTACACGTAGAGGAGATACATTCTCTACAACACGAATTATAATTTTGTATTACTTGTTGAGGTAGATTTTGTCGAACCAGGACTAGAAATGGTCCTTGCTGATTAACGTCTGGATGTTCACAACCAAGGGTTGAAGCAAGCCTGACCGCCTGCCGCGCCCCTCACAACCATTTACGGCCTTGGGCCAGGAAAGTCACGAAAAAAATTGCACACGAACGACGCCTCAACGCAAGCTTCCGATGCTCCGTTTTGAAGTTTGGAAATGAAACAACTTTGAATTTTATTATGTTTTTAATTAGATAATTGTATTTCTTCATTAAAAGCTTGTTAATTGAAGACGACATTTCGTGTGAATTTTCTCTCGTCGTTAAGTAGATGGCCTTGCCGGGGGTTCGGTTCGATGCGGACTTTCACCTGGTTGGGATCGCGGGATTGAGATGAGGCGACACAGAGCTGGCCGTGCGAGAAGACCGCCGTCTGCAGATCGAACGTCTGTCCCTGCGCCTCCATCGTTCATACAGGGGGTGCGTAGGTTTGCAGCGCCCCCTGCATGAAAACGATGGAAAGTGCAGCGTTAGTCACAGATGGAGTTGTGCGCTTATATAAAAGAGTTTAGCCAGTGGGTTTTCAAAGTACCTTCGTCTTAGAGAAATGTATTTTGCGTGAGCCCACCGCATTAAAACGATGCTCAGCTGAGCAGGGCGAGCCGGGGGGGGGGGGGGGGCATCTTATCTTAGTCACGTGCCCTAGCTCACGTGACTTCTGCCACGACAATGTCTGGATGTTTTCACCTGAGGACGACTGCTCGTGTTGCGATCGAAACGTCGTGATTTATTTTTTATTCTTTCTACCTTCGTAACTTTACTCAAAGAACCAAAGAGTATGAAAGACGTCTTGTCTGCTGATCTTGTTCATGTCCGTGTACATCGATATCCCACATTGCTTACACGTACACACCACACACAATGAAATAAGTAGAAACTTGAACGACTTAATTCCGGGGATGGGCAAAGATTGAGGAATCTCTTTCAATGGAGCGAGTTAAGTTTGTTTGATTTAACATCTCTCTGTCCGTCTGTGTCTCTGTTCCCCTCTGTGTCTCTCGCTGACTGTGTCTCTGTCGTCTCTGTATCTTTCTTTCTGTGTTCCTCTTGTCTGTGTCTGTCCACCTCTCTCTTGTCAGTCTCTGTGTGTGTCTCTATCAGCGTCTTTCCAACCGTATTCAACTACTGCCAGTAGCAACATGCGCCCGTTCAGCTTTCACGGCCCACGACTGCACGCGACTCAAACTTGCTCCGAGTCTCTGTGTGCACGTTGAACTTGTTTCGCACCGTACGTGGCCAACCGTGCTAATCTGTGCGTCTCTGTGCGAGTCTCTGTGTGTATCTGGAACTTCTTTCGCACCGTACGTCGCCGAACCTGCACAGGAGGAGCTGCTGGTATCTGTGGAGCTGTGGGCTGGGTACATCTTGTCAGCAGGAGCGAGAGACAATGAAGCTCCCAAGCATTCACTCCGTTACCAAAATCATATTTGCACTCATAAGTCGCTTGGCTAACTGCCTCGGCAACTCGGTGTCTCGTATCGAATCTCATCTCGAACAATCGAAGGACCCATTCCCTAAGTGGCAGCTGCCCCTGTGTGGCACAAGGTGGCCCTGCACCGGCCTGCACGTGGACATGAGTCTGTCGGTAGGGGGCGATCATTGACGCGCCATCTCCGTTGTGTAGTTTCTGGATAATGTTTGGAATTACCCCAATTTTGACCGTGACACCAACATGCAATGACCTGTGCGTCGTGAATGACACAAAACTATGTTTTACAGCTGCCGTGAACCAGACTGCGCATATTGTGGTGAATGTTACTGGGGTAGCCAGCTGTGCCTGTCGGATTTGAACCTTGAACCTCTGCAATAAATAGAGAATGCGCTACCATATTCTCGGTTCTTTCGGTAAAGTCACGTTAATAGAAAACAAAAAATATTTTTTCGGAGGGAAATAATAAATTGATGAAAAAATGCCATTGGTTGACTGACTGAGATGACTGCGTCCCCCACAATGTGTACACACACACAGTGTACACACACACACAGTGTACACACACAGAGATACACAGTATATACACACACACAACAACAACAACCGCCATTCGCCACTAAGTGGCGGTGACATCACCACGACGCTTGTGCCAGGCTATGTACACCCTTAGGCCACGTGAAGTGTCGAACGCCCGCTGGCAGGAGGTCACGGGGCAGACCCAGGTGCCACGGGTCGACTGACTGAGATGACTGGCTGATGCACCACCTGTGCCCCCTACTGTGCCAACCTGCTGTTCTTTAGCCACCCGGCGCTCCGCTCGTTCTGAGCGTCGCTCCTCCGCCCTCCGTTGTTGTTGGAGGGCGACTGCCTCCAACTGCCCAGTAGCATCCTTCACGAGCCTCCTCCACAGAGGCCGATCTTGACACCGCTGGTACCAGTCATCGGCAAGTCCACTCAGCTCCACGTCCTCCTGTACCACATCACTCCATCTCTTCTCTAGCCCGTGCCGCGCCCGCTTAGCCCCCTCAATCCGGCCAAACAAAAGCTGTTTCGGCATGCGGTGGCTGGGCATGCGGGCTACATGACCCAGCCATCGCAGCCTTGCCTGCCGGAGGAGCTCACCGATGGGACCCTGCCCAGATCTTTCAAGGATTTGTGAGCTCCTCACACAATTCAGTCTGGTTAAACCCAGGATGGATTGTAGGCAGGCCAGCCTAAATGTTTCTAACCGGCGAAGATGTTCCATTAGGGGGGTCCACGTTTCGCAAGCGTAGAGAAGGGAGGGAATGACCGTGGCCGAGAAGACCTGAAGCTTAGTGCGGAGCGACAGACCAGGTAGCTTCCACACAGCGTTACGCAACCGATGAAAAGATATTGCCACTCGACTGATTCGGAGTGAGACCTCTGCTGTTAAACTGGAGCCAGTCATAAGCACACTGCCCAGGTATGGGAAACTCTCCACTCTCTCCACAACTGCCCCATCACCAATTGGGAGTTGTGGGGGTGGAGTGTCCGATGGTACAAAATACCCAGGCAGATGCTTAGTTTTGGTGGGGCTGATGGTAAGGCCCCACCTCTTAGTGGCACGCTCCAGTCTCAGCAGCAGCGTCTCCAACTCCTCCTCTGACTGAGCAGCTATTACCAAATCATCAGCATACATAACGTGGTTGAGCAATAGGGAGCCATCCCTTGACCGCACCCGGGCATCGATTAGCCTCCCATTATATCTGTACCATATGGAGATTCCACCGGTACAGCTATTGAAGGCTTCACGAACTACGTGGTCAAAATAGATGTTAAATAATGTGGGAGCCAGAAGACATCCCTGTCGCACCCCAAGGTGTACAGGGAATGGCTCTGACTCCCAGCCACGTAGTTTTACCCGGGCCCGCTCACCATCATGAAGGTCATTAATGATCGTGAGCAGAGGGTCAGGTACTCCAAAAGCACGAAGAACGACCCAGAGCCCAGGCCTACTGATGGTATCATAGGCCTTGACCAGGTCAATAAAGCAGAGATGTAGGTCTTGTTGGAATTCCCTACACCTCTGCTGTAGCAGACGGACAGAAAATATGGCATCTGTGCAGGACCGCCCTTTCCTGAAACCGCATTGCGGCTCCGCAAGCCTCTCCTCAGCGTGCCTGGCAAGGCGATGCTGAATAATCCTTGCCAGGACCTTTCCCGGCACACTGAGGAGTGAGATGCCCCTGTAGTTGTTACAGTCTGTGCGGTCCCCCTTCTTAAAAAGGGGGACCACCAGGGCATCCTTCCAATCCTGCGGAACCCGTCCAGTGGCCCAGACTGTTGTTATGATGTCATATAGGGCAGTCTGTGCACAAACGCCACAATCCCTCAGCATTTCGCTTGGGAGATCATCTCTGCCCACTGCCTTTCCTGGTCTCAGACTCCGGATCGCCTTCAACACTTCCTCAGCAGATGGCACCTCAGCCAGCCACTCACAGGGGGTGACTTCTTCCAATATTTGAGGCACCGCAGCCTCAGCAGGGTCATCCTCACTTTGTGCCACGATGTTTTCCTGGCTGAGGGATTTTCCCTCCCCCAGGACCTCACAGAAATGCTCAGCAAATCTGCGAACGTGTTCCTGGGGGTCGGAGATTGGATCACCGTTTTTTCCCCTAATGATGGTAATAGGTGTGGCGCTGCAGGTTACTTTTTTGATGGAGTTAAATAGAGATTTGTGATCACGGGCCACTGAGGCAGACTCCATCTCCTCAGCAACCCGCGACCACCACCCATCCTTGCAGCGCCTCACGGCTCTCCGAACCTCCGAGCGAAGGCTGCCGTAAGCCTCCTCATTCTCTGACGTGGGATTCTGTAGCCGATGACAGTGGGCCTGTCGCTTTTTCTCAACCATCCTGAACACCTCCTCTGTCAGCCAGGGTCTCTGGGGAGGTCTGGACCGCGTACCCAAAGCAGCCATTGCAGCTGCATGAGTCACAGTCCTAAACCTCGCCCATTTACCCTCGACATCAGGAGGAGTCGGGGACGATGCCAATCCCAGCCGCAAGCGATGATGAAATTCTCGCTTGCAACTTTCATCAGATAACTGAGACCAGGCCACTTTATGTTGGAATGGGGTCCTGGGTGAACACCCACCACCGGAGTGGAAGAATGGCAGGCGCATCTTACAGATGACTAGTCGATGGTCAGAGGGCAGATCAGCTCCACGGTAGGTCCTGGTATCAAGGACATGGGCTCGCATTCGCTGGTCCGTCACTATGTAGTCCAGCAGATGTTCTTGCTTGGACCCGGCATGCATCCATGATGTTGTGTGGATGCGCCGATGCCGGAACAGCGTGTTGGTAATTACAAGCCCATGGGCTGCACAAAAATCTAGCAGCCTCCTACCGTTGTTATTGAGCTGATCTGGCCCATGCCCTCCAATCACTCCAGACCAGGTGCCAGTATCATGACCAACTCGGGCATTGAAGTCACCCAACATGATGACTCTATCCCGAGGGGCCACTTTAGCCAGCACCTGTGACAGGAGGTCATAGAAGGCATCTGACTCATCGGCTTTGCTTGCATCCCTCCACGGATGTTCATCTTCGGTGGGGGCATAAGTAACCACGACCACCATTCCTCGCCTCCGGTTGATGGGAAGGCGAGCCCAAAGTAGCCTGGGGCTTACAGCTTCCCACACCTCACCGCCACGCTCCCACGCCCCCTTCATTCTTTTGTTCAAAAGAAGACCCACACCCTGTTGTTTGGCAGTCTGCTGCCCCGAGTAGAGGACTGTCCACCCCTCATGGTGGCAGGAGCCAGAGCCGGTCCACCGGACCTCCTGAATGCCGCATAGATCCAGGCGGTACCGGTCCAGCTCCCGACAGAGGAGTGGCAGCCTCTCCTCTGCAGTGAGCGTTCGAACATTCCACGTGGCCACCCGTAGTGGCTTTTCGTTGTTTCTGGAGTAGCCCCGAGGGTAGGTATTCAATCTCCTGGCTCCGCCAATTGGGGTTTGGCCAGGAGACGTCATAGACGCCTGGCCACCCGGGGCCTCCGGCACAAGCTTATTAGTTACATATTTCAGTTTAATTCGTGGTTTCGTGGTAATTAATTGAAAGTGGAGGGGTTACCAGCCCCTCGCACCCGTCCAGAGCCCCCGTTTAGCCCCTGTGGTGGACACATATGCCATGAGGGGAGGAGCCAATCAAAATTGGATCTCCACATCACAGCACTGTCCACGACAGAGTTGCCCGTCCGGCACCGCGAGGAGGTAGGGGGTTGTTTTGCACACACACACACAGTGTACACACACACACAGTGTACCCTGCGTGTGACGTCATGTCACCAAGGTATTCACCCCACCCCATCCACCGCGCCCTTGAGCGTGACGTCACCTCTGCCTGGGTCACTTCCGTTATCTGTTCAAGTAGAATTCTTATATGGGCAAAGCTACGCCCGGTGACTGGCGGCTCATTAACATAATGTATTCATGAAAGCCGTCGCGAATTTATTGCGACGAGTTCGGCACCCACGCCCCATCCCTCCACGTATGGGCCAGGTTCATTAACATAATTTATTTAAGTTACATAGCCGCACATTGTGGTAGGGGAGTGTTTTGTACCCCGCAAGTGACGTCATGTCACCTCCTGCTGCCGCGTGACGTCACGAGGTAACAGGAATCTGCCGCTCCGCGCGTGAACTGAAATCCGAGGTGAGAAATTCTCATCGCGGTTGTGGTGGTGATTGTGGTGATTGTTGTGGTTGTTGTGGTTGTTGTGGTGGTAGTGGTTGTGGTGGTGGTTGTGGCGGTGGTTGTTGTGGTGGTGTTTGTGGTTGTGATGGTGATTGTGGTGGTGGTTGTGGTGGTGGTTGTGGTGATTGTGGTGGTGGTTGTGTTTGTTGTTGTGGTGGTGGTTATTGTGGTGGTTGTTGTTTACCGAGGTAGAGCCTCGCTCTCTCTCGTAGGGATGTCAATTGAGTAGCAGCGAGCATGGAAGCGATGTCCAGGTTGGAACTTTACAGCGCGGGGCCTAGCCACGCGGGGCCTTGCCTCCTGCCCTCGCCTGATCGCGTTTGCTTCAATTCTCTCGCTTAAGTTTAATTTGTCTTCACACGGCTCGCCTCTTTATCACTTTGTTTTACTTTTAAATATTCACGCAGTTTATATTTCATTCTTTTTTTTTACTTACCAGGCCAAGCCCGCTTGAGCTGCCGTGCCGCTTTTGTTATTTTCAGAAGCGACCTGCCCACAACGCAAGGTGAGTTTAGTATTTAGTATTTAGTTTAATTTATTTGGTATAGCCCTGTGAACCGTTCGGCTGTTGATTCGGGTGCAACCACAACAAACTAAAAACACGAACAAGAAAACATCTCAAAGTGACTTTATGTGTGACTGTGCAAACAGAAAATACATGAAAAAAAACATCAAAATATTCCTGAAATAGCAGCGTACACCACCAACACTGTGTGCAAAACTCCCAGTGGGATGCAAGTCAAACAACAAGACAACTTAGTCTTCTTTGGTTCTTTCGGTAAAGCCAGACAGTCTCGTCCCTTCACCTGATGAAGGCCGCTTGTGTTGTGGCCGAAACGTCGTGAGAATATTATTGTGTTATTTTATTTTATCAATTTATTATTTTATTCTCATTCTACGTGACTTTACCGAAAGAACCAAAGACGATGAATCATTGCAGTCACGAAAGCTTTAAATCGAAAAGACAACTTAGATGAAGGCCATCAGTCTAACGCCGCACTACAATAAACAAAAACATGGCCAAACCAAAAAACCTTTTAGAAATCACCAAAATAAAGCCGTTAATGCAATGTAACAGTGAACATAGGAACTGTGACCGAATTTTTAACAATAAACTACATAAATAACATGTAACACCAAACCCTAGAGCCACAGCTGGCTGCATGAGTTACTCCACAAACAACAGGAGCATCAGTCGGAGTATCACATTTTTCAATGCACCTTTAAGATCAGCACACTAAATCAAAATACAGATAATACTTTCCAGCGGTCATCCGGAGCGAAACATTTTATTTTATTTTAGGCCACTGAATAGCAGTGGCAGCTAGGGGTGTACAACTCCTCTAGAGCAGTTTTGAGTGAAGATCTCATTGGTAGCGATTCAAGTTGCAGTTTATTGGCAATAGCATTCCAGACCCTGGGGGCAATAATAGCAAAGGCCCTTCCTCCAGTTTTTGTACGGCAATAGGGAATGTGAAGCTGGTAAATGAGCGAAGACCTGAGGTAAGATTTGTTCTTTGAAACAGAGAGGAGATCCAGCAGGTAGTTTGCGGATTTTTTTGTAAGAACATCGTGAATAAATAAGATCTGGTGTACAAGCCGTCGAACATTAAGAGATCTTAAGTTTGACCAAATGTGGAGATCACAGTGGTGAGTCCTATATGGGCAGTTAAATGCAAATCTTAAGGTCGAGTGATAGATGGAATCAAGCTTCTTCAGTACAGTACTTGGGGCTGATTTATACACGATATCACAGTAATCAAGTAGAGACAGTATGGTAGCTTTTATCAATTCCAAACGGAACATAGGGGGGGAAGCAGTGCTTGTGTCGATACAGAAAACCAATTTTTCGTTTTGTCTTTTTACCAATATAATCAATGTGATCTTCAAAATTCAGTTTTGAATCCAGGATGACCCCAAGATACTTATAGAACTTGACTTGCTCTATTTGATCATTATTTAAGGAATGTAATTTGAGAAAAAAATAACTTCCTGCTTTAGTCCCGGTGAGAAGCATAGCACCTTGGTTTTGGAGGTATTTAGGACTAGTTTAAGTGTAACTATCTGATGTTGTAGATTGTTGAAATCACCCTGGAACTTAGCAATCACGTCATCCGGAGAGCGACCAGCAGTAATCAGTATCCTGTCATCTGCAAAAAGATTTACCCTGGAATGATCCAGGTCAGTGCCCAGGTAATTGACAAAAAGAGAGAACAAGAGGGGGCCGAGGATGGAACCCTGTGGAACCCCTTTTGTTATCTTAACACTGTTTGACCTCCAACCATCTGTGAATACAGTTTGGGTGCGAGAAAAGAGGTAATTTTTTAACCATTTTACTGTGCTTTTGAAAAAACCGAGGCAAATTAGTTTACCAAGCAGGGTGTTGTGGTCTACTGTATCAAAAGCTTTGGACAGGTCAAGAAAAAGACAGGCACAGTACTGCTTATTATCAAGGCTATTGTAAATTTGATTCAGATAGTCTAATGCAGCAGATGTGGTGCTGTATTTTTTTTCGGAACCCAGATTGTTTTAGATGTAGTAGATTGTTGGTGGACAGGAAACTGCTAATTTGGTAGTTCAATAATTTTTCAAAAATTTTCATCAATGGGGACAAAGTTTAGATAGGTCGGTAGTTATTAGGATCATCTTTAGGGCCCCCTTTGTGAAGTGGACGTACATAGGAATTTTGATTTAAAGCTTTCGTGACTGCAGTAATTCATATTCTTAGCTCTTTCGGTAAGGTCACGTTGAAGGGAAACAATAAAATAATAAAATATATATAAAACAATAAAAATTATCACGACATTTCGACCATTACACAAACAGTCGTCATCAGGTGTGAAAACCAACGGCAAGAAACATTTGAAAGAAGTGGCGGTTCGCATTTATTTATTTTAAACGGTGTTTTTATTTATAAAAAAAACGTTAGCACCACGGGCAGCGATTTGGCAGTTTATTTAGAAGGACGAGTCGATCTATGTTCTGAAAAGAGGAGGGGGGAGATGAAAAATTAATGTATGCTGTCTGAAAGCCACCGTAAGCGTGAACAATCAATTAAGACCTGAAATGGTTTATCAAATCCTTCAAATGATTGCTAAGCCAGAATCCATCTTCTCGGTTGAAATTGTCTCTGTGCTTGTATATGTGGATAGCCTCATGAACGAATCTCTCATGGTAGCCAGATGGCTTACAAAGAACCTCTGGACATAGGAATGTTTCCATTATAGAGGAACTGATGCTTCTTTGATGGACAGGTTGAAAATATGGGCTATAGGTTTGTATATTAGGTGACCAACAGTTAGTAGAGCAAAGACGGGAAAACTATCTGCTTCGGTAGAGGAGGACCCTTTGAGGTAGGACAGCTGTTTCAGATTTCCATGTGATTCCAGGAGGGTGGAGGAAAAATAGGCATTTTTTGCATGCCGTATTTTTTTGATGCATCTATTCCTTAAAATCCTGTATTCTAGCCAGTCATTGACCAAATTACTTTTCAGAGCACATGCCCAAGCCTTGTCCCTAGTTTTCATGAGCTTTGCAATCAAAGGATTATACCATGGTGGGCTGTTGCCTTTAGTTTTAAATCTAACCAACGGAGCATGTTTGTTAAGAATTTGGAGAAACGTGTACCTGAAAGTCTCCCAAGCCGTAGTCAGGTTGGGGATATCACAGACCTTGTCAATATCCGAGTGAAGCACATAATTAGTAAATGCCTGAGTGCTGAAGTGCCACAAAGAGTGCTTCTCAACAATTTTAGGGGGTGCTTTGAGTCTGGCTGATGATCTCACCCCAAAAATGAAGCGGTGATCACTAAGATTATTTCCCAGAACACCAGTCAGTGCGAAATTGTGAGGGGCATTTGCCAATAGGACGTCAAGCAGAGTTGACTGTCCCGGATTTGAGGCTCGTCAACAGCGTGGTGGTGTTCACTCTAGACGCGTGGCGGTATTGACTTTAGACGCGTGGCGGTGTTCACTCTAGACGCGTGGCGGTGTTCACTGTAGACGCGTGGCACTGTTCACTCTAGACGCGTGGCGGTGTTCACTCTAGACGCGTGGCGGTGTTCACTCTACTTGGAGTGAGGAAGCATGAATTCTGAGCAGGTGAAGGTGGCCAGGCATGTGTCTGGACACACCACCACCTGTGAACCATGCCAGTGTGTGACAGTGGTGGAGCCAGTGGGGGTGGGGTGGCACGTGCCCCCCAACGATCCGATCGAAATCCCTAATTTCGATAGGATCATTGGGGTTTATTAGTAACTAGCTTCAGTACCCGGCTTCGCCCGGGACTTGGATTCTTGTCTTGGATAAATTTCATATTCCCTTATATTTCACTGAAAAACCCTTAACATTGTTGATGCTTGCAAGAAATAAAAGAGCCTAAACAAATCAAGTTACCTAAATCGGATGTTTTCACTCAAGGAAATTTTACCTTAATCCACTCCTCCGTAAGGTCGATTTTGGCCACTCGGGAAGGGAATGACGTGGCGAGCTGAAAATAGTCGCGTTCACTTCGAAATTCCAAACAGCATAAGCTGTGAAAATTTCATGACTTCAGAGCTCAGCGTTGGAGAGGTTTTGTTGCTTCACACAAACAAACAGATGTAATGTTCTGCTTCATATTTAAGATAGCAGTTCTACCCATTCTTCGCACGGATATGTATTGAAACTCCGAGAAGCCAATGGCTTCATCCGCCAGGAGCACAGTGCCACCTAAAATCTCCCGGCATGCTGTTAACAGCTCTAAGCATTGCAGAGCGCTTAACTCAGGTGTGTTGCGGTTTGACGCCACAAACTTCATGGTCATACAAAATACAAAAGTATATTTTAATACTTTTTTCATTGTGTACAGTATGGAACCTACCCACATGCCAAATTTCAAGTGTGTAGCATGTTGGGAAGTATGCTAAACACTTTCGAACAGACACACATATCCACACATTTCCCTTGTATATATATGGATAAATCAGCATTTTGCGACCCCCCCCACTGCCACCGTGTGGCATATTATTACGTGCCAGGGACTCTATGAGAGGACAACAGTCCGAGTCCATAATTGGCAATAATTAACGGCACAGCAGTTATAAGCGACTCACAGAATTGTGCGCAGTTGCGTATACAGTACACGACTTTCCTGATGGCAAACACCTTCAGCGAGCGCGATGGCGATCACCCGCGTCCAATAAAAAGCATAGGACAAGTCCTTACTAACAACTCCTTACTAACAACTCCTTACTTACTAACAACTCCTTACTAACAACTCCTTACTAACAACTCCTATAATTTTTCATTGCTGGAGGGGTTTGCCCCCCACACCTGAAAATCCTGGCTCCACCTCTGAGTGTGTGACAGGGTCAAGTTTGTATTTGTAGTAAAGTCTATTAACTCTATTGAGCACGGAGGTTATATCAAAACAGTTTATTTTTGTTTTCCTCTTGAACTCTTCGTAAGAATGGGGTCAGGAAGTTATCGCAGCACACGTGCCGCTGAAGTCGGGAACTGTTCATCCCAGCATTCAAGGACATCTGTGCCTGGCTTCACACCTCTAAGTTGCGATTGAACATTATTTTATGCATTTCTGCATAACACAAATAGTATTATTTTCAACACCCTTTGCTATGTCAGCTGAATTTAGCTTTCATAAATATTCCTTTTGAAGCCAGGCACATTTATGACATTTGCCCTCTCATTGTGTGCCATAACAGCCCGTGTGATTAATTTGGGACACTTTTTCACTATATCATGAATATATGAAAAAGTATAGACGTGTAAGTCACGTGTTACTGTGTGTATATGCATTCCTCTGTGCCTCGATACTGACGTGTAGATGGTGTGAATATTATTTTTCTGTCTGTAGCTGTCGCTTCCTCTATCGCCTCCTCTGCAGAATTTGTCTGATGGAGCAAAGGCACTCGGCACGGCTCTGTGCAAAAAGGCATCAATGCGACCGGAGTGCATACAGCACGGATCGTACTGGAGATTTGACCTTGCACCAGAGAACTCAAACAGGAGAGAAACCCTTCAAGTGCAGTGTGTGTGGGAAGGCGTTTTCAGTTTCTTCAAATCTTCAAAAACACCAGAGAACACACACGGGAGAGAAACCCTTCAAGTGCAGTGTGTGTGGGAAGGCATTTGCACATTCATCTCTTCTTGTAAGACACCAGAGAACACACACAGGAGAGAAACCCTTCAAGTGCAGTGTGTGTGGGAAGGCGTTTGCACATTCATTACTTCTTGTAACACACCAGAGAACACACACGGGAGAGAAACCCTTCAAGTGCAGTGTGTGTGGGAAGGCGTTTGCACAGTCACCACATCTTCAAGTTCACCAGAGAACACACACGGGAGAGAAACCCTTCAAGTGCAGTGTGTGTGGAAAGGCGTTTGCACAGTCATCTGCTCTTGTAACACACCAGAGAACTCACACGGGAGAGAAACCCTTCAAGTGCAGTGTGTGTGGGAAGGCGTTTTCAGATTCATCTGCTCTTAAATATCACCAGACAACACACACGGGAGAGAAACCCTTCAAGTGCAGTGTGTGTGGGAAGGCGTTTGCACAATCATCCCTTCTTGTAACACACCAGAGAACACACACAGGAGAGAAACCCTTCAAGTGCAGTGTGTGTGGGAAGGCGTTTGCACAGTCACCATATCTTCAAGTACACCAGAGAACACACACAGGAGAGAAACCCTTCAAGTGCAGTGTGTGTGGGAAGGCGTTTGCACAGTCATCTGCTCTTGTAACACACCAGAGAACTCACACGGGAGAGAAACCCTTCAAGTGCAGTGTGTGTGGGAAGGCGTTTTCACGTTCTACAGTTCTTCATGTACACCAGAGAACACACAAGCATCAGAAGATCCACAAAGAGCGGAATCTGAAATCAGTTTGTGGAAGTCAAAGTGCCGCAATGAGCCCATCCCTCATGAAACAAGAACCGGAAGAACATCCCAGCTTAGACACTTTTAAAGGTATCGAGGTGAAATATGAAGAGGTGAAGGTCAAATGTGAAGAAGTGATGGTGAAGAGTGAAGCAGTGAAGGTAAAATGTGAAGATGAAGATTCAACTCCAAAATCGGACCTTCACATCGATGGAGGCAACGTGAAGCAGGAGGAGAATTCTGACTGTGAGGCAGAGCGAGGCAACTCCCAGCAGTTTGTGGAAGTGGAGGTGTGGGTGGACTTCCTCCGAGACAATACAAAGTCGGTAGATGTGTAAGCTTGAGACGATGTCGCTCCAATAGATGCACCTTTGTCACAGGCCTTTAATGATGAGAATGTGAAGTTGAACAGTCAATTGCTAGGTGCAACCTGCAGGGTAAGAGCGGCCATTCGTTGTGGACCTGTGGGTTGGGTAGATCTCTAACCAGGAGCGAGAGCCAATAAGCTCCCAAGCGTTGACCATGTTATCATAATTCCATTTATATGGTGCTTGCTTAATCACCTCGGCAATTCGGAGTTTTGTATCGTATCTCGTTTCAAACACTCGAAGAGCATCCCCAAGTAGCAGCTGCCCCTGTGTGGCACAAGGTGGTGGCCCTGCACCGGCCTGCATGTGGACAAGGGCCTGTCAGTAGGTGGCGATGGTTGATGTGGCATCTCAGTTGTGGAGTTTGTAGGTAATGTTTGGAATTTGCTCAATTTTGACCCAGACGCCAGCATGCAATGGCCTACTCGTTTTGAATGGCGCAATAGTATCTTGTACATACACTGTTAAGCAGACGGTGCGTATCTTTTTTAATTAGTTTATTGGTAATGTGATGTAACCTGATGCAGTATATTTCAGTGCAGTAAGTAAATGTTGTTAATATGCCTGTCACTAATTTATAATGGATACTTGTCTGATTGTGTGCATACATGTAACATTTTGTCTATAAGGGTCAAACATTGATTAAGTGATGTTAGGACAAAGTGTGTGTTTTGCAAGTAACCTGTAAGATAACTCAGGTGAGACTCATTGTTCTTGTGATACAGATCAAAGGGTATTTTTGTGTTTTCAGGAAGCATCTCCCTCTGGAGCAACTCAATGTCTTTGAAATAGGGAGCACACTCAGATCATTCATCAGTTACAAGGCATACCACTCAAAAGTTACACGTGGAGGAGATACATTCTCTACAACACGAATTATAATTTTGTATTACGTGTTGACGTAGATTTTGTCGAACCAGGACTAGAAATGGTCCTTGCTGATTAACTTCTGGATGTTCACAACCAAGGGTTGAAGCAAGCCTGACCACCTGCGGCGCCCCTCACAACCATTTACGGCCTTGGGCCAGGAAAGTCACGAAAAAAATTGCACACGAACGACGCCTCCATGCAAGCTTCCGATGCTCCGTTTTGAAGTTTGAAAATGAAACAACTTTGAATTGTATTATTTTTTTGAGTTAGATAATGTAATTTCTTCATTAAAAGCTTGTATCATTTTACATCTGGAAGACTTAATTGAAAACGACATTTTGTTTGAATTTGATGCCTTGAATAAAGGTGTCAGTTTTTGTGCCAGTTAAAAGGGTTAAACCTATTCCTATATTTTGTTACTGGCAAAGGAGGTCTCATAATGTAAATGCTCAACCCGAACCCTCAATACTCTGATAGTGCGCTGTTTTTGAGTTGTACGCCTTTTGGCGTCTTCTGGTCCAACACCAATGGAGACTAGGCTCTAAAGAAAGCTGTCTCGGGTGTGGACCAATCAAATTCAAGGACAGTGCATATTATTATCAGAGTTGTCTTTTTTGTTTGCATTTCGACTGCTTGTGTTGTGGTTATTGCAAACATGATGCCTTGAATAAAGGTGTCAGTTTTTGTGCCAGTCAAAAGGGTAAAACCTATTCCTAGATGGCCTTGTCGGGGATTCGGTTCGAAGCAGACTTTCACCTGGTTGGGATCGCAACACAGAGCTGGCCGTGCGAGAAGACCGCCGTCTGCAGATCAAACGTCTGTCCCTGTGCCTCCATCGTTCATGCAGGGGGTATGTAGGTTTGCAGTGCCCCCTGCATGAAAACGATGGAAAGTGCAGCGTTCGTCACAGATGGAGTTGTGCGCTTATATAAAAGAGTATAGCCAGTGGGTTTTCAAAGTACCTTCGTCTTACAGAAATTAATTTTGCGCGAGCCCACCGCATTAAAACGATGCTCAGCTGAGCAGGGCGAGCCACGGGGGGTGGGGGGGGGGGCACCTTATCTTTGTCACGTGCCCTAGCTCATTTGACTTCTGCCGTGACAATGTCTGGATGTTTTCGCCTGAGGACGACTGCTCGTGTTGTGATCGAAACGTCGTGTTTAGTTTTTTCTACCTGCGTGACTTTACTCAAAGAACCAAAGAGTATGAAAGACGTCTTGTCTGCTGATCTTGTTCATATCCGTGTACATCGATATCCCACATTGCTTACACGTACACACCACACACAATGAAATAAATAGAAACTAGAACGACTTCCGCGGATGGGCAAAGATTCAGGAATCTCTTTCAATGGAGCGAGTTAAGTTTGTTCGATTCAACATCCCTCTGTCCGTCTGTGTCTCTGTTCCCCTCTGTGTGTCTCTCTCTGCCTGTCTCTCTGTCTGTCTATCTTTCTCTGTCTCTGTGTTCCTCTTGTCTGTGTCTGTCTGCCTGTCCTGTCTGTGTGTGTGTGTCTGTCTAAAGCACAGCAGGTTGGCACAGTAGGGGGCACAGGTGGTACATCAGCCAGTCATCTCAGTCAGTCGACCCATGGCACCTGGGTCTGCCCCGTGACCTGCCAGCGGGCGTTCGACACTTCACGTGGCCTCAAGGTGCACATAGCCTGGCACAAGCGTTGTGGTGACGTCACCGCCACTTAGTGGCGAATTGCGGTTGTCTATCATAAAATAAAGTGACTAAAAATAATAAACCACTAATGTAGACTGTAGCCTGGTTCTAAATCGGAGTGAGTCTACATTATAGACTGCCAGTACACTCACCGTGGTTAAGAACCAGGCCACAGTCTACATTATAGACTGCCAGTACACTCACCGTGGTTAAGAACCAGGCTACAGTCTACATTATAGGCTGCCAGTACACTCACTCCGATTTAGAACCAGGCTACAGTCTACAATAATATTTTTTTTAAAATGAAAAACACGTGTGACAAATCTTGACTTCAAGCTTCCTTGACTGCAGGAATCCATTCTCTTTGGGTCTTTTGGTAAAGTTGCGTAGATAGAAAAATATTTTTTTTAGAAACCGACGTTTCGATCGCAACACGAGCAATCGTCCTCGGGTGAAACAATACAGCAGGAGAACTGCTGAGGCAGGGGAACTGCTGAGGCAGGGGAACTGCTGAGGCAGGGGAACTGCTGAGGCAGGGGAACTGCTGAGGCAGGAGAACTGCTGAGGCAGGAGAACTGCTGAGGCAGGGGAACTGCTGAGGCAGGGGAACTGCTGAGGCAGGGGAACTGCTGAGGCAGGGGAACTGCTGAGGCAGGAGAACTGCTGAGGCAGGGGAACTGCTGAGGCAGGGGAACTGCTGAGGCAGGGGAACTACTGAGGCAGGGGAACTGCTGAGGCAGGAGAAATGTAGCGAGAGAGCTGCTGCAGCCATAGGTGAGAAAGGTTTGAGATGGGTGCAACCCAAGGGTAAGTGGGCGGGGCTAGAGATGGAATTTGCATGTCGATGTCAGACCTGAGAGCTGATTACCTTACGACTACGGTGCTGAAGAGGCGGCCATTCTATTGCTAAGATTAGGGTGTCGATGTCAGAGAAGCGGGCACAGCGAGACATTCAGCCTATTAAACAACAAGAGCCAACGACACATCGAGGGAAAGAGAGCAGAGGTGGATATGTTAGTGAGACATTTCGCCTGTTAATGTAAAGACATTTAACATCGCCCTTCCCTGTGGAAGAGATACGTAGGTGACACGTTCATCATCTCGCCACTTGGCCTGCCAGCACTGAACCAATTCTTCAACCACATCACTTCCATACACCCAGCCATCAACTTCACCATGGAAGAGTAAAAGGATGGCAAGCTACTATTCCCGGATGTTTTGATCGAGAAGAGACCAGATGGCTCAATGGGACACTGTCAACAGGAAAGCCACCCACACGGATGCCTATCTGAAGCCTGACTCCCACCACCATCCAGCCCAGAAGAATTCCCTCATCAAAACTCTACACCATAGAGCTCGATGTATCTCTGACCGTCATCACCACCTCGCCAGTGAACTGGAACACGTACACCAAGCCCTCAAGATGACTGGATATTCAGACTACACAATCCGTAAAGCTATCACCCCATCTGTTGAGAAAGAACCACCTGAGGACCCAATTAAAACCATCACCTTGCTTTACATTGCAGGGGTCACTAAAAATATTTCCAAAATTATGAGCAAACACAAGATCCAGGTTCGATTTAACACGGTACATAAAATTCGTGATCTGATCCCATCTGTGCAGGATGTGATCCCCGACATGGAATAAGCTGTGTCTGCGGCAGCAGTTGCACCGGGGAAACTAAGCGACATGTCTCGGACCGTGTTCGTGAACACAAAGCAGATCTGAAATACGGCAGGACCAATACCTCGGCCGTGGCTGATCATTGTGTAATAAGCGAGCGCCATCTCCTGCATAATTGAGGGGTTACACTTTACACACTGTCAGACAGTCCACGCCTTATCAGTGGTGGGGCTCTATCTTAATGGGCGGAGCTAGCATGGAAGCCTCTGGAACGTTCTCGAAGGTTCCAAGAGGGGCGTGGCCAGAGGCGGGGCTTAGCCTCAGAAAAGGGAATATTATTTATAATTCACAATGAAGGTTTTTGGGTTTGATCGCGTTATTTATAAATGTGTCGTAACCCTTCACCACCCGACACGGCCAATCAGCAAAAAAGTGTCACGTTGACAAAAGACAAAATAGTTCACTACTTTAGCCCACCGGTGTGTTGAAGAGTGAATCCACAACATTTACAGTTTGAGTAGCGTGACGTTTCGCTGGTAATTACATCCAGCATTATCGGGCAATTCGCCAGAATGGTAAAGCCCTCTCCACTTGCTCCCGGTCTTAAATAGAGCAGCAGGGTGACGTCATCGTTTAACTCATTCAGGTGCAGTGATTAGAGGCGGATGGGGGGTATTGTAATTTTATAATCCATTGGTAATCAGTCAATGGATATGATTAGTAATGAGTTGTAGATTAGTAATTAGTTGTAATGTGTGTTATTGTGATCATATGCTACGTTAGTAATCCGTGGATTAGTATGTGTTTCCCCTATAGGGAATTGTAATGTGTATTATTTAATAATACGCTTCCAAGCCGCACTAAGCCTGTAGCTGTCAGGGAATATGAGCGGGGAGTAGCAAAGGCGCGGGGGTCGGTGGTTGAAGATCGAGGAGGGGCTCCCCGTCGTCGCTGCCGCTCCGCCAACTCCACCAGCCCCCCTTTTATGCCTCCCCACATCAAAGAGATCCCTGGCTAAGCTGGGTTGCCCTGTCAGCCAATCGGGGCGCTTACCCGTGCCCCCCGCCGCCCCCGTGGAGAGCCCCCTAATGCTGCTGTTGCTCAGCTCCTTTGGCTTCCTCACCCATTGTCTACGTGACAGTCCTACCCCTCACCCATTGTCTACGTGACAGTCCTACCCCTCACCCATTGTCTACGTGACAGGCCTACTCCTCACCCATTGTCTACGTGACAGTCCTACACCTCACCCATTGTCTACGTGACAGTCCTACTCCTCACCCATTGTCTACGTGACAGTCCTACCCCTCACCCATTGTCTACGTGACAGTCCTACCCCTCACCCATTGTCTACGTGACAGTCCTACCCCTCACCCATTGTCTACGTGACAGTCCTACTCCTCACCCATTGTCTACGTGACAGTCCTACCCCTCACCCATTGTCTACGTGACAGTCCTACCCCTCACCCATTGTCTACGTGACAGTCCTACTCCTCACCCATTGTCTACGTGACAGTCCTACTCCTCACCCATTGTCTACGTGACAGTCTTACCCCTCACCCATTGTCTACGTGACAGTCTTACCCCTCACCCATTGTCTACGTGACAGTCTTACCCCTCACCCATTGTCTACGTGACAGTCCTACTCCTCACCCATTGTCTACGTGACAGTCTTACCCCTCACCCATTGTCTACGTGACAGTCTTACTCCTCACCCATTGTCTACGTGACAGTCCTACTCCTCACCCATTGTCTACGTGACAGTCCTACTCCTCACCCATTATGTACGTGACAGTCTTACCCCTCACCCATTGTCTACGTGACAGTCCTACTCCTCACCCATTGTCTACGTGACAGTCTTACCCCTCACCCATTGTCTACGTGACAGTCTTACTCCTCACCCATTGTCTACGTGACAGTCCTACTCCTCACCCATTGTCTACGTGACAGTCCTACTCCTCACCCATTATGTACGTGACAGTCCTACTCCTCACCCATTGTCTACGTGACAGTCCTACTCCTCACCCATTGTCTACGTGACAGTCCTACTCCTCACCCATTATGTACGTGACAGTCCTACTCCTCACCCATTGTCTACGTGACAGTGCTACTCCTCACCCATTGTCTACGTGACAGTCCTACTCACCCATTGTCTACGTGACAGTCCTACTCACCCATTGTCTACGTGACAGTCTTACTCCTCACCCATTGTCTACGTGACAGTCCTACTCCTCACCCATTGTCTACGTGACAGTCCTCACCCATTGTCTACGTGACAGTCCTACTCCTCACCCATTGTCTACGTGACAGTCCTACTCCTCACCCATTGTCTACGTGACAGTCCTACACCTCACCCATTGTCTACGTGACAGTCCTACACCTCACCCATTGTCTACGTGACAGTCTTACTCCTCACCCATTGTCTACGTGACAGTCCTACACCTCACCCATTGTCTACGTGACAGTCTTACTCCTCACCCATTGTCTACGTGACAGTCCTACTCCTCACCCATTGTCTACGTGACAGTCCTACTGCTCACCCATTGTCTACGTGACAGTCCTACTCCTCACCCATTGTCTACGTGACAGTCCTACCCCTCACCCATTGTCTACGTGACAGTCCTACTCCTCACCCATTGTCTACGTGACAGTCTTACCCCTCACCCATTGTCTACGTGACAGTCCTACTCCTCACCCATTGTCTACGTGACAGTCTTACCCCTCACCCATTGTCTACGTGACAGTCCTACACCTCACCCATTGTCTACGTGACAGTCCTACCCCTCACCCATTGTCTACGTGACAGTCCTACCCCTCACCCATTGTCTACGTGACAGTCCAACTCCTCACTCATTGTCTACATGACAGGCCTACTCCTCACTCATTGTCTACGTGACAGTCCTACTCCTCACCCATTGTCTACGTGACAGTCCTACTCCTCACCCATTGTCTACGTGACAGTCCAACTCCTCACCCATTGTCTACGTGACAGTCCTCACCCATAGTCTACGTGACAGTCTTACTCCTCACCCATTGTCTACGTGACAGTCTTACTCCTCACCCATTGTCTACGTGACAGTCCTACTCCTCACCCATTGTCTACGTGACAGTCTTACCCCTCACCCATTGTCTACGTGACAGTCCTACTCCTCACCCATTGTCTACGTGACAGTCCTACTCCTCACCCATTGTCTACGTGACAGTCCTACTCCTCACCCATTGTCTACGTGACAGTCTTACTCCTCACCCATTGTCTACGTGACAGTCCTACCCCTCACCCATTGTCTACGTGACAGTCTTACTCCTCACCCATTGTCTACGTGACAGTCCTACTCCTCACCCATTGTCTACGTGACAGTCCTACTCCTCACCCATTGTCTACGTGACAGTCCTACTCCTCACCCATTGTCTACGTGACAGTCTTACTCCTCACCCATTGTCTACGTGACAGTCTTACCCCTCACCCATTGTCTACGTGACAGTCTTACCCCTCACCCATTGTCTACGTGACAGTCTTACTCCTCACCCATTGTCTACGTGACAGTGCTACTCCTCACCCATTGTCTACGTGACAGTCCTACTCCTCACCCATTGTCTACGTGACAGTCCTACACCTCACCCATTGTCTACGTGACAGTCCTACACCTCACCCATTGTCTACGTGACAGTCTTACTCCTCACCCATTGTCTACGTGACAGTCCTACACCTCACCCATTGTCTACGTGACAGTCCTACTCCTCACCCATTGTCTACGTGACAGTCCTACTCCTCACCCATTGTCTACGTGACAGTCCTACCCCTCACCCATTGTCTATGTGACAGTCCTACCCCTCACCCATTGTCTACGTGACAGTCCTACTCCTCACCCATTGTCTACGTGACAGTCCTACCCCTCACCCATTGTCTACGTGACAGTCCTACTCCTCACCCATTGTCTACGTGACAGTCTTACCCCTCACCCATTGTCTACGTGACAGTCCTACACCTCACCCATTGTCTACGTGACAGTCCTACCCCTCACCCATTGTCTACGTGACAGTCCTACCCCTCACCCATTGTCTACGTGACAGTCCAACTCCTCACTCATTGTCTACATGACAGGCCTACTCCTCACTCATTGTCTACGTGACAGTCCTACTCCTCACCCATTGTCTACGTGACAGTCCTACTCCTCACCCATTGACTACGTGACAGTCCTACTCCTCACCCATTGTCTACGTGACAGTCCTACTCCTCACCCATTGTCTACGTGACAGTCCTACCCCTCACCCATTGTCTACGTGACAGTCCTACTCCTCACCCATTGTCTACGTGACAGTCTTACTCCTCACCCATTGTCTACGTGACAGTCCTACTCCTCACCCATTGTCTACGTGACAGTCCTACTCCTCACCCATTGTCTACGTGACAGTCTTACCCCTCACCCATTGTCTACGTGACAGTCTTTCCCCTCACCCATTGTCTACGTGACAGTCCTACTCCTCACCCATTGTCTACGTGACAGTCCTACTCCTCACCCATTGTCTACGTGACAGTCCTACTCCTCACCCATTGTCTACGTGACAGTCCTACTCCTCACCCATTGTCTACGTGACAGTCTTACTCCTCACCCATTGTCTACGTGACAGTCCTACCCCTCACCCATTGTCTACGTGACAGTCTTACTCCTCACCCATTGTCTACGTGACAGTCCTACTCCTCACCCATTGTCTACGTGACAGTCCTACTCCTCACCCATTGTCTACGTGACAGTCCTACTCTTCACCCATTGTCTACGTGACAGTCCTACTCCTCACCCATTGTCTACGTGACAGTCCTACTCCTCACCCATTGTCTACGTGACAGTCTTACTCCTCACCCATTGTCTACATGACAGTCCTACTCCTCACCCATTGTCTACGTGACAGTCCTACTCCTCACCCATTGTCTAGGTGACAGTCCTACTCCTCACCCATTGTCTACGTGACAGTCTTACTCCTCACCCATTGTCTACGTGACAGTCCTACTCCTCACCCATTGTCTAGGTGACAGTCCTACTCCTCACCCATTGTCTACGTGACAGTCTTACCCCTCACCCATTGTCTACGTGACAGTCCTACTCCTCACCCATTGTCTACGTGACAGTCCTACTCCTCACCCATTGTCTAGGTGACAGTCCTACTCCTCACCCATTGTCTACGTGACAGTCTTACCCCTCACCCATTGTCTACGTGACAGTCTTACTCCTCACCCATTGTCTACGTGACAGTCTTACTCCTCACCCATTGTCTACGTGACAGTCTTACTCCTCACCCATTGTCTACGTGACAGTCCTACTCCTCACCCATTGTCTACGTGACAGTCCTACTCCTCACCCATTGTCTATGTGACAGTCCTACTCCTCACCCATTGTCTACGTAACAGTTCTACTCCTCACCCATTGTCTACGTGACAGTCTTACCCCTCACCCATTGTCTACGTGACAGTCCTACTCCTCACCCATTGTCTACGTGACAGTCCTACTCCTCACCCATTGTCTACGTGACAGTCTTACCCCTCACCCATTGTCTACGTGACAGTCCTACTCCTCACCCTTTGTCTACGTGACAGTCCTACTCCTCACCCATTGTCTACGTGACAGTCTTACCCCTCACCCATTGTCTACGTGACAGTCCTACTCCTCACCCATTGTCTACCTGACAGTCCTACTCCTCAACCATTGTCTACGTGACAGTCCTACTCCTCACCCATTGTCTACGTGACAGTCCTACTCCTCACCCATTGTCTACGTGACAGTCCTACTCCTCACCCATTGTCTACGTGACAGTCCTACTCCTCACCCATTGTCTACGTGACAGTCCTACTCCTCACCCATTGTCTACGTGACAGTCCTACTCCTCACCCATTGTCTACGTGACAGGCCTACTCCTCACCCATTGTCTACGTGACAGTCTTACTCCTCACCCATTGTCTACGTGACAGTCCTACTCCTCACCCATTGTCTACGTGACAGTCCTACTCCTCACCCATTGTCTACGTGACAGTCCTACTCCTCACCCATTGTCTACGTGACAGTCCTACTCCTCACCCATTGTCTACGTGACAGGCCTACTCCTCACCCATTGTCTACGTGACAGTCTTACTCCTCACCCATTGTCTACGTGACAGTCCTACTCCTCACCCATTGTCTACGTGACAGTCTTACTCCTCACCCATTGTCTACGTGACAGTCTTACTCCTCACCCATTGTCTACGTGACAGTCTTACTCCTCACCCATTGTCTACGTGACAGTCCTACTCCTCACCCATTGTCTACGTGACAGTCCTACTCCTCACCCATTGTCTACGTGACAGTCTTACTCCTCACCCATTGTCTACGTGACAGTCTTACTCCTCACCCATTGTCTACCTGACAGTCCTACTCCTCAACCATTGTCTACGTGACAGTCCTACTCCTCGTGCTCCCCGCGTTGCTCGCTGGGCGTTTTGCTCTCCCTGGGCCCTATTCCCCTGGGCTGGGCTGGGTTGTACTCACTGCGGTTTGCTCGGCGTGCCCATAGCATTGTAAGCGAATTCACGGGGCCGCAGTGCAATTCAGCGTGGAGGGGGGGTGTCGGCCAATCTCCTGGCACTGGGAAACCGTGAGACACCCCCACGAGGCCCTACGTGGGGGGTGTGTGTGTGTTTAGTGTGTGTATGTATGTGTGTGTTTAGAGGGGGGGTGTGTGTATAGTGTGTGTATGTGTGTGTGTTTAGAGGGGGTGTGTGTGTGTGTGTAGAGGGTGTGTGTGTGTATTTAGAGGGTGTGTGTGTATGTGTGTAGAGGGTGTGTGTGTTTAGAGGGTGTGTGTGTGTGTGTATCGAGGGTGTGTGTGTGTGTGTTTAGAGGGTGTGTGTGTGTTTAGAGGGTGTGTGTGTGTGTTTAGAGGGTGTGTGTGTGTTTAGAGGTTGTGTGTGTAGAGGGGGTGTGTGTATCGAGGGGGTGTGTGTATCGAGGGTGTGTGTGTGTATCGAGGGTGTGTGTGTGTTTAGAGGGTGTGTGTGTGTGTGTGTTTAGAGGGTGTGTGTGTGTGTGTGTTTAGAGGGTGTGTGTGTGTTTAAAGGGTGTGTGTGTGTTTAAAGGGTGTGTGTGTGTTTAAAGGGTGTGTGTGTGTGTGTTTAGAGGGTGTGTGTGTTTAGAGGGTGTGTGTGTGTTTAGAGGGGGTGTGTGTGTGTGTGTAGAGGGGGTGTGTGTGTGTGTGTTTAGTGTGTGTGTGTGTTTAGTGTGTGTGTGTGTTTAGTATGTGTGTGTGTGTTTAGAGGGGGTGTGTTTAGTGTGTGTGTGTTTAGGGGGTGTGTGTGTGTTTAGGGGGTGTGTGTGTGTGTGTGTTTAGTGTGTGTGTGTGTGTTTAGAGGGGGTGTGTGTGTGTTTAGAGGGTGTGTGTGTGTGTTTAGTGTGTGTATGTATGTGTGTAGAGGGGAGTGTGTGTGTATGTGTGTGTGTTCAGTGTATGTATGTGTGTGTAGAGGGGGTGTGTGTGTGTTTAGTGTGTGTATGTGTGTGTGTTTAGTGTATGTATGTGTGTAGAGGGGGTCTGTGTGTGTTTAGTGTGTGTATGTGTGTGTGTTTAGTGTATGTATGTGTGTGTAGAGGGGGTCTGTGTGTGTTTAGTGTGTGTATGTGTGTGTGTTTAGTGTATGTATGTGTGTGTAGAGGGGGTCTGTGTGTGTTTAGTGTGTGTATGTGTGTGTGTTTAGTGTATGTATGTGTGTGTAGAGGGGGTCTGTGTGTGTTTAGTGTGTGTATGTGTGTGTGTTTAGTGTATGTATGTGTGTAGAGGGGGTCTGTGTGTGTTTAGTGTGTGTATGTGTGTGTGTTTAGTGTATGTATGTGTGTGTAGAGGGGGTCTGTGTGTGTTTAGTGTGTGTATGTGTGTGTGTGTAGTGCAGACATGGGCAAAGTACGGCCCAACGGGCCGTATACGGCCCGTTCGGCTTTTTAATCTGGCCCGTAGAACTTGTCCAAATATTATTATTATTAAATTAAATTTTACCTTTCTCCTGTAATGCCCCCATTTCCCCATTAGATGGCGCACTTTGACCGGGAGTGTGGTGTATAGGGCCCGACAGGGCACATGATCTCGCAATGCATTGTGGGCCGTCAGCGCCATTTTCAGGCCTTGTTTACATTGCTGAGCTAGACACGGTGCTCCCTTCTCTGTTTTGCTTTGCCCTGTGAGCCCTTCTGTAAAATGAGCGGATCAAGGAAACGAAAAAGTGCACAATGAGTGCTGAGTGTTTAACACGGAGCGGGCAACAAAATACTTTTTCACTGAAGTCCAATCGAAGGCTGTGTGCCTGATATGCCGAGAAACTGTCATCAGCCGTCACTTTGCTTCGAAGCCTGAGCCAACTACGCTAGCAAGCAGTCGATGCAAGAACGGGCGGCTACTGCTCGGAGGTTGGCGGCTAATTCACAGACTCGGCAACGTTTTTTTCACCGACAAACTGCGATTCAAGAGCCAACTACCAAGGCAAGTTTTTTTTGGTGGCATTCGAAATAGCAAAGGCTAGCGAGCCTTTCTCCGAAGGCGCGTTTGTAAAAGAATGCACGGTACAGACGGCAGGCATCCTGTGTCCGGAGATCAAAAGCAATTTTGGAAAAGTCAGTTCATCACGCAGGACTGTGGCTCGCCGTGTGGAACTGATTGATGAAAATATATAGCCGGCCAATTAAACAAAAAGTCCGATTCCTTTGAGTTATATTCGCTAGCACTGGATGAAAGTATACGGACGTAAAAGACACTGCCCAGGGCCTCATTTTTATCCGAGGCATTGACGACAGTTTTGCGATAACAGAGGAGTTTTTTGACCATGGAGTCCCTGAAAGGAACAACGCGGGGAGAGGACTTGTATAACCAGGTGTCTGCCGTCATCGGAAGAATCAAGCTACCTTGGAGTAAACTTGTCAATGTCACAACCGGATGGATCGCTAAAATTTAACTGGAAAAAAAAATGTTGGGCTGCTGGAAAGAATCCAAAATAAAGCGAAAGGGGAAAACCCTGACCAGGATCTTATTTTCCTTCACCGCATCATCCATCAGGAATCCCCGTGCAAGTCTGTATTGCAGCTTAGTCATGTCGTGAATCCGGCCGTAAAACTTGTTAACTTTATACGAGCAAGAGGGGACTTCAGCACCGTCAGTTAATTACGTTCCTGGAGGAAACTGATGCGGATCATCGGGACAGGCTGTACCACTCTCGTGTCCGCTGGTTTAAGTTTTGGGGAAAGCGTTACAGCGAGCGTGGGAGCTGAACGAGGACATCGTCGCATTTTTGGAGTTGATGGTGAAATATGACGAATTCCCTGAGCTAAGCGACAAGACCCGGCTCAGTGACTTTGCGTTTGCTGTGGACACATTTCCACACGTGAATGAGCTGAACGTGAAACTGCAGGGGGAAAGATCAGTTTGTTCACGGCACGTACAAACATGTGAAAGCCTTCAAATCCAAGCTCACTTTGTTCTCCAGACAAATTGCGAACAAATCGTTCGCTCATTTCACCCCACACGCTCGCCATGCGGGAAGAGGCACCGGGAAACGCAACAAAAAAAATACAGCAAATCACTTGAGGACACCGGCATGGAGATTTCTGCCCGTAGGTTCTCTGATTTCGAAAACATTGAACAGTCGCCTCAGCTGGTGTCCTGTCCCCTGTCACAAGACTCTGAAACCAGCACCACGGGAGCTGCAGTTGGAACTGATGGATCTTCAGCCTGACTCCGTCCCAAAGAAGAAAGTTCAACTCTGTTACAAGCTGAATGACTTTTTATGCTTCACTTAACAGAGCCACGTTTCCAAACCTCCAGAGGACAGCACAGAAGACATTCAGCGTCACGAACGCCAACAAAGCGCCCGTCACAGGTCAAAGTTAACGGATCCGGCACCTCAGATCTATCCTGAGAATTGCCACAACCAGAATAACTCCAGACTTGGATGCACTGGCAATCAATGGGGGATCAACGCCACTGTTCCCGCTGAAACTGACGGTGACGATGTGTTGCTGCAGCCGAGGTTTTAGCCAAATCTCCGACACACAGCCTGCGTGGATGCTCTAACCCGTTAATGTAGATCATAAAGAGGTTCAAGTGAGGCCATTGGTTTGGGCGCGAGGCCTCAGATGTTTGCGTGATGTTTGATCAGTCACGTTACCACGTGTTTTTTTTATTGTTCATGTTCGTGCAATTGGTTCAATTGCCTTGCAAATAAATGCCTTGCTACCTGTTAAAGGCCAAATCCTTCCATCTGATGATTTTTAACACGTCATTTATATTAGTTCACACAAACACTCCATCCATCTGTTCCTGGCCCCGCCGCTCTGTCAAATGTTAGAACCCATTGTGGCCCGCGAGTCAAAAAAATGTGCCCACCCCTGACCCATAACCTCTGACCCATAACCTCTCACCCTACCCACTAACCTCCAGCAACAACGGAGGGCGGAGGAGCGACGCTCACAACGACGAGCGGAGCGCCGGGCGGCTAAAGCACAGCAGGTTGGCACAGTAGGGGGCACAGGTGGTGCATCAGCCAGTCAGTCGACCCGTGGCACCTGCTGGGTCTGCCACGTGACCTCCTGGTGCACCTAGCCTGGCACAGTAGGGGGCACAGGTGGTGCATCAGCCAGTCGTCTCAGTCAGTCGACCCGTGGCACCTGCTGGGTCTGCCACGTGACCTCCTGGTGCACCTAGCCTGGCACAGTAGGGGGCACAGGTGGTGCATCAGCCACTCATCTCAGTCATCTCAGTCAGTCGACCCGTGGCACCTGCTGGGTCTGCCACGTGACCTCCTGGTGCACCTAGCCTGGCACAGGTGGTGCATCAGCCATTCGTCTCAGTCAGTCGACCCGTGGCACCTGCTGGGTCTGCCACGTGACCTCCTGGTGCACCTAGCCTGGCACAGCAGGGGGCACAGGTGGTGCATCAGCCACTCATCTCAGTCATCTCAGTCAGTCGACCCGTGGCACCTGCTGGGTCTGCCACGTGACCTCCTGGTGCACCTAGCCTGGCACAGCAGGGGGCACAGGTGGTGCATCAGCCACTCGTCTCAGTCAGTCGACCCGTGGCACCTGCTGGGTCTGCCACGTGACCTCCTGGTGCACCTAGCCTGGCACAGTAGGGGGCACAGGTGGTGCATCAGCCACTCGTCTCAGTCAGTCGACCCGTGACCTCCTGCCGGCGGGCGTTCGACGCTCCACGTGGCCTCAGGGTGCACATGGCCTGGCACGAGCGCCGTGGTGACGTCACCGCCACCTCGTCTTCCAGAAGACGTCTTCCTTCAGCCGTAGGTTCTCTTCCGGAAGGAGTTCCTTGAGATCTTCCGGAAGAGATCTTCCGTTTTCAGTAGAAGATTTCCGAAATCTGTCTTCCGTAATTTGGTAGATCGCTTCTGGAAGGTTAACTTCCGGTTTCAGGAGCGATCTTCCGGAAGTCGTCACCGAACTTAGGGTGGGAGGAAAAAAAATAGTTTTTTTTTAAATCTCCAGTAAAAAAATAAATAACTATTGAAAGTGGCTAGTCAAGCGTTGCGGTCCAAAACTTAAAATAATTACACGACAATTATTCGTTACGAATTTTAATTTATAAAAATAAAATAAAAAAACTTGTTACGGCGACCGTACGCGTGTGTAGAAAGCAGGAACTTGAACATTATAAATGTTGCATCAAGACGTTGATTATTGCTTCGCATGCCCCGCACGTTTTTTTTATATCGCAACAGTAAATAAGAAGTTAACACAAATTTAAAATTATAGTTTTTTTAATAAAAAATGACGGTATGCAAATTAGCTGTCTACGGAAGCCCGTGGGGGGTGCGCCGTTCGGACTGAACGCGCTTCGTAAGGTGAGTGCCAACTCCACGTTAATTCGGAAAACTCCGCGTTAATTGGTGCCAATTAGCTCGTTAATTGGTCACGTGACTCGGTTGACCAACCGACTACGGCCCATTTAGGGGGGGGGGTTCTCGATTTCTGGCTGAGCGCAACTGGAGGTGATTTTTTACGAAGCGAGCCGCTTCAATTATTAGAGGCGCCGGAGGCGGCGAGGAATCTCAATGGAGGAGCCACAAATCGTGACTCGAGATAGGAAGTCGCTCACTCACTAACTAACATACTCACCCAGTCACTCACCCAGTCACTCACTCAGTCAGTCACTCAGTCACTCACCCAGTCACTCAGTCACTCACCCAGTCACTCACCCAGCCACTCAGTCACTCACTCACCCAGCCACTCACTCACCCAGCCACTCACTCACCCAGTCACTCACCCAGCCACTCACTCAGCCACTCACTCACTCAGTCACTCACCCAGTCACTCACCCAGTCACTCACTCACTCACTCAGTCACTCACTCAGTCACTCAGTCACTCAGTCACTCACCCAGTCACTCAGTCACTCACCCAGTCACCCAGTCACTCAGTCACTCACTCAGTCACTCACCCAGTCACTCACCCAGTCACTCACCCAGTCACCCAGTCACTCACCCAGCCACTCACTCAGTCACTCACCCAGTCACTCATTCAGTCACTCACCCAGTCACTCACCCAGCCACTCACTCAACCACTCACCCAGTCACTCACCCAGTCACTCACTCAGCCAGTCACTCAGTCACTCACTCACCCAGTCGCTCAGTCACTCACCCAGCCACTCACTCACCCAGCCACTCACCCAGTCACTCACTCAGCCACTCGCTCACCCAGCCACTCACGCAGCCACTCACCCAGCCACTCACTCAACCACTCACCCAGCCACTCACTCAGTCACTCACCCAGCCACTCACTAGACACTCACTCACTCAGCCACTCGTCCACCCAGCCACTCACCCAGCCACTCACCCAGCCACTCACTCAACCACTCACCCAGCCACTCACTCAGTCACTCACCCAGCCACTCACCCAGCCACTCAACCAATCACCCAGCCACTCAACCAATCACCCAGCCATTCACTCACTCAGTCACTCACCCAGCCACTCACCCAGCCACTCACTCAGTCACTCACTCAGCCACTCACCCAGCCACTCGCTTACTCACTCATTCAGTCACTCGCTCAGCCACTCACTCAGCCACTCGCTCACTCACTCGGTCACTCACTCAGTCACTCACCCAGCCACTCACCCAGTCACTCACCCAGTCACTCACCCAGTCACTCACTCAGTCACTCACTCACCCAGTCACCCAGTCACTCACCCAGTCACTCAGTCACTCACCCAGTCACTCAGTCACTCACCCAGTCACTCAATCACTCACTCACCCAGTCACTCACCCAGTCACTCACTCAGTCACTCACCCAGTCACCCAGTCACTCACCCAGCCACTCACTCAGTCACTCACCCAGTCACTCATTCAGTCACTCACCCAGTCACTCACCGAGCCACTCACTCAACCACTCACCCAGCCACTCACTCAGTCACTCACCCAGTCACTCACCCAGTCACTCACTCAGCCAGTCACTCAGTCACTCACTCACCCAGTCGCTCAGTCACTCACCCAGCCACTCACTCACCCAGCCACTCACCCAGTCACTCACTCAGCCACTCGCTCACCCAGCCACTCACGCAGCCACTCACTCAGTCACTCACCCAGCCACTCACTCACTAGACACTCACTCACTCAGCCACTCGTCCACCCAGCCACTCACCCAGCCACTCACCCAGCCACTCACTCAACCACTCACCCAGCCACTCACTCAGTCACTCACCCAGCCACTCACCCAGCCACTCAACCAATCACCCAGCCACTCAACCAATCACCCAGCCATTCACTCACTCAGTCACTCACCCAGCCACTCACCCAGCCACTCGCCCACTCGCTCACTCACACAGTCACTCACTCAGCCACTCACCCAGCTACTCGCTCACTCATTCAGTCACTCGCTCAGCCACTCACTCAGCCACTCGCTCACTCACTCGGTCACTCACTCAGTCACTCACCCAGCCACTCACCCAGTCACTCAGCCACTCACTCAGCCACTCACCCAGCCACTCACGCAGCCACTCACTCAGCCACTTAGTCACTCAGTCACTCACCCAGCCACTCACGCAGCCACTCACTCAGTCACTCACCCAGCCACTCACTCACTAGACACTCACTCACTCAGCCACTCACTCAGCCACTCAGTCACTCACCCAGCCACTCACTCAGCCACTCGCTCACTCTCTCACTCAGTCACTCACTCAGTCACTCGCTCACTCTCTCACTCAGCCACTCACCCAGCCACTCACTTAGCCACTCACCCAGCCACTCAGCCAGTCACTCACTCAGCCACTCGCTCAGCCACTTGCTCACTCACTCAGTCACTCACTCAGTCACTCACTCAGCCACTCACTCAGTCACCCAGCCACTCACTCAGCCACTCGCTCACTCAATCACTCACTCAGCCACTCGTTCAGCCACTTGCTCACTCACTCAGTCACTCACTCACTCAGTCACTCAGTCACTCACTCAGCCACTCACCCAGCCACTCACTCAGCCACTCGCTCACTCACTCAGCCACTCGCTCACTCAATCACTCACCCAGCCACTCATTCAGCCACTCGCTGAGCCACAACAACAGCAGCCGCCATTCAACACGAAGTGGCGGTGACATCACCACGGCGCTTGTGCCAGGCTAGGTGCACTTTAAGGCCACGTGAAGTGTCGAACGCCCGCTGGCATGAGGTCACGGGACAGACCCTGCAGGTGCCACGGGTTGACTGCTGTGCCAGGCTAGGTGCAGCAGGAGGAGGTCACGGGACAGACCCAGCAGGTGCCATGGGTTGACTGCTGTGCCAGGCTAGGTGCAGGAGGAGGTCACGGGACAGACCCAGCAGGTGCCATGGGTTGACTGCTGTGCCACAGAGGCCGATCTTGACACCGCTGGTACCGGTCATCGGCAAGTCCACTCAGCTCCACGTCCTCCTGTACCACATCACTCCATCTCTTCTCTAGCCCGTGCCGCGCCCGTTTAGCCCCCTCAATCCGGCCGAACAAAAGCTGTTTCGGCATGCGGTGGCTGGGCATGCGGGCTACATGACCCAGCCATCGCAGCCTTGCCTGCCGGAGGAGCTCACCAATGAGACCTTGCCCAGATCTTTCAAGGATTTGTGAGCTCCTCACACAATGCAGTCTGGTTAAACCCAGGATGGATCGTAGGCAGGCCAGCCTAAATGTTTCTAACCAGCGAAGATGCTCCATTAAGGGGGTCCACGTTTCGCAAGCGTAGAGAAGGGAGGGAATGACCGTGGCCGAGAAGACCTGAAGCTTAGTGCGGAGCGACAGACCAGGTAGCTTCCACACAGCATTACGCAACCGATGAAAAGATATTGCCGCTCGACTGATTCGGAGTGAGAATTCTGGAGACCTCGGCCGTCAAAATCCAACTCACCCACTCACTCACCCACTCTCTCACCACCCACTCACCACCCACCCACTCTCTCACCACCCACTCTCCACCCACTCACTCACCACCCACTCACTCACTCGCCCACTCACTCACCCACCCACCCACTCACCCACCCACTCACTCACCATCCACTCACTCACCACCCACTCACCCACTCGCCCACTCACCCACCCACCCACTCACCCACCCACCCACTCACCCACCCACTCACTCTCCACCCACCCACTCACCACCCACTCACCCACCCACTCACCCACTCACCACCCACTCACCACCCACTTACCACCCACTCACTCACCACCCACTCACCCACCCACTCACCACCCACCCACTCACCACCCACTCACTCACTCACCCACTCACCCACTCACCACCCACTCACTCACCACCCACTCTCCCGCTCTGCCTGTTTGAGTAGGCGCGATGTCTCGTCGGAACGGACCCACGGCAGCCCAGCCTGCCTCCTCCAAAGTCAAATACTCAAAGCTTCCAGACAGCGATGATGGCTACATCGACCTGCAGGTAACACAAAGCTCCCCCAGGTAGCCTCACATGGGGCTGTAGGGGCAAGTGCTGCTAGCCAGGTAAAGCTCTCTCAAACTCAATCACACTCTCGCCCATTCACTCACGGACACCCACTCTCTCCCGCACTCACACCCACCCACAATCTCTCTCATACTCCCACCCACCCACCCACTCTCTCATACTCCCACCCACCCACCCACACACTCTCTCATACTCCCACCCACCCACACACTCTCTCATACTCCCACCCACCCACCCACACACTCTCTCATACTCCCACCCACCCACACACTCTCTCATACTCCCACCCACCCACTCTCTCATACTCCCACCCACCCACCCACTCTCTCATACTCCCACCCACCCAAAATCTCTCTCATACTCCCACCCACCCACCCACAATCTCTCTCATACTCCCACCCACCCACCCACTCTCTCATACTCCCACCCACCCACCCACTCTCTCATACTCCCACCCACCCACCCACACACTCTCTCATACTCCCACCCACCCACTCTCTCATACTCCCACCCACCCAAAATCTCTCTCATACTCCCACCCACCCACCCACAATCTCTCTCATACTCCCACCCACCCACCCACAATCTCTCTCATACTCTCACCCACCCACATACACATACTCCTACCCACCTACCCACTCACTCATACTCCCACCCACCCACACACTCTCTCATACTCCCACCCACCCTCCCACATACTCTCTCATACTCCCACCTACAATCTCTCTCATACTCCCACCCACCCACCCACTCTCTCATACTCCCAACCACCCACCCACACACAATCTCTCTCATACTCCCACCCACCCACTCTCTCATACTCCCACCCACCCACACACTCACTCATACTCCCACCCACCCACAATCTCTCTCATACTCCCACCCACCCACACACTCTCTCATACTCCCACCCACCCACTCTCTCATACTCCCACCCACCCACACATACTCCCACCCACCCACTCTCTCATACTCCCACCCACCCACCCACACACACATACTCCCACCCACCCACCCACTCTCTCATACTCCCACCCACCCACCCACACACACATACTCCCACCCACCCATATACACATACTCCCACCCACCCACCCACCCACTCACTCATGCTCCCACCCACCCACCCACAATCTCTCTCATACTCCCACCCACCCACAATCTCTCTCATACTCCCACCCACCCACCCACACATACTCCCACCCACCCACACACTCACTCTCTCATACTCCCACCCACCCACCCACAATCTCTCTCATACTCCCACCCACCCACCCACACACTCACTCTCTCATACTCCCACCCACCCACTCTCTCTCTCATACTCCCACCCACCCACCCACACATACTCCCACCCACCCACCCACACACACATACTCCCACCCACACGCACATACTCCCACCCACCCACACGCACATACTCCCACCCACCCACCCACTCTCTCCCACCCTCCCTCTCCTCCCCCCCGGTAGTTCAAGCGGCCCCCCCCACGTGTCCCCTACCGCGCCATTGCGTTGGCCGCCGCCCTCTTCCTCATCGGCTCGCTGCTCATCATCATCGGCTCGCTGCTGCTTACCGGGTACATAGACACCAAGGTGAGTGGGTGAGTGGGTGGGTGGGTGGGTGAGTGGGTGAGTGGGTGGGTGGGTGGGTGAGTGGGTGGGTGGGTGAGTGGGTGGGTGGGTGGGTGAGTGGGTGAGTGAGTGAGTGGGTGGGTGGGTGGGTGAGTGGGTGGGTGAGTGGGTGGGTGAGTGAGTGAGTGAGTGGGTGGGTGAGTGGGTGGGTGGGTGGGTGAGTGAGTGAGTGGGTGGGTGAGTGGGTGGGTGGGTGGGTGAGTGAGTGAGTGAGTGGGTGAGTGGGTGGGTGGGTGAGTGGGTGAGTGAGTGGGTGAGTGAATGAGTGAGTGGGTGGGTGGGTGAGTGGGTGAGTGGGTGGGTGGGTGAGTGGGTGGGTGAGTGGGTGGGTGGGTGGGTGAGTGGGTGGGTGGGTGAGCAGCAGTGTGGGTGGGTGAGTGGGTGGGTGAGTGGGTGGGTGAGTGGGTGGGTGAGCTCCCGTGTCTCTCCCTGTCCCCGTGTCCCACCCCCCAGTACGCTGACCGTACCTGGCCCGTGCTGACTGTGGGAGTGTTGGTCTTCCTCCCCGGGGTCTACCACCTGCGCATCGCCATCCTCGCCTACAGAGGCACCGCCGGATATTCTTACGACGATATCCCCGACTTCAGCGACTGAAAGACACGGGGGGGGGGGAGTGGGTGGGGTAGAGACACGGGCAGACGCAGGGAGACACGGGGAGAGACGGGGAGACACGGGGAGACACTGGGAGACACTGGGAGACAGACACAGGGAGACGCAGGGAGACACTGGGTGACATGGGGAGACACGGGAAATAACGGGGAGACACTGGGAGACAGAGACCGGGAGACAGACACTGGGAGACACGGGGAGACACTGAGAGGCACTGGGAGACACGGGGAGACACTGGGAGACACTGGGAGACACGGGGAGAGACGAAGACACTGGGAGACACGGGGAGACACGGGGAGAGACGGGGAGACACTGAGAGACACTGGGAGACACGGGGAGACACGGAGACATGGGGAGACACTGGGAGACATGGGGAGACACGGGGAGACATGGGGAGACACGGGGAGACACTGAGAGACACGGGGATACATGGGGAGACACTGAGAGACACTGGGAGACACGGGGATACACGGGGAGACACGGGGAGACACTGAGAGACACGGGGAGACGGGGAGACACGGGGAGACACTGAGAGACACTGAGAGACACGGGGAGACACGGGGAGACACGGGGAGACAGAGACTGGGAGACACTGAGAGACACTGAGAGACACGGGGAGACACGGGGAGACACGGGGAGACACTGGGAGACACGGGGAGATATGGGGAGACATGGGGAGACACTGGGAGACACTGGGAGACACGGGGAGACACTGAGAGACACGGGGAGACACGGGGAGACAGAGACTGGGAGACGCTGGGAGACACGGGGAGACAGAGACTGGGAGACAGAGACCTGGAGACAGACACTGGGAGACACGGGGAGACACGGGGAGACACTGAGAGACACTGAGAGACACTGGGAGACACTGGGAGACACGGGGAGACACTGAGAGACACTGGGAGACACGGGGAGACACTGAGAGACACTGAGAGACACGGGGAGACACGGGGAGACACGCACGTACGTTGCACGTGTAAATTCACCTTTGTAATAAAATTGAACTCGTAACAGCCCTGGTGTGATGTTGTAAATTAAACATTCCACGTCCCCAGCGTTCGTTTGTGTCGGGGGTTCGCGCACAGCCACTCTGCTGAGTCCAGGTTCGACTCACACCCACAGCCGCCACCACCAAAGACAAAGATCCACCGTGTAGCCTCTAACAGACTGTAGGGGCAAGTGCTGTTAGTGAGTAGCAGCACCTACACACAGACAAAGATCCCCCGTGTAGCCTCACACAGACTGTAGGGGCAAGTGCTGTTAGTAGCGAGTAGCAGCACCTACACACAGACAAAGATCCCCCATGTAGCCTTAACAGACTGTAGGGGCAAGTGCTGTTAGTAGCGAGTAGCAGCACCTACACACAGACAAAGATCCCCCGTGTAGCCTCACACAGACTGTAGGGGCAAGTGCTGTTAGTAGCGAGTAGCAGCACCTACACACAGACAAAGATCCCCCGTGTAGCCTCACACAGACTGTAGGGGCAAGTGCTGTTAGCAGCGAGTAGCAGCACCTACACACAGACAAAGATCCCCCGTGTAGCCTTCACACAGACTGTAGGGGCAAGTGCTGTTAGTAGCGAGTAGCAGCACCTATACACAAAGATCCCCCACCATGTAGCCTTCAGACTGTAGGGGCAAGTGCTGTTAGTAGCGAGTAGCAGCACCTACACACAGACAAAGATCCCCCGTGTAGCCTCACACAGACTGTAGGGGCAAGTGCTGTAAGCGAGTAGCAGCACCTATACACAGACAAAGATCCCCCGTGTAGCCTCACACAGACTGTAGGGGCAAGTGCTGTTAGCGAGCACCTACACAGACAAAGATCCCCCGTGTAGCCTTAACAGACTGTAGGGGCAAGTGCTGTTAGTAGCGAGTAGCAGCACCTACACACAGACAAAGATCCTCCACCGTGTAGCCTTAACAGGCTGTAGGGGCAAGTGCTGTTAGCGAGCACCTATGAAGGCTACCGGCACTGTGGCACACAGAGGGGGTGGGTGGCCAGCACCACGCCCGGCCGCCTTTGTCTCTCCCCCAGTGCTAGCGATGTTCACTGCACAGCTACACCAGCTACTCAGTTGAGGCTGAGTCGACCTAGGGGAGGCCCAGGACCGGTTCAGAGAATCGTCACTGGTGGTGGTGGCCGTGAGCGGGAATCGAACTCAGGTCACTGCCAGGGAGCACAGCGTAGCGCTCACCGCTCCCCACAACCACCACCACCAACAACAACCACCACCACCAACAACAACCACCACCAACAACAACCACCACCAACAACAACCACCACCACCAACAACCACCACCAACAACAACAACCACCACCAACAACAACAACAACCACCAACAACAACCACCAACAACAACAACCACCACAACCACCACCAACAACAATCACCAACAACAACCACCAACAACAACAACAACCACCACAACCACCAACAACAACAACCAGCAACAACAACCACAACCACCAACAACAACCAACAACAACAACCACAACCACCAACAACAACCACAACCACCAACAACAACCACCACCACCACAACCACCACAACAACCACCACCACGACCAACAACAACCACCACCACCAGTGGTGGTAACAGCAGTCCGCTGAGTCCGCTGAGTCCGCTGGCCGGGCGGCAAGGGGCGGCCGTCGCGAGCTTCAGCTTCAGCTTCAGCAGCAGCGGCGGGAGGCCTCCGGCCGGCGTCGTGGGCCCAGCGGAGGACGCCGCACGGATTCGCGTCAAGAGCGGCGTCGCCCCGCGCTCGGTCGACGTCGCCCCGCCAACGACGCCGCCGCCGCCGCCGCCCTCCTCCTCTGCCACGGCCGCCCTCCTCCTCTGCCACGGCCCTCCTCCTCTGCCACGGCCGCCCTCCTCCTCTGCCACGGCCGCCCTCCTCCTCTGCCACGGCCCTCCTCCTCTGCCACGGCCGCCCTCCTCCTCTGCCACGGCCGCCCTCCTCCTCTGCCACGGCCCTCCTCCTCCTCTGCCACGGCCCTCCTCCTCCTCTGCCACGGCCCTCCTCCTCTGCCACGGCCGCCCTCCTCCTCTGCCACGGCCCTCCTCCTCTGCCACGGCCCTCCTCCTCTGCCACGGCCGCCCTCCTCCTCTGCCACGGCCGCCCTCCTCCTCTGCCACGGCCCTCCTCCTCTGCCACGGCCGCCCTCCTCCTCTGCCACGGCCGCCCTCCTCCTCTGCCACGGCCCTCCTCTGCCACGGCCCTCCTCCTCTGCCACGGCCCTCCTCCTCTGCCACGGCCCTCCTCCTCCTCTGCCACGGCCGCCCTCCTCCTCTGCCACGGCCGCCCTCCTCCTCTGCCACGGCCGCCCTCCTCCTCTGCCACGGCCCTCCTCCTCTGCCACGGCCCTCCTCCTCCTCTGCCACGGCCCTCCTCCTCCTCTGCCACGGCCCTCCTCCTCCTCTGCCACGGCCCTCCTCCTCTGCCACGGCCGCCCTCCTCCTCTGCCACGGCCCTCCTCCTCTGCCACGGCCCTCCTCCTCTGCCACGGCCGCCCTCCTCCTCTGCCACGGCCCTCCTCCTCTGCCACGGCCGCCCTCCTCCTCTGCCACGGCCCTCCTCCTCTGCCACGGCCGCCCTCCTCCTCTGCCACGGCCCTCCTCCTCTGCCACGGCCCTCCTCCTCTGCCGCGGCCCTCCTCCTCCTCTGCCACGGCCCTCCTCCTCTGCCACGGCCGCCCTCCTCCTCTGCCACAGCCCTCCTCCTCTGCCACGGCCCTCCTCCTCTGCCACGGCCCTCCTCCTCTGCCACGGCCGCCCTCCTCCTCTGCCACGGCCCTCCTCCTCTGCCACGGCCCTCCTCCTCTGCCACGGCCCTCCTCCTCCTCTGCCACGGCCCTCCTCCTCTGCCACGGCCCTCCTCCTCTGCCACGGCCCTCCTCCTCTGCCACGGCCGCCCTCCTCCTCTGCCACGGGAGGCCTCTCGCCCTGGTTGTCCCGCCCCGCGTGGCCTCCGCTGACAGAACCACGGGGCCCCAGCGGTTGACGGAAGCTTCAAGCGGAGATTTTCGCCGTGCGCCGCCGCCGCCGCCGCCGCCGTCGAGACCCGCCAGCGCCCCGCAGCCAATCGGCGGCGAGGGCGTTCGTCTTCATCCGAAGCGTTCGCGACCCCGCCCCCGCCGCCGCGGCCCGTCAGCCCGAAGACGAACGCCGGCGTCGCGTTTAGAAACTGCCGCGAGTTATTTTTATTTCTGCCTACGCGGACCTCGGCGGACGAGCCTCGGGGCCGTTGTTGGGCGAGGGGCGAGGGGGTTTTTTGCCGCGTTCTGCGTTGGGGAGTGGACCCGCACGTAGACGTAGCCGTAGCCGTGAGGTTCTCACGGCGATGGCAACTCGTGGACCATCGTGCGGCGTCCGGCGCCTGTGGAGAGACCCTCCCCGCTGCTGCGTTGGTCCTCGAATAGGGGAGGGGGAAATGTGACGTCGTCACTTGTGAGCCAATCAGGTGCAAGGACCAGAGGAAGTGGTGGTGGGGGGGTTATGTATTTGTATAAATCACGTTGCATCTCTGGGTTATTCACAGTTAATCAACAAGCGTAGCGTGGATAGCGTGGATAGCGTGGGTAGCGTGGATAGCGTGGATAGCGTGGGTAGCGTGGGTAGTGTGGATAGCGTGGATAGCGTGCTATCCACGCTATCCATGCTATGCACATCACGTGTGAACCCCACATGTGAACACCACGTGAACCCCACGTGAACACCCCACACGTGAACACACCACGCGTGAACACACCACGCGTGGTGTGTTCACGCGTGGTGTGTTCACGCGTGGTGTGTTCACGTGTGGTTCACGTGGGGATTTATCAGCGGATAAATCGCGCTTCCAAGTTGCACTGAGCCTGTGGCCATCGGAACCGCTCAAATGATCTCGTATTTCTCTCACGCTTCCACAGATTTCCCCAATTGGCCACGGCCAGCAGTGACTGGTTTCGCACGAAGCGTCAATGTCATCAGCACCAGTCGAGCGTCCTTGTTGGGCACGCGCGCGTGTGTTCACGTAAGAACTCGCGCCGATCATTCGTCCCGTCCGACCCGACGGAGCATCGGCCAGTGAGCGTTGGTCCCGCGCCTTCTGTTGAGGGCTTCTCGGTAGCGCCCCTTCAGCACCCGCACGTCCGTTCCGGTATTTTTCACGTAGCGTGCCAGGTCGCCAGAGACTCTGGCGCGCGGTGTTTTATCGCCGACCCCATTCGCCTTCGAGGGCGGCCGCGGCCCGCGCAGGTCGGCCGCCAGGCCCGAAGCCGCCCGACTCACCAACGGAGGGGGGCCAGACGGCGAGGGCCCTCGAGTGGGGGGCCGGACGCCGAGGGCCCTCGCCGTTCGCCCCTCGAGGACGAGCGTCTCGATCGCGAGGAGGAGGAGGAGGAGGGCCGCTCGGCCCGAAGGTTCCGGCCTTTGCGAGAGGGCCGGGTCGCCGCCAAGAAGGCGACTTGGGCGATCGCGCGCGGAAGGATTTGCCTCGCGGCCGGCTGGCCGGTCCCAATCGGCTCGATGGAACGGCCCAGGTGGGCGCTGGAAGCCGTCCGCGCCGCGGCTCGTTCAGAGCGAGCGAGGGAGCGCCCTGCTCGAAAGCAATGTGGGTTTGTCGTGCCAGGTGTTTATAGTGCCAGGTGTTTAACGTGCCAGGTGTTTGTCGTGCCAGGTGTTTGTCGTGCCAGGTGTGTGTCGTGCCAGGTGTGTGTCGTGCCAGGTGTTTAACGTGCCAGGTGTTTGTCGTGCCAGGTGTTTATAGTGCCAGGTGTTTATAGTACCAGGTGTTTATAGTGTCAGGTGTGTGTCGTGCCAGGTGTTTAACGTGCCAGGTGTGTGTCGTGCCAGGTGTTTAACGTGCCAGGTGTTTATAGTGCCAGGTGTTTAACGTGCCAGGTGTGTGTCGTGCCAGGTGTTTGTCGTGCCAGGTGTGTGTCGTGCCAGGTGTTTATAGTGCCAGGTGTGTCTCGTGCCAGATGTGTGTCGTGCCAGGTGTGTGTCGTACCAGGTGTTTAACGTGCCAGGTGTGTGTCGTGCCAGGTGTGTGTCGTGCCAGGTGTGTGTCGTGCCAGGTGTTTGTCGTGCCAGGTGTTTAACGTGCCAGGTGTGTGTCGTGCCAGGTGTTTATAGTGCCAGGTGTGTGTCGTGCCAGGTGTGTGTCGTGCCAGGTGTGTGTCGTGCCAGGTGTGTGTCGTGCCAGGTGTTTAACGTGCCAGGTGTTTGTCGTGCCAGGTGTGTGTCGTGCCAGGTGTTTATAGTACCAGGTGTGTGTCGTGCCAGGTGTGTGTCGTGCCAGGTGTTTATAGTGCCAGGTGTTTATAGTGCCAGGTGTGTGTCGTGCCAGGTGTGTGTCGTGCCAGGTGTGTGTCGTGCCAGGTGTTTGTCGTGCCAGGTGTTTGTAGTGCCAGGTGTTTGTAGTGCCAGGTGTTTATAGTGTCAGGTGTGTGTCGTGCCAGGTGTGTGTCGTGCCAGGTGTGTGTCGTGCCAGGTGTGTGTCGTGCCAGGTGTGTGTCGTGCCAGGTGTGTGTCGTGCCAGGTGTTTGTCGTGCCAGGTGTGTGTCGTGCCAGGTGTGTGTCGTGCCAGGTGTGTGTCGTGTCAGGTGTTTGTCGTGCCAGGTGTTTAACGTGCCAGGTGTGTGTCGTGCCAGGTGTGTGTCGTGCCAGGTGTGTGTCGTGCCAGGTGTGTGTCGTGCCAGGTGTTTAACGTGCCAGGTGTGTGTCGTGCCAGGTGTTTAACGTGCCAGGTGTGTGTGTCGTGCCAGGTGTGTGTCGTGCCAGGTGTGTGTCGTGCCAGGTGTTTGTCGTGCCAGGTGTTTGTAGTGCCAGGTGTTTATAGTGCCAGGTGTGTGTCGTGCCAGGTGTTTATAGTGCCAGGTGTGTGTCGTGCCAGGTGTTTATAGTGCCAGGTGTTTATAGTGCCAGGTGTGTGTCGTGCCAGGTGTGTGTCGTGACAGGTGTTTATAGTGCCAGGTGTGTGTCGTGCCAGGTGTGTGTCGTGACAGGTGTTTATAGTGCCAGGTGTGTGTCGTGCCAGGTGTGTGTCGTGCCAGGTGTTTATAGTGCCAGGTGTGTGTCGTGCCAGGTGTGTGTCGTGCCAGGTGTGTGTCGTGCCAGGTGTTTATAGTGCCAGGTGTGTGTCGGGCCAGGTGTGTGTCGTGCCAGGTGTTTATAGTGCCAGGTGTTTATAGTGCCAGGTGTGTGTCGTGCCAGGTGTGTGTCGTGCCAGGTGTTTATAGTGCCAGGTGTATGTCGTGCCAGGTGTGTGTCGTGCCAGGTGTTTATAGTGCCAGGTGTTTATAGTGCCAGGTGTGTGTCGTGCCAGGTGTGTGTCGTGCCAGGTGTTTATAGTGCCAGGTGTATGTCGTGCCAGGTGTTTATAGTGCCAGGTGTTTATAGTGCCAGGTGTTTATAGTGCTAGGTGTTTATAGTGCCAGGTGTGTGTCGTGCCAGGTGTGTGTCGTGCCAGGTGTGTGTCGTGCCAGGTGTTTGTCGTGCCAGGTGTTTATAGTGCCAGGTGTGTGTCGTGCCAGGTGTGTGTCGTGCCAGGTGTGTGTCGTGCCAGGTGTTTATAGTGCCAGGTGTGTGTCGTGCCAGGTGTGTGTCGTGCCAGGTGTGTGTGTCGTGCCAGGTGTGTGTCATGCCAGGTGTGTGTCATGCCAGGTGTGTGTCATGCCAGGTGTGTTTGTCGTGCCAGGTGTGTGTCGTGCCAGGTGTGTGTCGTGCCAGGTGTTTATAGTGTCAGGTGTGTGTCGTGCCAGGTGTGTGTCGTGCAGGTGTGTGTCGTGCAGGTGTGTCGTGCCAGGTGTTTATAGTGCCAGGTGTTTGTAGTGCCAGGTGTTTATAGTGCCAGGTGTGTGTCGTGCAGGTGTGTCGTGCCAGGTGTTTATAGTGCCAGGTGTGTGTCGTGCCAGGTGTGTGTCGTGCCAGGTGTGTGTCGTGCCAGGTGTGTGTCGTGCCAGGTGTTTATAGTGCCAGGTGTTTGTAGTGCCAGGTGTTTAACGTGCCAGGTGTATGTCGTGCCAGGTGTGTGTCGTGCCAGGTGTTTATAGTGCCAGGTGTTTATAGTGCCAGGTGTGTGTCGTGCCGGGTGTGTGTCGTGCCAGGTGTTTATAGTGCCAGGTGTGTGTCGTGCCAGGTGTGTGTGTCGTGCCAGGTGTGTGTCGTGCCAGGTGTTTAACGTGCCAGGTGTGTGTCGTGCCAGGTGTGTGTCATGCCAGGTGTGTGTCATGCCAGGTGTGTGTCGTGCCAGGTGTGTGTCGTGCCAGGTGTGTGTCGTGCCAGGTGTGTGTCGTGCCAGGTGTTTATAGTGCCAGGTGTGTGTCGTGCCAGGTGTTTATAGTGCCAGGTGTGTGTCGTGCCAGGTGTTTATAGTGCCAGGTGTTTATAGTGCCAGGTGTTTATAGTGCCAGGTGTGTGTCGTGCCAGGTGTGTGTCGTGCCAGGTGTGTGTCGTGCTAGGTGTTTATAGTGCCAGGTGTGTGTCGTGCTAGGTGTGTGTCGTGCCAGGTGTGTGTCGTGCAGGTGTTTATAGTGCCAGGTGTGTGTCGTGCCAGGTGTGTGTCGTGCCAGGTGTGTGTCGTGCCAGGTGTTTATAGTGCCAGGTGTGTGTCGTGCCAGGTGTTTATAGTGCCAGGTGTGTGTCGTGCCAGGTGTTTATAGTGCCAGGTGTTTATAGTGCCAGGTGTTTATAGTGCCAGGTGTGTGTCGTGCCAGGTGTGTAACGTGCCAGGTGTGTGTCGTGCCAGGTGTGTGTCGTGCCAGGTGTTTATAGCGCCAGGTGTGTGTCGTGCCAGGTGTTTATAGTGTCAGGTGTGTGTCGTGCCAGGTGTTTATAGTGCCAGGTGTTTAACGTGCCAGGTGTGTTTATAGTGCCAGGTGTGTGTCGTGCCAGGTGTGTGTCGTGCCAGGTGTGTTTATAGTGCCAGGTGTGTGTCGTGCCAGGTGTGTGTCGTGCCAGGTGTTTATAGTGCCAGGTGTTTATAGTGCCAGGTGTTTATAGTGCCAGGTGTGTGTCGTGCCAGGTGTTTATAGTGCCAGGTGTTTGTAGTGCCAGGTGTTTATAGTGCCAGGTGTGTGTCGTGCCGGGTGTGTGTCGTGCCAGGTGTGTGTCGTGCCAGGTGTTTATAGTGCCAGGTGTTTATAGTGCCAGGTGTGTGTCGTGCCAGGTGTGTGTCGTGCCAGGTGTTTATAGTGCCAGGTGTGTGTCGTGCCAGGTGTGTGTCATGCCAGGTGTGTGTCGTGCCAGGTGTGTGTTGTGCCAGGTGTTTATAGTGCCAGGTGTTTATAGTGCCAGGTGTGTGTCGTGCCAGGTGTGTGTCGTGCCAGGTGTTTATAGTGCCAGGTGTATGTCGTGCCAGGTGTTTATAGTGTCAGGTGTGTGTCGTGCCAGGTGTTTATAGTGCCAGGTGTTTAACGTGCCAGGTGTGTTTATAGTGCCAGGTGTGTGTCGTGCCAGGTGTGTGTCGTGCCAGGTGTGTGTCGTGCCAGGTGTGTTTATAGTGCCAGGTGTGTGTCGTGCCAGGTGTGTGTCGTGCCAGGTGTTTATAGTGCCAGGTGTTTATAGTGCCAGGTGTTTATAGTGCCAGGTGTGTGTCGTGCCAGGTGTTTATAGTGCCAGGTGTTTGTAGTGCCAGGTGTTTATAGTGCCAGGTGTGTGTCGTGCCGGGTGTGTGTCGTGCCAGGTGTGTGTCGTGCCAGGTGTTTATAGTGCCAGGTGTTTATAGTGCCAGGTGTGTGTCGTGCCAGGTGTGTGTCGTGCCAGGTGTTTATAGTGCCAGGTGTGTGTCGTGCCAGGTGTGTGTCATGCCAGGTGTGTGTCGTGCCAGGTGTGTGTTGTGCCAGGTGTTTATAGTGCCAGGTGTTTATAGTGCCAGGTGTGTGTCGTGCCAGGTGTGTGTCGTGCCAGGTGTGTGTCGTGCCAGGTGTGTGTCGTGCCAGGTGTGTGTCGTGCCAGGTGTTTATAGTGCCAGGTGTTTATAGTGCCAGGTGTTTATAGTGCCAGGTGTGTGTCGTGCCAGGTGTGTGTCGTGCCAGGTGTGTGTCGTGCCAGGTGTTTGTCGTGCCAGGTGTGTGTCGTGCCAGGTGTGTGTCGTGCCAGGTGTGTGTCGTGCCAGGTGTGTGTCGTGCCAGGTGTGTGTCGTGCCAGGTGTTTAACGTGCCAGGTGTTTAACGTGCCAGGTGTGTGTGTCGTGCCAGGTGTGTGTCGTGCCAGGTGTGTGTCGTTCCAGGTGTGTGTCGTGCCAGGTGTGTGTCGTGCCAGGTGTTTATAGTGCCAGGTGTTTATAGTGCCAGGTGTGTGTCGTGCCAGGTGTAAGTCCCACAGAGCTATGCAGCTCTTTATAAGAAGCGACCTTCAGGGTAGCTCAACCAAGTGAGTGGCTAGGTGGGTAGGTGAGTGAGTGGGTTGGTAGGTGAGTAGGTGAGTGAGTGGGCTGGTAGCTAGGTAGGTTGGTTAGTGGGTTGGTAGCTAGGTTGGTAGGTGAGTGAGTGGGTTGGTAGCTAGGTGGGTAGGTGAGTGGGTTGGTAGCTAGGTGGGTAGGTGAGTGGGTTGGTAGCTAGGTGGGTAGGTGAGTGGGTAGGTGAGTGGGTTGGTAGCTAGGTGTTGTAGGTGAGTGGGTGAGTGGCTAGGTGGGTAGGTGAGTGAGTTGGTAGCTAGGTGGGTAGGTGAGTGGGTTGGTAGCTAGGTGGGTAGGTGAGTGAGCGGGTTGGTAGCTAGGTAGGTAGGTGAGTGGGTTGTTAGCTAGGTGGGTAGGTGAGTGGGTGGCTAGGTGGGTAGGTGAGTGAGTGGGTGGCTAGGTGAGTGAGAGGGTTGGTAGCTAGGTGGGTAGGTGAGCGAGTGGGTGGGTAGCTAGGTGGGTAGGTGAGTGGGTGGCTACGTGGGTAGGTGAGTGGGTTGGTAGCTAGGTGGGTAGGTGAGTGGATTGGTAGCTAGGTGAGTAGATTGGTAGCTAGGTGGGTAGGTGAGTGAGTGGGTGGGTAGCTAGGTGGGTAGGTGAGTGAGTGGGTCATAGAGTGGGTGAGTGGATGGCGAGGTAGCTAAGTGTGAGTGGCTAGGTGGGTGAGTGGGTGGGTGAGTAGGTGAGTGGGTGGGTGGGTAGCTAGGTGGATAGGTGAATGAGTGGGTTGGTCGCTAGGTGGGTAGGTGAGTGGGTTGGTAGCTGGGTGAGTGGGTTGGTAGCTAGGTGAGTGAGTGGGTGGCTAGGTGGGTAGGTGAGTGGGTTGTTAGCTAGGTGGGTAGGTGAGTGAGTGGGTGGCTAGGTGGGTAGGTGAGTGAGTGGGTTGGTGGCTAGGTGGGTAGGTGAGTGAGTCTGTTTGTAGCTAGGTGGATGGGTGAGTGAGTGGGTTGGTGGCTAGGTGAGTGAGTGGGTCGTAGAGTGGGTGAGTGGACGGCGAGGTAGGTGAGTGGATGCGTGGGTGGGTGAGTAGGTGAGTGGGTTGGTAGCTAGGTGGGTAGGGGAGTGAGTGGGTGGCTAGGTGGGTAGGTGAGTGAGTGGGTTGGTAGCTAGGTGGGTAGGTGAGTGAGTGGGCTGGTAGCTAGGTAGGTTGGTGAGTGGGTTGGTAGCTAGGTTGGGAGGTGAGTGAGTGGGTTGGTAGCTAGGTGGGTAGGTGATTGGGTGAGTGGGTTGGTAGCTAGGTGGGTGAGTGGGTTGGTAGCTAGGTGGGTGAGTGGGTTGGTAGCTAGGTGGGTGGGTGGGTTGGTAGCTAGGTGGGTGGGTGAGTGGGTTGGTAGCTAGGTGGATGGGTGAGTGGGTTGGTAGCTAGGTGGGTGGGTGAGTGAGTGGGTTGGTAGCTAGGTGGGTGGGTGAGTGAGTGGGTTGGTAGCTAGGTGGTAGGTGAGTGAGTGGGTTGGTAGCTAGGTGGGTGGGTGAGTGAGTGGGTTGGTAGCTAGGTGGGTGGGTGAGTGGGTTGGTGGCTAGGTGGGTAGGTGAGTGAGTGATTCGTAGAGTGGGTGAGTGGACGGCGAGGTAGGTGAGTGGATGCGTGGGTGGGTGAGTAGGTGAATGAGTGGGTTGGTAGCTAGGTGGGTAGGGGAGTGAGTGGGTGACTAGGTGGTAGGTGAGTGAGTGGGTTGGTAGCTAGGTGGGTGGGTGAGTGGGTTGGTAGCTAGGTGGGTGGGTGAGTGAGTGGGTTGGTAGCTAGGTGGGTGGGTGAGTGAGTGGGTTGGTAGCTAGGTGGTAGGTGAGTGAGTGGGTTGGTAGCTAGGTGGGTGGGTGAGTGAGTGGGTTGGTAGCTAGGTGGGTGGGTGAGTGAGTGGGTTGGTGGCTAGGTGGGTAGGTGAGTGAGTGGGTCGTAGAGTGGGTGAGTGGATGGCGAGGTAGGTGAGTGGATGAGTGGGTGGGTGAGTAGGTGAGTGAGTGGGTTGGTAGCTAGGTGGGTGGGTGAGTGAGTGGGTTGGTGGCTAGGTGGGTAGGTGAGTGAGTGGGTCGTAGAGTGGGTGAGTGGATGGCGAGGTAGGTGAGTGGATGAGTGGGTGGGTGAGTAGGTGAGTGAGTGGGTTGGTAGCTAGGTGGGTAGGGTAGTAGGTGAGTGGCTAGGTGAGTGGGTGGGTGGGTGAGTAGGTGAGTAGGTGAGTGAGTAGGTGAGTGTGTAGGTGAGTGAGTAGGTGAGTGGGTGGGTGATCTGCCTGGCAGGTCCTACACTCAATATCCACAACGTGCAATCACATCACGTGGACCATGTTCTGCCAGCAGTCGTTCTTTAATTTAAATTACTTTCAAAAACAATACACAGTCCCCCGTGTCTCTCTCTCTCCGTGTCTCTCTCTCTCCGTGTCTCTCTCTCCCACTCCGTGTCTCTCTCCCCGTGTCTCTCTCTACCACTCCGTGTCTCTCTCCCACTCCGTGTCTCTCTCTCCCACTCCGTGTCTCTATCTCTCCGTGTCTCTCTACCACTCCGTGTCTCTATCTCTCCGTGTCTCTCTACCACTCCGTGTCTCTCTACCACTCCGTGTCTCTCTCTCCCACTCCGTGTCTCTCTCTCCCACTCCGTGTCTCTCTCTCCGTGTCTCTCTCTCCGTGTCTCTCTCTACCACTCCGTGTCTCTCTCTACCACTCCGTGTCTCTCTCTCCCACTCCGTGTCTCTCTCTCCCACTCCGTGTCTCTCTCTCCGTGTCTCTCTCTCCGTGTCTCTCTCTACTACTCCGTGTCTCTCTCTCTGTGTCTCTCTCTGTCTCTCTCTCCCACTCCGTGTCTCTCTCTCCCACTCCGTGTCTCTCTCTCCGTGTCTCTCTCTCCGTGTCTCTCTCTCCCACTCCGTGTCTCTCTCTCCCACTCCGTGTCTCTCTCTCCGTGTCTCTCTCTCCGTCTCTCTCTCCCACTCCGTGTCTCTCTCTCCGTGTCTCTCTCTCCCACTCCGTGTCTCTCTCTACCACTCCGTGTCTCTCTCCGTGTCCCACTCCGTGTCTCTCTCTCCGTGTCTCTCTCTACCACTCCGTGTCTCTCTCTACCACTCCGTGTCTCTCTCTCCCACTCCGTGTCTCTCTCTCCCACTCCGTGTCTCTCTCTCCGTGTCTCTTTCTCCGTGTCTCTCTCTACCACTCCGTGTCTCTCTCTCTGTGTCTCTCTCTGTCTCTCTCTCCCACTCCGTGTCTCTCTCTCCCACTCCGTGTCTCTCTCTCCGTGTCTCTCTCTCCATGTCTCTCTCTACCACTCCGTGTCTCTCTCTCCCACTCCGTGTCTCTCTCTCCGTGTCTCTCTACCACTCTGTGTCTCTCTCTCCCACTCCGTGTCTCTCTCTCCCACTCCGTGTCTCTCTCCGTGTCCCACTCCGTGTCTCTCTCTCCGTGTCTCTCTCTGCCACTCCGTGTCTCTCTCTGCCACTCCGTGTCTCTCCCTGCCACTCCGTGTCTCTCTCCCACTCCGTGTCTCTCTCTCACACTCCGTGTCTCTCTCTCCCACTCCGTCTCTCTCTCCCACCTCGTGTCTCTCTCTCCGTGTCTCTCTCTCCCACTCCGTGTCTCTCTCCCACTCCGTGTCTCTCTCCCACTCCGTGTCTCTCTCTCACACTCCGTGTCTCTCTCTCCCACTCCGTGTCTCTCTCCCACTCCGTGTCTCTCTCTCCGTGTCTCTCCCCGTGTCTCTCTCTCCCCGTGTCTCTCTCTCCCCGTGTCTCTCTCTCCCCGTGTCTCTCTGCCCGTGTCTCTGTCCCCGTGTCTCTCTCTCTCCCCGTGTCTCTCTCTCCCGTGTCTCTCTATCTCCGTGTCTCTCTCCCCGTGTCTCTGTCCCCGTGTCTCTCTCTCCCCGTGTCTCTGTCTCTCTCTCCGTGTCTCTCTCCGTGTCTCTGTCCCCGTGTCTCTCTCTCCCCGTCTCTCTCTCCCCGTGTCTCTGTCTCTCTCCCCGTGTCTCTGTCTCTCTCCCTGTGTCTCTGTCTCTCTCCCCGTCTCTCTCTCCCCGTCTCTCCCCGTGTCTCTCTCCCCGTGTCTCTCTCCCCGTGTCTCTCTCCCCGTGTCTCTCTCCCCGTGTCTCTCCGTCTCTCCCCGTGTCTCTCTCCCCGTGTCTCTCTCCCCGTCTTTCCCCGTGTCTCTCTCCCCGTGTCTCTCTCCCCGTGTCTCTCTCCCCGTGTCTCTCTCCCCGTGTCTCTCTCTCCCCGTGTCTCTCTCTCCGCGTGTCTCTCTCCCCGTGTCTCTCTGCCCGTGTCTCTGTCCCCGTGTCTCTCTCTCTCCCCGTGTCTCTCTCTCCCGTGTGTCTCTATCTCCGTGTCTCTCTATTTCCGTGTCTCTCTCCCCGTGTCTCTGTCCCCGTGTCTCTCTCTCCCCGTGTCTCTGTCTCTCTCTCCGTGTCTCTCTCCGTGTCTCTGTCCCCGTGTCTCTCTCTCCCCGTCTCTCTCTCCCCGTGTCTCTGTCTCTCTCCCCGTGTCTCTGTCTCTCTCCCTGTGTCTCTGTCTCTCTCCCCGTCTCTCTCTCCCCGTCTCTCTCTCCCCGTGTCTCTCCGTCTCTCCCCGTGTCTCTCTCCCCGTGTCTCTCTCCCCGTCTTTCCCCGTGTCTCTCTCCCCGTGTCTCTCTCCCCGTGTCTCTCTCCCCGTGTCTCTCTCCCCGTGTCTCTCTCCCCGTGTCTCTCTCCCCGTGTCTCTCTCCCCGTGTCTCTCTCCCCGTGTCTCTCTCTCCCCGTGTCTCTCTCCCCGTGTCTCTATCCCCGTGTCTCTCTCTCCCCGTGTCTCTCTCCCCGTGTCTCTCTCCCCGTGTCTCTCTACTCCAGCTCTGCGAGGATCTCCGCCAGTATCTCCGCTCTTTCCGCGACACTCCGCCTGCTGCTGCTGCTGCCGCTGTCATTCTGCCGTTCCTGCTGCTTCTGTTCCTGCTGCCGCCGTTCCTGCTGCTTCTGTTCCTGTTCCTGCTGCCGCTGTTCCTGTTCCTGCTGCTGCTGTTCCTGCTGTTCCTGTTCCTGCTGTCGCCGTTCCTGCTGCTGCTGCCGCTGTTCCTGCTGCCGCTGTTCCTGCTGTCGCTGTTCCTGCCGCTGTTCCTGTTCCTGCTGCCGCTGTTCCTGCTGTTCCTGTTCCTGCTGCTGTTCCTGTTCCTGCTGCTGCTGTTCCTGCTGTTCCTGTTCCTGCTGCTGCTGTTCCTGTTCCTGCTGCCGCTGTTCCTGCTGCTGCTGCCGCTGTTCCTGCTGTCGCTGTTCCTGTTCCTGCTGTCGCTGTTCCTGTTCCTGATGCTGTTCCTGCTGTTCCTGTTCCTGCTGCTGCTGCTGTTCCTGCTGCCGCTGTTCCTGCTGTCGCTGTTCCTGTTCCTGCTGTTCCTGCTGTTCCTGCTGCTGCTGCTGCCGCTGTTCCTTGCCAGAGGAGCAGCAACGCTGCAGTAGAGCCACGTACAGACGGCGATAGCGCGCCACGAGCACAGCCTGCGTCTCATCCAGAGACAGCCTGGGACAGCAACGCACGCACACAGAGAGACGCAGAGAGACGCAGACACACACAGAGACACAGAGAGACACAGAGACACACAGAGAGACACACAGAGAGACACAGAGAGACACAGACACACAGAGAGATGCAGACACACACAGAGACACACAGAGACATGGAGACACAGAGACACAGACACACACAGAGACACAGACATACACAGAGAGACACAGACACACACAGAGAAACACAGACACACAGAGAGAGACACAGAGAGACACAGACACACACAGAGACACAGACACACACAGAGACACAGACACACACAGAGAGACACAGACACACAGAGAGACACACAGAGACACAGACACACACAGAGACACAGACACACACAGAGAGACACAGAGAGAGATGCAGAGACAGACACACACACAGAGAGATGCAGAGACACACAGAGACACACAGACACACACAGAGACACAGACACACACAGAGAGACGCAGAAACACACAGAGAGACACAGACACACACAGAGAGACACAGACACACACAGAGAGACACAGACACACAGAGAGAGACACAGACACACACAGAGACACACAGACACACACAGAGACACAGACACACACAGAGAGACGCAGAAACACACAGAGAGACACAGACACACACAGAGACACACAGACACACACAGAGACACAGACACACACAGAGAGACGCAGAAACACACAGAGAGACACAGACACACACAGAGAGACACAGACACACACAGAGAGACACAGACACACAGAGACACAGACACACACAGAGAGACACAGACACACAGAGACACACAGACACACACACAGAGACACAGACACACAGAGAGACGCAGAGACACACAGAGAGATACAGACACAGTGTATAGTAGTGTATAGTGTAGTGTATAGTAGTGTAAAGTGTAGTGTATAGTAGTGTAGTGTATAGTAGTGTAGTGTATAGTAGTGTAGTGTATAGTAGTGTATAGTAGTGTAGTGTATAGTGTAGTGTATTGTAGTGTAGTGTATAGTAGTGTAGTGTATAGTAGTGTATAGTGTAGTGTATAGTAGTGTAGTGTATAGTAGCGTAGTGTATAGTGTTGTGTATAGTAGTGTATAGTGTAATGTATAGTAGTGTAGTGTATAGTAGTGTAGTGTATAGTGTAGTGTATAGTAGTGTATAGTGTAGTGTATAGTAGTGTATAGTAGTGTATAGTGTAGTGTATAGTAGTGTATAGTGTAGTGTATAGTAGTGTATAGTAGTGTATAGTGTAGTGTATAGTGTAGTGTATAGTGTAGTGTATAGTGTATAGAGCACCTATGAAGGCCGAAACGGTACACGAGGGGGTGGGTGGCCAGCACCACGCCCGACCGCCTTTGTCTCCCTAGTGGCAATGTTTACACACCGCACTAGGTACTCATTTGAGGCTGAGTCGACCTAGGGGAGGTCCGGGACCGGTTCAGATAATCGTCACTGGTGTTGCCCGTGAGCGGGAATCGAACCCGGGTCGCCAGGTTCATAGCGCAGCGTAGCGCTAACCGGTACACTATCACTCCCCAAACATACACACAGACACACATACACAGTCACACACACATACATACACACACAGACACATACACAGTCACACACACACTCACACTCTCACACACACACTCACACTCTCACACACACACTCACACTCTCACACACACACTCACACTCTCACACTCACACTCTCACACACACACTCACACACTCACACACACACTCACTCTCACACACACTCTCACACTCACACACACCCTCACACTCTCACACACACTCTCACACTCACACACACACTCACACTCTCACACTCTCACACACCAACAACAAGAACCGCCATTCGCCACTAAGTAGCGGTGACGTCACCACGACGCTTGTGCCAGGCTATGTGCACCCTGAGGCCACGTGAAGTGTCGAACGCCCGCTGGCAGGAGGTCACGGGGCAGACCCAGGTGCCACGGGTCGACTGACTGAGATGACTGGCTGATGCACCACCTGTGCCCCCTACTGTGCCAACCTGCTGTGCTTTAGCCACCCGGCGCTCCGCTCGCTGTTGTGAGCGTCGCTCCTCCGCCCTCCGTTGTTGTTGGAGGGCGACTGCCTCCAACTGCCCAGTAGCATCCTTCACGAGCCTCCTCCACAGAGGCCGATCTTGACACCGCTGGTACCAGTCATCGGCAAGTCCACTCAGCTCCACGTCCTCCTGTACCACATCACTCCATCTCTTCTCTAGCCCGTGCCGCGCCCGCTTAGCCCCCTCAATCCGGCCAAACAAAAGCTGTTTCGGCATGCGGTGGCTGGGCATGCGGGCTACATGACCCAGCCATCGCAGTCTTGCCTGCCGGAGGAGCTCACCGATGGGACCCTGCCCAGATCTTTCAAGGATTTGTGAGCTCCTCACACAATCCAGTCTGGTTAAACCCAGGATGGATCGTAGGCAGGCCAGCCTAAATGTTTCTAACCGGCGAAGATGTTCCATTAGGGGGGTCCACGTTTCGCAAGCGTAGAGAAGGGAGGGAATGACCGTGGCCGAGAAGACCTGAAGCTTAGTGCGGAGCGACAGACCAGGTAGCTTCCACACAGCGTTACGCAACCGATGAAAAGATATTGCCGCTCGACTGATTCGGAGTGAGACCTCTGCTGTTAAACTGGAGCCAGTCATAATCACACTGCCCAGGTATGGGAAACGCTCCACTCTCTCCACAACTGCCCCATCACCGATTGGGAGTTGTGGGGGTGGAGTGTCCGATGGTACAAAATACCCAGGCAGGTGCTTAGTTTTGGTGGGGCTGATGGTAAGGCCCCACCTCTTAGTGGCACGCTCCAGTCTCAGCAGCAACGTCTCCAACTCCTCCTCTGACTGAGCAGCTATTACCAAGTCATCAGCATACATAACGTGGTTGAGCAATAGGGAGCCATCCCTTGACCGCACCCGGGCATCGATTAGCCTCCCATTATATCTGTACCATATGGAGATTCCCCCGGTACAGCTATTGAAGGCTTCATGAACTACGTGGTCAAAATAGATGTTAAATAATGTGGGAGCCAGAGGACATCCCTGTCGCACCCCAAGGTGTACAGGGAATGGCTCTGACTCCCGGCCACGTAGTTTTACCCGGGCCCGCTCACCATCATGAAGGTCCTTAATGATCGTGAGCAGAGGGTCAGGTACTCCAAAAGCACGAAGAACGACCCAGAGCCCAGGCCTACTGATGGTATCATAGGCCTTGACCAGGTCAATAAAGCAGAGATGTAGGTCTTGTTGGAATTCCCTACACCTCTGCTGTAGCAGACGGACAGAAAATATGGCATCTGTGCAGGACCGCCCTTTCCTGAAACCGCATTGGGGCTCCGCAAGCCTCTCCTCAGCGTGCCTGGCAAGGCGATGCTGAATAATCCTTGCCAGGACCTTTCCCGGCACACTGAGGAGTGAGATGCCCCTGTAGTTGTTACAGTCTGTGCGGTCCCCCTTCTTAAAAAGGGGGACCACCAGGGCATCCTTCCAATCCTGCGGAACCCGTCCAGTGGTCCAGACTGTTGTTATGATGTCATATAGAGCAGTCTGTGCACAAACGCCACCCTCCCTCAGCATTTCGCTTGGGAGATCATCTCTGCCCACTGCCTTTCCTGGTCTCAGACTCCGGATTGCCTTCAGTACTTCCTCAACAGATGGCACCTCAGCCAGCCACTCACAGAGGGTGACTTCCAATATTTGAGGCACCGCAGCCTCAGCAGGGTCATCCTCACTTTGTGCCACGATGTTTTCCTGGCTGAGGGATTTTCCCTCCCCCAGGACCTCACAGAAATGCTCAGCAAATCTGCGAACCTGTTCCTGGGGGTCGGAAATTGGATCACCGTTTTTTCCCCTAATGATGGTAATAGGTGTGGCGCTGCAGGTTACTTTTTTGATGGAGTTAAATAGAGATTTGTGATCACGGGCCACTGAGGCAGACTCCATCTCCTCAGCAACCCGCGACCACCACCCATCCTTGCAGCGCCTCACGGCTCTCCGAACCTCCGAGCGAAGGCTGCGGTAAGCCTCCTCATTCTCTGACGTGGGATTCTGTAGCCGATGACAGTGGGCCTGTCGCTTTTTCTCAACCATCCTGAACAACTCCTCTGTCATCCAGGGTGTCTGGGGAGGTCTGGACCGCGTACCCAAAGCAGCCATTGCAGCTGCATGAGTCACAGTCCTAAACCTCGCCCATTTACCCTCGACATCAGGAGGAGTCGGGGACGATGCCAATCCCAGCCGCAAGCGATGATGAAATTCTCGCTTGCAACTTTCATCAGATAACTGAGACCAGGCCACTTTAGGTTGGAATGGGGTCCTGGGTGTACACCCACCACCGGAGTGGAAGAATGGCAGGCGCATCTTACAGATGACTAGTCGATGGTCAGAGGGCAGATCAGCTCCACGGTAGGTCCTGGTGTCAAGGACTTGGGCTCGCATTCGCTGGTCCGTCACTATGTAGTCCAGCAGATGTTCTTGCTTGGACCCGGCATGCATCCATGATGTTGTGTGGATGCGCCGATGCCGGAACAGCGTGTTGGTAATTACAAGCCCATGGGCTGCACAAAAATCTAGCAGCCTCCTACCGTTGTCATTGAGCTGATCTGGCCCATGCCCTCCAATCACTCCAGACCAGGTGCCAGTATCATGACCAACTCGGGCATTGAAGTCACCCAACATGATGACTCTATCCCGAGGGGCCACTTTAGCCAGCACCTGTGACAGGAGGTCATTGAAGGCATCTGACTCATCGGCTTTGCCTGCATCCCTCCACGGATGTTCATCTTCGGTGGGGGCATAAGTAACCACGACCACCATTCCTCGCCTCCGGTTGATGGGAAGGCGAGCCCAAAGTAGCCTGGGGCTTACAGCTTCCCACACCTCACCGCCACGCTCCCACGCCCCCTTCATTCTTTTGTTCAAAAGAAGACCCACACCCTGTTGTTTGGCAGTCTGCTGCCCCGAGTAGAGGACTGTCCACCCCTCATGGTGGCAGGAGCCAGAGCCGGTCCACCGGACCTCCTGAATGCCGCATAGATCCAGGCGGTACCGGTCCAGCTCCCGACAGAGGAGTGGCAGCCTCTCCTCTGCAGTGAGCGTTCGAACATTCCACGTGGCCACCCGTAGTGGCTTTTCGTTGTTTCTGGAGTAGCCCCGAGGATAGGTATTCAATCTCCTGGCTCCGCCAATTGGGGTTTGGCCAGGAGACGTCATAGACGCCTGGCCCCCCGGGGCCTCCGGCACAAGCTTAGTTGTTACATATTTCAGTTTAATTCGTGGTTTCGTGGTAATTAATTGAAGGTGGAGGGGTTACCAGCCCCTCGCACCCGTCCAGAGCCCCCGTTTAGCCCCTGTGGTGGACACATATGCCATGAGGGGAGGAGCCAATCAAAAATTGGATCTCCCCCCACAGCGCTGTCCACGACAGAGTTGCCCGTCCGGCACCGCGATGAGGTAGGGGGTTGTTTTGACAGACTCACACACACACACACACTCTCACACACACACTCACACCCACACACTCTCACACTCACACACACCCTCACACTCTCACACACTCACACTCTCACACACACTAACACACACTCACACACTCACACTCTCACACACACTAACACACACTCACACACACACTCACACTCTCACACACACTCTCACACTCTCACTCCCACACTCTCACACCCTCACACCCTCACACTCTCACACCCTCACACCCTCACACTCTCACACTCACACTCTCACACACACTCTCACACCCTCACACTCTCACACTCACACTCTCACACACACACTCTCACACCCTCACACTCTCACACTCTCACACTCTCACATGCGTGCGTACCCGTGCACCTGGCCTGGCACAGGCGCCACGGCGACGTCACCGCCGCTCAACGGCGAATGGCGGCTGCTGCTGCTGCTGCTGTTGCTGCTGTTGTTGTTGTTGTTGCTGCGGTTGCTGCGGTTGCTGCTCGCTCTCCGCCGAGAACCGTGGTGACCGCCACCACCACCACCGCCACCACCACCGCCACCGCCACCACCGCCACCACCGCCACCGCCACCACTCAGCAGCTTGAGCAGCTGTAGGAGCAGCTGTGCCAGACGTGACTCAAGCATCAACACCAGCCGCTCCGCCTCCTCCACCTCCTCCACCACCTCCTCCTTCACCTCCTCCTTCACCTCCACCACCTCCTCCTTCACCTCCTCCACTACCTCCACCACCTTAACCTCCTCCACCGTCACCTCCTCCACCACCTTCTCCACCTCCACCACCTCCACCTTCACCTCCTCCACCGCTACCTCATCCTCCTGATTGTCCACAAGACGAGCACCAGTCCAGCCACTCCTCCTGGTGGTGCTGGGGTTGGTGGAGGTCGTGGTGAGATGGGTGGTGGCCTTGGTAGTGGTGTTGGTGGTGAGGTTGGTGATGTCGGTAGCGGAGTTGGTAGTGGTGGGGTTGGTGGTGGTGATGTTGTCGGTGGTGGTGGTGGTGGTGGCGATAGCGTGCAGGGCGTCCTTGGTCTCCGCGAGGAGATGGAGTGCAGAAGTCAGAATCTGGATCCGTGAAGAAGAGGCACTCATCCCTGCACAAAACAACATCATCAAAATATCATCATCATCAAAACAACATCATCAAAATATCATCATCATCAAAACAACATCATCAAAATATCATCATCAAAACATCATCATCATCAAAACATCATCATCATCATCAAAACATCATCATCATCAAAACATCATCATCATCAAAACATCATCATCATCAAAACATCATCATCAAAACAACATCATCATCAAAACATCATCATCATCAAAACAACATCATCATCAAAACAACATCATCATCAAAACATCATCATCAAAACAACATCATCAACACCACCCCCTGCCTCCCCCCACCCTCCCCCCTCCCTCCCCCCACCCTCCCCACCCCTCCCCCCACCCTCCCCCCACCCTCTCCCCCTACCCTCCCCCCACCCTCTCCCCCCACCCGTCCCCCCACCCTCCCCCCACCTCTCCCCCCACCCCCCACCCTCCCCCCACCTCTCCCCCCACCCCCCACCCTCCCCCCACCTCTCCCCCACCCTCTCCCCGCACCCTCCCCCCACCTCTCCCACCTCTCCCCCCACCCTCCCCCCACCCTCCCCACCCCCCCACCCTCCCCCACCCCCCCACCCCCCCACCCTCCCACCCTCCCCCCACCCTCCCACACCCTCCCCCCACCCTCTCCCCACCCAACCCACCTTCGGCCACCACCTCCAACAGCGCCACCCTCTCCAGCTGCACGCGAACCAGCGCCAGCGGCGCCTCCCCCAAGCGGCCGAGCGTGGCGCTGGCGCTGGAGTAGTGGCGCTCAGCCAACAGCCGCTGGCGCCGCCGCTCCGGCACGTCCACACACTCCTGCGGAGGGCGGCAGAGCGGAGCTTTACAGCCCTTCAGATTCCCCCTGGGGGAGCGTTGTCTGTGCCTCTCAGCAGCACTTGCCCCTGCAGGCCTGCTAGAGGCTACCTGGGAGAGCTTTGTCTGTGCCTCGCAGCACTTGCCCCTGCAGCCCTGCTAGAGGCTACCTGGGGGAGCTTTACAGCCCTTCAGATTCCCCCTGGGGGAGCGTTGTCTGTGCCTCTCAGCACTTGCCCCTGCAGCCCTGCTGGAGGCTACCTGGGGGAGCTTTGTCTGTGCCTCTCAGCACTTGCCCCTGCAGCCCTGCTAGAGGCTACCTGGGGGAGCTTTGTCTGTGCCTCTCAGCACTTGCCCCTGCAGCCCTGCTAGAGGCTACCTGGGGGAGCTTTGTCTGTGCCTCTCAGCACTTGCCCCTACAGGTGTAGAGGCTACCTGGGGGAGCTTTGTCTGTGCCTCGCAGCACTTGCCCCTGCAGGTGTAGAGGCTACCTGGGGGAGCTTTACAGCCCTTCAGATTCCCCCTGGGGGAGCGTTGTCTGTGCCTCGCAGCACTTGCCCCTGCAGCCCTGCTAGAGGCTACCTGGGGGATCTTTGTCTGTGTCTCAGCACTTGCCCCTACAGCCATGCTAGAGGCTACCTGGGGGAGCTTTACAGCCCTTCAGATTCCCCCTGGGGGAGCGTTGTCTGTGCCTCTCAGCACTTGCCCCTGCAGCCCTGCTGGAGGCTACCGGGGGAGCTTTGTCTGTGCCTCTCAGCACTTGCCCCTGCAGCCCTGCTAGAGGCTACCTGGGGGAGCTTTGTCTGTGCCTCTCAGCACTTGCCCCTGCAGCCCTGCTAGAGGCTACCTGGGGGAGCTTTGTCTGTGCCTCTCAGCACTTGCCCCTACAGGTGTAGAGGCTACCTGGGGGAGCTTTGTCTGTGCCTCGCAGCACTTGCCCCTGCAGGTGTAGAGGCTACCTGGGGGAGCTTTACAGCCCTTCAGATTCCCCCTGGGGGAGCGTTGTCTGTGCCTCGCAGCACTTGCCCCTACAGCCCTGCTAGAGGCTACCTGGGGGAGCTTTACAGCCCTGCTAGAGGCTACCTGGGGGAGCGTTGTCTGTGCCTCTCAGGACTTGCCCCTGCAGGTGTAGAGGCTACCTGGGGGAGCTTTGTCTGTGTCTCAGCACTTGCCCTGCAGCCCTGCTAGAGGCTACCTGGGGGAGCTTTACAGCCCTTCAGATTCCCCCTGGGGGAGCGTTGTCTGTGCCTCTCAGGACTTGCCCCTGCAGCCCTGCTAGAGGCTACCTGGGGGAGCTTTACAGCCCTGCTGGAGGCTACCTGGGGGAGCTTTGTCTGTGCCTCTCAGGACTGGCCCCTGCAGGTGTAGAGGCTACCTGGGGGAGCTTTGTCTGTGTCTAAGCACTTGCCCCTACAGCCCTGCCAGAGGCTACCTGGGGGAGCTTTGTGTCTGTGTCTCAGCACTTGCCCCTGCAGCCCTGCTAGAGGCTACCTGGGGGAGCTTTACAGCCCTTCAGATTCCCCCTGGGGGAGCGTTGTCTGTGCCTCAGCAGCACTTGCCCCTGCAGCCCTGCTAGAGGCTACCTGGGGGAGCTTTGTCTGTGTCTCAGCACTTGCCCCTACAGCCCTGCTAGAGGCTACCTGGGGGAGCTTTGTCTGTGGCTCAGCACTTGCCCCTGCAGCCCTGCTAGAGGCTACCTGGGGGATCTTTGTCTGTGCCTCTCAGCACTTGCCCCTGCAGGTGTAGAGGCTACCTGGGGGAGCTTTGTCTGTGCCTCGCAGCACTTGCCCCTGCAGGTGTAGAGGCTACCTGGGGGAGCTTTACAGCCCTTCAGATTCCCCCTGGGGGAGCGTTGTCTGTGCCTCTCAGCAGCACTTGCCCCTGCAGCCCTGCTAGAGGCTACCTGGGGGAGCTTTACAGCCCTTCAGATTCCCCCTGGGGGAGCGTTGTCTGTGCCTCGCAGCACTTGCCCCTGCAGGTGTAGAGGCTACCTGGGGGAGCTTTGTCTGTGCCTCTCAGCACTTGCCCCTACAGCCATGCTAGAGGCTACCTGGGGGAGCTTTACAGCCCTTCAGATTCCCCCTGGGGGAGCGTTGTCTGTGCCTCGCAGCACTTGCCCCTGCAGGTGTAGAGGCTACCTGGGGGAGCTTTGTCTGTGCCTCGCAGCACTTGCCCCTGCAGGTGTAGAGGCTACCTGGGGGAGCGTTGTCTGTGCCTCGCAGCACTTGCCCCTGCAGCCCTTCAGATTCCCCCTGGGGGATCTTTGTCTGTGCCTCTCAGCACTTGCCCCTGCAGCCCTGCTAGAGGCTACCTGGGGGATCTTTGTCTGTGTCTCAGCACTTGCCCCTACAGCCATGCTAGAGGCTACCTGGGGGAGCTTTACAGCCCTTCAGATTCCCCCTGGGGGAGCGTTGTCTGTGTCTCTCAGCACTTGCCCCTGCAGGTGTAGAGGCTACCTGGGGGAGCTTTACAGCCCTTCAGATTCCCCCTGGGGGAGCGTTGTCTGTGCCTCGCAGCACTTGCCCCTGCAGCCCTGCTAGAGGCTACCTGGGGGAGCTTTACAGCCCTTCAGATTCCCCCTGGGGGAGCGTTGTCTGTGCCTCGCAGCACTTGCCCCTGCAGCCCTGCTAGAGGCTACCTGGGGGAGCTTTACAGCCCTTCAGATTCCCCCTGGGGGAGCGTTGTCTGTGCCTCTCAGCACTTGCCCCTACAGGTGTAGAGGCTACCTGGGGGAGCTTTGTCTGTGTCTCAGCACTTGCCCCTACAGCCATGCTAGAGGCTACCTGGGGGAGCTTTGTCTGTGTCTCAGCACTTGCCCTGCAGCCCTGCTAGAGGCTACCTGGGGGAGCTTTACAGCCCTTCAGATTCCCCCTGGGGGAGCTTTGTCTGTGTCTCAGCACTTGCCCCTACAGCCATGCTAGAGGCTACCTGGGGGAGCTTTACAGCCCTGCTGGAGGCTACCTGGGGGAGCTTTGTCTGTGTCTCAGCACTTGCCCCTACAGCCATGCTAGAGGCTACCTGGGGGAGCTTTACAGCCCTGCTGGAGGCTACCTGGGGGAGCTTTGTCTGTGTCTCAGCACTTGCCCCTACAGCCCTGCTGGAGGCTACCTGGGGGAGCTTTGTCTGTGTCTAAGCACTTGCCCCTACAGCCCTGCTAGAGGCTACCTGGAGGAGCTTTGTCTGTGTCTCAGCACTTGCCCCTGCAGCCATGCTAGAGGCTACCTGGGGGGGGAGCTTTACAGCCCTTCAGATTCCCCCTGGGGGAGCGTTGTCTGTGCCTCTCAGGACTGGCCCCTGCAGCCCTGCTAGAGGCTACCTGGGGGAGCTTTTTCTGTGCCTCTCAGCACTTGCCCCTGCAGCCATGCTAGAGGCTACCTGGGGGAGCTTTACAGCCCTTCAGATTCCCCCTGGGGGAGCGTTGTCTGTGCCTCTCAGGACTGGCCCCTGCAGCCCTGCTAGAGGCTACCTGGGGGAGCTTTGTCTGTGTCTAAGCACTTGCCCCTACAGCCCTGCCAGAGGCTACCTGGGGGAGCTTTGTGTCTGTGTCTCAGCACTTGCCCCTGCAGCCCTGCTGGAGGCTACCTGGGGGAGCTTTGTCTGTGCCTCGCAGCACTTGCCCCTACAGCCCTGCCAGAGGCTACCTGGGGGAGCTTTGTCTGTGCCTCTCAGCACTTGCCCCTGCAGCCCTGCTGGAGGCTACCTGGGGGAGCTTTGTCTGTGCCTCTCAGCACTTGCCCCTGCAGCCCTGCTAGAAGCTACCTGGGGGAGCTTTGTCTGTGTCTCAGCACTTGCCCCTACAGCCCTGCTGGAGGCTACCTGGGGGAGCTTTGTCTGTGCCTCTATATTTCTGGCTGAGCGGACCTGATTGCGGAACGCGTGGTGTGCCAGCGAGGCGAGGCGGTGGTGAATGGTGGCACAGCGGCGAGCACACTCCAGGCTCAGCTGTGGCTCTGACTCGGCCCCGCAGCTCTGGGTCAGCTTCAGGGCCAGGGTGAGCCTCTCTCTCACGGCTCTCTCCACCTACAAGGGGAGATAGTTAGAGATAGTTAGAGAGTTAGAGAGAGAGTTAGAGAGAGAGTTAGAGAGACAGATAGAGAGAGAGTTAGAGAGAGAGTTAGAGAGAGAGTGAGAGAGATAGAGAGAGTTAGAGAGAGAGAGAGATAGAGAGAGTTAGAGAGAGAGATAGAGAGAGAGAGTTAGAGAGAGAGTTAGAGAGTTAGTTAGAGAGAGAGTTAGAGAGAGATTTAGAGAGAGAGTTAGAGAGTTAGAGAGAGAGAGTTAGAGAGAGAGAGTTATAGAGTTAGAGAGAGTTAGAGAGATAGTTAGAGAGAGAGACAGGGTGAGCCTCTCTCTCACGGCTCTCTCCACCTACATGGGGATGTAGAGGTGTTAACTACGCGCTGTTGCGTAACCTGCGTTGCCACCAGGGCAGTGCAGCATTACCCCTGGGTACAACGGTTGGGGTCAGTCGAGGTGAAACGGATCGTGGCCAGGGGTTGGTGCGAACCAATCAGACGGTTCCACGTGGGAATGTATGATTGGTTCTACCTGGCCACGAATGGGTATAAGACGGGTGACCCAACGGACCTCGGGGAGTTCTCTCCCTGCACGAAGACAGACGACTGGGCTGGAGCCTAGCTAGGACCCTGGACCAGCCTCCCAGCCCTTCTAAGGGCTAAGGCTCGGCATACCCAGTGGTCAGGACCCACCGGGCCAGCGGTGGGTCAGATAGCCTCCCCTAGGTCCTAGCCGGAGGACTAGGATAGCGGTAGACGTGTGAGTCCCGCCAAGTCCGGAGGTTGTACCTCCCTAGGGTATCGGGTGAGGGGACCGAATATCCCTCTGTGTGTGTTAAGCGTTGTATAAGGAAATAATACAATAAACAGAGTGTGCCTCCTAAAGAAGTCTGCTCGTCCTTACAACACTACAGGGAGATAGAGAGAGATAGAGATAGATAGAGATAGAGAGAACCCCCACTACTCTATAGAGTACCCCCACTATTCTATAGAGTACCCCACTACTCTCTAGAGTACCCCACTACTCTATAGAGTACCCCACTACTCTATAGAGTACCCCACTACTCTATAGAGTACCCCCACTACTCTATAGAGTACCCCACTACTCTATAGAGTACCCCACTACTCTATAGAGTACCCCCACTACTCTATAGAGTACCCCACTACTCTATAGAGTACCCCACTACTCTATAGAGTACCCCACTACTCTATAGAGTACCCCACTACTCTATAGAGTACCCCACTACTCTATAGAGTACCCCACTACTCTAGAGTACCCCACTACTCTAGAGTACCCCACTACTATATAGAGTACCCCCACTACTCTATAGAGTACCCCCCTACTCTAGAGTACCCCCCACTACTCTAGAGTACCCCCCACTACTCTAGAGTACCCCGAGTACCCCCCCACTACTGTAGAGTGTTCACCTGTTGGGTGGCGAGGCGACTCAATGGGGGGTGGTCCTGCAAGAGGCTGGCCGAGGTGGTGAGCGTCCCACTCAGTTCCCAGCGCACAGAGCCACTCACCACGTGGTGAGGGCTCACCACGTGGTGAGGGCTCACCACGTGGTGAGGGCTCACCACTCCGGCCTCGCCGGCCTGCTCCTCGCCGGCCACAAAAGAGGTCGCCTAGAACGCGTCCGGCACGCCGGTACAGCTCCACAGCCTGCAGGGGGGGGGGGGTGGTGAGTGTGTGGTGAGTGTGTGGTGAGTGTGTGGTGAGTGTGTGGTGAGTGTGTGGTGAGTGTGTGGTGAGTGTGGTGAGTGTGGTGTGGGGTATGTGTGTGTGGTGCGTGTGGTGAGTGGTGAGTGTGTGTGGTGAGTGTGGTGAGTGTGTGTGGTGAGTGTGGTGAGTGTGTGTGGTGAGTGTGGTGAGTGTGTGTGTGGTGAGTGTGTGGTGAGTGTGTGGTGAGTGTGTGGTGAGTGTGGTGTGGTGTGTGTGGTGAGTGTGTGTGGTGAGTGTGGTGAGTGTGGTGTGGTGTGTGTGGTGAGTGTGGTGTGTGGTGAGTGTGTGTGTGGTGAGTGTGTGTGTGGTGAGTGTGGTGTGTGGTGTGGTGAGTGTGTGTGTGGTGAGTGTGTGTGGTGAGTGTGGTGAGTGGTGGTGTGTGGTGAGTGTGGTGAGTGTGGTGATGTGTGGTGAGTGTGGTGTGGTGTATGTGTGTGTGGTGCGTGTGGTGAGTGTGGTGTGTGTGGTGTGGTGAGTGTGTGGTGAGTGTGTGGTGAGTGTGGTGTGTGTGGTGAGTGTGTGTGGTGTGTGTGTGGTGAGTGTGTGGTGAGTGTGGTGGGTGTGGTGTGGTGTGTGTGGTGAGTGTGTGTGGTGAGTGAGTGTGGTGAGTGTGTGTGGTGTGTGTGGTGAGTGTGGTGAGTGTGTGGTGAGTGTGTGGTGAGTGTGTGTGTGGTGAGTGTGTTGTGAGTGTGTGGTGTGTGTGTG
>NC_133748.1:141430-163930 GCF_048934315.1 Petromyzon marinus | reverse complement strand
TTAACAACCACGTTAACCACCACATTAACAACCACGTTAACCACCACGTCAACCACCACATTAACCACCACGCTAACCACCACGCTAACCACGTTAACCACCACGTTAACCACCACGTTAACCACCACGTTAACAACCACATTAACCACCACATTAACCACCACGAACCACCACGTTAACAACCACGTTAACCACCACGTTAACCGCCACGCCAACCGCCACGCCAACCGCGCTCACCGGCTCTGCTCTCCACGCTGAGAGCCGCGCTCCTCATGAGCTGCACTCCGCTCTCGTTCCGCACGTTGCCCAGCCGCTTGAGCAGCAGCCGCCGCAGGCCCAGCACGGGGCACCGCCGCTCGTCCGCCGCCTTCCGCCTCTCCGTCCGCCTGTCCGCCCCCTTCCTCTGCCTGTGTCTCTCCGCCTTCTGTCTCTCCGCCTTCTGTCTCTCCGCCTTCTGTCTCTGCGGCTGCGCTGCGGCGACGCCCCGGCCGCCGGCGGCGTAGCGGCGCCGGCGTCGGCGTCGGCGTCGTCGGCGTCGCCGCCGCCCCCGTGGGCAGAGGGAGCCGTCCCGGCCTCCGGCCCGGCGAAGCTCTGCAGCAGCCTCCAGGCGGCGCGGTAGCAGCGCCCGCTCAGCGCCAGCCGCCGCTCACGGCCCTCGGGGGAGCGAGTGGCCCACGAGAACGCTGCGGCGGAGGGGCGGACAAAGGCGGCGGCGGCGGCGGCGGCGGCGGGGGGGGGGGCGGGGGGGGGGCCGCCGAGTAAGGCGGCGGCGTGGGCCGCCGGGGGGAAAAGTGCTCGGCCGCTCGATCGCTCACTCACTCAGTCAACCACTCGCTCACTCGCTCGCTCGGCCACTCGCTCACTCGCTCGCTCGGCCGCTCGCTCACTCGCTCGATCGGCCACTCGCTCACTCGCTCGATCGGCCACTCGCTCACTCGCTCGCTCGGCACTCGCTCACTCGCTCGATCGGCCACTCGCTCGCTCGCTCACTCAGTCAACCACTCGCTCACTCGCTCGCTCGGCCACTCGCTCACTCGCTCGCTCAGCCACTCGCTCACTCGCTCCATCGGCCGCTCGCTCGCTCGCTCAGCCACTCGCTCACTCGCTCGCTCCATCGGCCACTCGCTCAGTCGTCGGCCACTCGCTCGCTCACTCGGCCACTCGCTCGCTCCATCGGCCACTCGCTCGCTCACTCGTTCAATCGGCCGCTCACTCAGTCGGCCACTCGCAGGCTCGCTCAGTCAACCACTCGCTCACTCGCTCAGTCAACCACTCGCAGCTCGCTCAGTCGGCCACTCGCTCACTCGCTCAGTCAACCACTCGCACGCTCGCTCAGTCGGCCACTCGCTCACTCGCTCAGTCAACCACTCGCACACTCGCTCCATCGGCCACTCGCTCGCTCAATCGGTTCGCATTTAACCTTGTGCGGTTAAATGCGAACTTGATTCCTTGAAAAGGTTCCGAATTGGCGTTTGAACGTCTTGACAGCTCTGTTATGTTGCCAGAAAGGGTAAAACTTATTCTTCAATTATACAGCAGGCATCGTCAGGGTCAGGATCGAACCCACGACCTCCTGCGTACCAGGTGAGGTAGTTAACATCTCCTAGCCACCGCGGTGTCAGGGTCAGGATGGAACCCACGACCTCCTGCGTACCAGGCGAGGTAGTTAACATCTCCTAGCCACTACGGTGTCAGCGTCAGGATGGAACCCACGACCTCCTGCGTACCAGGCGAGGTAGTTAACATCTCCTAGCCACCGTGGTGTCAGGGTCAGGATGGAACCCACGACCTCCTGCGTACCAGGTGAGGTAGTTAACATCTCCTAGCCACTACGGTGTCAGGGTCAGGATCGAACCCACGACCTCCTGCGTACCAGGCGAGGTAGTTAACATCTCCTAGCCACTGTGGTGTCAGGGTCCGGGATGGAACCCATGACCTCCTGTGTACCAGGCGAGGTAGTTAACATCTCACCACCGTTCCCCGTGGTTTACACACTCACACACTCACTCTGAGTCTCGATGTGTCCGTGCATCTCTCTCTATTTCTCCCAAGTCACCGTGTGAGAAACTCTATCACTCTCACACTCTCTCACTCTCACTCTCTCTCACACTCTCACACTCTCACACTCTCTCACTCTCACACTCTCACACTCTCACTCACACTCTCTCACTCTCACACTCTCACACTCTCTCACTCTCACACTCTCACACTCTCACTCACACTCTCTCACTCTCACACTCTCTCACTCTCTCACTCTCACACTCTCACACTCACACACTCTCACACTCTCTCTCACTCACACTCTCTCACTCTCACTCTCTCTCACACTCTCTCACACTCTCTCCCACACACACTCTCTCTCTCACTCTCTCACACCGTCTCTCTCTCTCACCGTCTCTCTCTCACCGTCTCTCTCTCTCTCCCCGTGTCTCTCTGTATCAACGCGTGTCTCTCTCTCCCCGTGTCTCTCTCTGTGTGCACGTGTCTCTCTCTCTCTCTCCCCGTGTCTCTCTCTGTATCAACGTGTGTCTCTCTGTATCCACGTGTCTCTCTCTCTCCCCGTGTCTCTCTCTGTATCAACGCGTGTCTCTCTGTGTCCACGTGTCTCTCTCTCTCCCCATGTCTCTCTGCATCAACGCGTGTCTCTCTGTATCCACGTGTCTCTCTCTCTCTCTCCCCGTGTCTCTCTCTGTATCAACGTGTCTCTCTCTGTATCAACGCGTGTCTCTCTCTCCCCGTGTCTCTCTCTGTATCAACGTGTGCCTCTCTGTGTCCACGTGTCTCTCTCTCCCCGTGTCTCTCTCTCTCTCACCGTGTCTCTCTCTCTCTCCCCGTGTCTCTCTTCCCGTGTCTCTCTCTCACCGTGTCTCTTCCCGTGTCTCCCCGTGTCTCTCTCTCACCATGTCTCTCTGTGTCCACGTGTCTCTCTCTCTCTCACCGTGTCTCTCTCTCTCTCCATGTCTCTCTCTCTCACCGTGTGTCTCTCTCTCCCCGTGTCTCTCTGTCTCTCACCCCGCATCTCTCTCTCTGTCTCCCCGTGTCTCTCTGTGTCTCCCCGTGTCTCTCTCTCACCGTGTCTCTCCCCGTGTCTCCCCGTGTGTCTCTCTCTCACCGTGTCTCTTCCCGTGTCTCTGTCTCACCGTGTCTCTCTGTGTCTCCCCGTGTCTCTCTCTCTCTCACCGTGTCTCTCTCTCACCGTGTCTCTCTCTCTCCCCGTGTGTGTCTCTCTCTCTCTCACCGTGTCTCTCTGTGTCCCCGTGTCTCTCTGTGTCCACGTGTCTCTCTCTCCCCGTGTCTCTCTCTCCCCGTGTGTCTCTCTCTCTCCCCGTGTCTCCCCGTGTCTCTCTCTGTGTCCACGTGTCTCTCTCTCTCCCCGTGTCTCTCTCTCACCGTGTCTCTTCCCGTGTCTCTCTCTCACCGTGTCTCTTCCCGTGTCTCTCTCTCACCGTGTCTCTTTCTCTCTCTCTCTCACCGTGTCTCTCTCTCTCTCTCACCGTGTCTCTCCCCGTGTCTCTCTCTCTCTCACCGTGTCTCTCTCTCTCCCCGTGTCTCTCTCTCTCTCTCACCGTGTCTCTCTCTCTCACCATGTCTCTCTCTGTGTCCCCGTGTCTCTCTCTGTGTCCCCGTGTCTCTCTCTGTGTCCCCGTGTCTCTCTCTCTCCCCGTGTGTCTCTCTCACCGTGTCTCTTCCCGTGTCTCCCCACATGCTGCATGAGCTCCCCGTGTCTCTCTCTCTCTCCCCGTGTCTCTCTCTCTCACCGTGTCTCTCTCTCTCCCCGTGTGTCTCTCTCCCCGTGTCTCTCTCTCCCCGTGTGTCTCTCTCTCCCCGTGTCTCTCCCCGTGTCTCTCTCTCCCCGTGTCTCTCTCTCACCGTGTCTCTCTCTCTCTCCCCGTGTCTCTCTCTCCCCGTGTCTCTCTCTCCCCGTGTCTCTCTCTCCCCGTGTCTCTCTCTCACCGTGTCTCTTCCCGTGTCTCCCCACATGCTGCATGAGCTCCCCGTGTCTCTCTCTGTGTCCCCGTGTCTCTCTCTCTCCCCGTGTGTCTCTCTCTCTCTCACCGTGTCTCTCTCTCCCCGTGTCTCTCTCTGTGTCCCCGTGTCTCTCTCTCTCCCCGTGTGTCTCTCTCTCTCACCGTGTCTCTCTCTCTCCCCGTGTCTCTCTCTCTCTCACCGTGTCTCTCTCTGTGTCCCCGTGTCTCTCTCTGTGTCCCCGTGTCTCTCTCTCTCCCCGTGTCTCTCTCACCGTGTCTCTTCCCGTGTCTCCCCACATGCTGCATGAGCTCCCCGTGTCTCTCTCTCTCCCCGTGTCTCTCTCTCTCACCGTGTCTCTCTCTGTGTCCCCGTGTCTCTCTCTGTGTCCCCGTGTCTCTCTCTCTCCCCGTGTCTCTCTCACCGTGTCTCTTCCCGTGTCTCCCCACATGCTGCATGAGCTCCCCGTGTCTCTCTCTCTCCCCGTGTCTCTCTCTCACCGTGTCTCTCTCTCTCCCCGTGTGTCTCTCTCCCCGTGTCTCTCACCGTGTCTCTCTCTGTGTCCCCGTGTCTCTCTCTGTGTCCCCGTGTCTCTCTCTCTCCCCGTGTGTCTCTCTCACCGTGTCTCTTCCTGTGTCTCCCCACATGCTGCATGAGCTCCCCGTGTCTCTGTATCCACGTGTCTCTCTCTCACTGTGTCTCTCTCTCACCGTGTCTCTCTCTCACCGTGTGTCTCTCTCACCGTGTCTCTCTCTCTCACCGTGTCTCTCTGTCTCTCCCCGCGTCTCTCTCTCCCCGTGTGTCTCTCACCGTGTCTCTCTCTCCCCGTGTCTCTCTCTCCCCGTGTGTCTCTCTCTGTGTCTCTCTCTCCCCGTGTCTCTCTCACCGTGTCTCTTCCCGTGTCTCTCTCTCCCCGTGTCTCTCTCACCGTGTCTCTTCCCGTGTCTCTCTCTCACCGTGTCTCTCTCTCCCCGTGTCTCTCTCTCTCTCCCCGTGTGTCTCTCTCCCCGTGTCTCTCTCCCCGTGTGTCTCTCTCCCCGTGTCTCTCTCACCGTGTCTCTCTCTCCCCGTGTCTCTCTCACCGTGTCTCTCTCTCACTGTGTCTCTCTCTCACCGTGTCTCTCTCTCACCGTGTGTCTCTCTCCCCGTGTGTCTCTCTCTCTCTCCCCGTGTGTCTCTCTCTCTCTCACCGTGTCTCTCTCTCCCCGTGTCTCTCTCACCGTGTCTCTTCCCGTGTCTCCCCACATGCTGCATGAGCTCCCCGTGTCTCTCTCTCTCCCCGTGTGTCTCTCTCTCTCCCCGTGTGTCTCTCTCCCCGTGTCTCTCCCCGTGTCTCTCCCCGTGTCTCTCTCTCACCGTGTCTCTTCCCGTGTCTCCCCACATGCTGCATGAGCTCCGCCGCTCCCTCCGCCTCGGCCTCCTCCTCCTCCTCCCCCGCCGCCCCCTCTGCTCCCCCAGCGCTGCTCAGGAAGAAGTGGAAATCTCCACAGAGGCACAGGCAGCGAGATCGCCACGCACAGAGAGCCACCACTCCTCCTTCTCCTCCTCCACCTCCTCCTCCACCTCCTCCTCCTCCTCGTGCTCCACCTCCACCACCTCCACCACCTCCACCACCTCCTCCACCACCACCTCCTCCACCTCCTCCTCCTCCTCCATCTTCGTTCAGACTGGCCAGGCTCTCGTACGCACCTAGGGGTAGAAGAGAGAGATAGGAGAGAGAGGTAGGGAGAGAGAGATAGGGGAGAGAGAGAGGTAGGAGAGAGAGAGGTAGGGAGAGAGGTAGGAGAGACAGATAGGAGAGAGAGAGGTAGGGAGAGAGAGGTAGGGAGAGAGATAGGAGAGAGAGAGAGGTAGGAGAGAGAGAGGTAGGGAGAGAGGTAGGAGAGACATATAGGAGAGAGAGAGGTAGGGAGAGAGGTAGGAGAGAGAGAGAGAGAGATAGGTAGGGAGAGAGGTAGGGAGAGAGAGAGGAGAGAGATAGGGAGAGAGAGACAGGAGAGAGAGGTAGGAGAGAGGAGAGGTAGGGAGAGAGATAGGGAGAGAGGTAGGGAGAGAGAGAGACAGGAGAGAGATAGGTAGGGAGAGAGATAGGGAGAGAGGTAGGAGAGAGAGAGAGAGAGAGTTAGAGAGAGAGAGGTAGGGAGAGAGACAGGAGAGAGATAGAAAGAGAGATAGGAGAGAGAGATAGAAAGAGAGATAGGAGAGAGAGAGAGGTAGGGAGAGAGAGAAAGAGGTAGGGAGAGAGAGGTAGGAGAGAGGTAGGAGAGAGAGGTAGGAGAGAGGTAGGAGAGAGAGAGGTAGGGAGAGAGGAGAGGTAGGGAGAGAGATAGGTAGGGAGAGAGATAGGTAGGTAGGGAGAGATAGGGAGAGAGGTAGGGAGAGAGAGAGACAGGAGAGAGATAGAAAGAGAGACAGGAGAGAGGTAGGGAGACAGAGATAGGGAGAGAGACAGGAGACACGGGGAGAGAGGTAGGGAGAGGGAAAGGAAGATGGAGGAGGTTGAGGAGGAAAATGTGTGTGTGCGTGTGTGTGTGTGTGCATGTGTGAATTAAACTGAAATATGTAACAACTAAGCTTGTGCCGGAGGCCCCGGGGGGCCAGGCGTCTATGACGTCTCCTGGCCAAACCCCAATTGGCGGAGCCAGGAGATTGAATACCTACCCTCGGGGCTACTCCAGAAACAACGAAAAGCCACTACGGGTGGCCACGTGGAATGTTCGAACGCTCACTGCAGAGGAGAGGCTGCCACTCCTCTGTCGGGAGCTGGACCGGTACCGCCTGGATCTATGCGGCATTCAGGAGGTCCGGTGGACCGGCTCTGGCTCCTGCCACCATGAGGGGTGGACAGTCCTCTACTCGGGGCAGCAGACTGCCAAACAACAGGGTGTGGGTCTTCTTTTGAACAAAAGAATGAAGGGGGCGTGGGAGCGTGGCGGTGAGGTGTGGGAAGCTGTAAGCCCCAGGCTACTTTGGGCTCGCCTTCCCATCAACCGGAGGCGAGGAATGGTGGTCGTGGTTACTTATGCCCCCACCGAAGATGAACATCCGTGGAGGGATGCAGGCAAAGCCGATGAGTCAGATGCCTTCTATGACCTCCTGTCACAGGTGCTGGCTAAAGTGGCCCCTCGGGATAGAGTCATCATGTTGGGTGACTTTAATGCCCGAGTTGGTCATGATACTGGCACCTGGTCTGGAGTGATTGGAGGGCATGGGCCAGATCAGCTCAATAACAACGGTAGGAGGCTGCTAGATTTTTGTGCAGCCCATGGGCTTGTAATTACCAACACGCTGTTCCGGCATCGGCGCATCCACACAACATCATGGATGCATGCCGGGTCCAAGCAAGAACATCTGCTGGACTACATAGTGACGGACCAGCGAATGCGAGCCCATGTCCTTGACACCAGGACCTACCGTGGAGCTGATCTGCCCTCTGACCATCGACTAGTCATCTGTAAGATGCGCCTGCCATTCTTCCACTCCGGTGGTGGGTGTACACCCAGGACCCCATTCCAACCTAAAGTGGCCTGGTCTCAGTTATCTGATGAAAGTTGCAAGCGAGAATTTCATCATCGCTTGCGGCTGGGATTGGCATCGTCCCCGACTCCTCCTGATGTCAAGGGTAAATGGGCGAGGTTTAGGACTGTGACTCATGCAGCTGCAATGGCTGCTTTGGGTACGCGGTCCAGACCTCCCCAGACACCCTGGATGACAGAGAAGTTGTTCAGGATGGTTGAGAAAAAGCGACAGGCCCACTGTCATCGGCTACAGAATCCCACGTCAGAGAATGAGGAGGCTTACCGCAGCCTTCGTTCGGAGGTTCGGAGAGCCGTGAGGCGCTGCAAGGATGGGTGGTGGTCGCGGGTTGCTGAGGAGATGGAGTCTGCCTCAGTGGCCCGTGATCACAAATCTCTATTTAACTCCATCAAAAAAGTAACCTGCAGCGCCACACCTATTACCATCATTAGGGGAAAAAACGGTGATCCAATTTCCGACCCCCAGGAACAGGTTCGCAGATTTGCTGAGCATTTCTGTGAGGTCCTGGGGGAGGGAAAATCCCTCAGCCAGGAAAACATCGTGGCACAAAGTGAAGATGACCCTGCTGAGGCTGCGGTGCCTCGAATATTGGATGAAGTCACCCCCTGTGAGTGGCTGGCTGAGGTGCCATCTGCTGAGGAAGTATTGAAGGCGATCCGGAGTCTGAGACCAGGAAAGGCAGCGGGCAGAGATGATCTCCCAAGCGAAATGCTGAGGGAGGGTGGCGTTTGTGCACAGACTGCCCTATATGACATCATAACAACAGTCTGGACCACTGGACGGGTTCCGCAGGATTGGAAGGATGCCCTGGTGGTCCCCCTTTTTAAGAAGGGGGACCGCACAGACTGTAACAACTACAGGGGCATCTCACTCCTCAGTGTGCCGGGAAAGGTCCTGGCAAGGATTATTCAGCATCGCCTTGCCAGGCACGCTGAGGAGAGGCTTGCGGAGCCCCAATGCGGTTTCAGGAAAGGGCGGTCCTGCACAGATGCCATATTTTCTGTCCGTCTGCTACAGCAGAGGTGTAGGGAATTCCAACAAGACCTACATCTCTGCTTTATTGACCTGGTCAAGGCCTATGATACCATCAGTAGGCCTGGGCTCTGGGTCGTTCTTCGTGCTTTTGGAGTACCTGACCCTCTGCTCACGATCATTAAGGACCTTCATGATGGTGAGCGGGCCCGGGTAAAACTACGTGGCCGGGAGTCAGAGCCATTCCCTGTACACCTTGGGGTGCGACAGGGATGTCCTCTGGCTCCCACATTATTTAACATCTATTTTGACCACGTAGTTCGTGAAGCCTTCAATAGCTGTACCGGGGGAATCTCCATATGGTACAGATATAATGGGAGGCTAATCGATGCCCGGGTGCGGTCAAGGGATGGCTCCCTATTGTTCAACCACGTTATGTATGCTGATGACTTGGTAATAGCTGCTCAGTCAGAGGAGGAGTTGGAGACGCTGCTGCTGAGACTGGAGCGTGCCACTAAGAGGTGGGGCCTTACCATCAGCTCCACCAAAACTAAGCACCTGCCTGGGTATTTTGTACCATCGGACACTCCACCCCCACAACTCCCAATCGGTGATGGGGCAGTTGTGGAGAGAGTGGAGAGTTTCCCATACCTGGGCAGTGTGCTTATGACTGGCTCCAGTTTAACAGCAGAGGTCTCACTCCGAATCAGTCGAGCGGCAATATCTTTTCATCGGTTGCGTAACGCTGTGTGGAAGCTACCTGGTCTGTCGCTCCGCACTAAGCTTCAGGTCTTCTCGGCCACGGTCATTCCCTCCCTTCTCTACGCTTGCGAAACGTGGACCCCCCTAATGGAACATCTTCGCCGGTTAGAAACATTTAGGCTGACCTGCCTACGATCCATCCTGGGTTTAACCAGACTGGATTGTGTGAGGAGCTCACAAATCCTTGAAAGATCTGGGCAGGGTCCCATCGGTGAGCTCCTCCGGCAGGCAAGGCTGCGATGGCTGGGTCATGTAGCCCGCATGCCCAGCCACCGCATGCCGAAACAGCTTTTGTTTGGCCGGATTGAGGGGGCTAAGCGGGCGCGGCACGGGCTAGAGAAGAGATGGAGTGATGTGGTACAGGAGGACGTGGAGCTGAGTGGACTTGCCGATGACTGGTACCAGCGGTGTCAAGATCGGCCTCTGTGGAGGAGGCTCGTGAAGGATGCTACAGGGCAGTTGGAGGTAGTCGCCCTCCAACAACAACGGAGGGCGGAGGAGCGACGCTCACAACAACGAGCGGAGCGCCGGGTGGCTAAAGCACAGCAGGTTGGCACAGTAGGGGGCACAGGTGGTGCATCAGCCAGTCATCGCAGTCAGTCGACCCGTGGCACCTGGGTCTGCCCCGTGACCTCCTGCCAGCGGGCGTTCGACACTTCACGTGGCCTCAGGGTGCACATAGCCTGGCACAAGCGTCGTGGTGACGTCACCGCCACTTAGTGGCGAATGGCGGTTGTTGTTGTTGTTGTTGTTGTGTGTGCGTGTGTGTGCGTGTGTGTGTGTGTGCGTGTGTGTGTGTGTGTGTACGTGTGTGTGTGTGTGCGTGTGTGTGTGTCGCAGATTTGCTGAGCATTTCTGTGAGGTCCTGGGGGAGGGAAAATCCCACAGCCAGGAAAACATCGCGGCACAAAGTGAGGATGACCCTGCTGAGGCTGCGGTGCCTCAAATATTGGATGAAGTCACCCCCTGTGAGTGGCTGGCTGAGGTGCCATCTGCTGAGGAAGTATTGAAGGCGATCCGGAGTCTGAGACCAGGAAAGGCAGCGGGCAGAGATGATCTCCCAAGCGAAATGCTGAGGGAGGGTGGCGTTTGTGCACAGACTGCCCTATATGACATCATAACAACAGTCTGGACCACTGGACGGGTTCCGCAGGATTGGAAGGATGCCCTGGTGGTCCCCCTTTTTAAGAAGGGGGACCGCACAGACTGTAACAACTACAGGGGCATCTCACTCCTCAGTGTGCCGGGAAAGGTCCTGGCAAGGATTATTCAGCATCGCCTTGCCAGGCACGCTGAGGAGAGGCTTGCGGAGCCCCAATGCGGTTTCAGGAAAGGGCGGTCCTGCACAGATGCCATATTTTCTGTCCGTCTGCTACAGCAGAGGTGTAGGGAATTCCAACAAGACCTACATCTCTGCTTTATTGACCTGGTCAAGGCCTATGATACCATCAGTAGGCCTGGGCTCTGGGTCGTTCTTCGTGCTTTTGGAGTACCTGACCCTCTGCTCACGATCATTAAGGACCTTCATGATGGTGAGCGGGCCCGGGTAAAACTACGTGGCCGGGAGTCAGAGCCATTCCCTGTACACCTTGGGGTGCAACAGGGATGTCCTCTGGCTCCCACATTATTTAACATCTATTTTGACCACGTAGTTCGTGAAGCCTTCAATAGCTGTACCGGGGGAATCTCCATATGGTACAGATATAATGGGAGGCTAATCGATGCCCGGGTGCGGTCAAGGGATGGCTCCCTATTGCTCAACCACGTTATGTATGCTGATGACTTGGTAATAGCTGCTCAGTCAGAGGAGGAGTTGCAGACGCTGCTGCTGAGACTGGAGCGTGCCACTAAGAGGTGGGGCCTTACCATCAGCCCCACCAAAACTAAGCACCTGCCTGGGTATTTTGTACCATCGGACACTCCACCCCCACAACTCCCAATCGGTGATGGGGCAGTTGTGGAGAGAGTGGAGAGTTTCCCATACCTGGGCAGTGTGCTTATGACTGGCTCCAGTTTAACAGCAGAGGTCTCACTCCGAATCAGTCGAGCGGCAATATCTTTTCATCGGTTGCGTAACGCTGTGTGGAAGCTACCTGGTCTGTCGCTCCGCACTAAGCTTCAGGTCTTCTCGGCCACGGTCATTCCCTCCCTTCTCTACGCTTGCGAAACGTGGACCCCCCGAATGGAACATCTTCGCCGGTTAGAAACATTTAGGCTGACCTGCCTACGATCCATCCTGGGTTTAACCAGACTGGATTGTGTGAGGAGCTCACAAATCCTTGAAAGATCTGGTCAGGGTCCCATCGGTGAGCTCCTCCGGCAGGCAAGGCTGCGATGGCTGGGTCATGTAGCCCGCATGCCCAGCCACCGCATGCCGAAACAGCTTTTGTTTGGCCGGATTGAGGGGGCTAAGCGGGCGCGGCACGGGCTAGAGAAGAGATGGAGTGATGTGGTACAGGAGGACGTGGAGCTGAGTGGACTTGCCGATGACTGGTACCAGCGGTGTCAAGATCGGCCTCTGTGGAGGAGGCTCGTGAAGGATGCTACTGGGCAGTTGGAGGCAGTCGCCCTCCAACAACAACGGAGGGCGGAGGAGCGACGCTCACAACAGCGAGCGGAGCGCCGGGTGGCTAAAGCACAGCAGGTTGGCACAGTAGGGGGCACAGGTGGTGCATCAGCCAGTCATCTCAGTCAGTCGACCCGTGGCACCTGGGTCTGCCCCGTGACCTCCTGCCAGCGGGCGTTCGACACTTCACGTGGCCTCAGGGTGCACATAGCCTGGCACAAGCGTCGTGGTGACGTCACCGCCACTTAGTGGCGAATGGCGGTTGTTGTTGTTGTTGTTGTTGTGTGTGTGTGCGTGTGTGTGTACGTGTGTGTGTGTGTGCGTGTGTGTGTGCGTGTGTGTGTGTGTGCGTGTGCGTGTGTGTGTGCGTGTGCGTGTGTGTGTGCGTGTGTGTGCGTGTGTGTGTGCGTGTGTGTGTGCGTGTGTGTGCGTGTGTGTGTGCGTGTGTGTGTACGTGTGTGTGTACGTGTGTCGCTGTTCCGGAATCGGCGCATCCACACAACATCATGGATGCATGCCGGGTCCAAGCAAGAACATCTGCTGGACTACATAGTGACGGACCAGTGGATGCGAGCCCATGTCCTTGACACCAGGACCTACCGTGGAGCTGATCTGCCCTCTGACCATCGACTAGTCATCTGTAAGATGCGCCTGCCATTCTTCCACTCCGGTGGTGGGTGTACACCCAGGACCCCATTCCAACCTAAAGTGGCCTGGTCTCAGCTAGCTGATGAAAGTTGCAAGTGAGAATTTCATCATCGCTTGCGGCTGGGATTGGCATCGTCCCCCACTCCTCCTGATGTCGAGGGTAAATGGGCGAGGTTTAGGACTGTGACTCATGCAGCTGCAATGGCTGCTTTGGGTACGCGGTCCAGACCTCCCCAGAGACCCTGGCTGACAGAGGAGGTGTTCAGGATGGTTGAGAAAAAGCGACAGGCCCACTGTCATCGGCTACAGAATCCCACGTCAGAGAATGAGGCTTACCGCAGCCTTCGCTCGGAGGTTCGGAGAGCCGTGAGGCGCTGCAAGGATGGGTGGTGGTCGCGGGTTGCTGAGGAGATGGAGTCTGCCTCAGTGGCCCGCGATCACAAATCTCTATTTAACTCCATCAAAAAAGTAACCTGCAGCGCCACACCTATTACCATCATTAGGGGAAAAAACGGGGATCCAATCTCCGACCTCCAGGAACAGGTTTGTAGATTTGCTGAGCATTTCTGTGAGGTCCTGGGGGAGGGAAAATCCCACAGCCAGGAAAACATCGCGGCACAAAGTGAGGATGACCCTGCTGAGGCTGCGGTGCCTCAAATATTGGATGAAGTCACCCCCTGTGAGTGGCTGGCTGAGGTGCCATCTGCTGAGGAAGTATTGAAGGCGATCCGGAGTCTGAGACCAGGAAAGGCAGCGGGCAGAGATGATCTCCCAAGCGAAATGCTGAGGGAGGGTGGCGTTTGTGCACAGACTGCCCTATATGACATCATAACAACAGTCTGGACCACTGGACGGGTTCCGCAGGATTGGAAGGATGCCCTGGTGGTCCCCCTTTTTAAGAAGGGGGACCGCACAGACTGTAACAACTACAGGGGCATCTCACTCCTCAGTGTGCCGGGAAAGGTCCTGGCAAGGATTATTCAGCATCGCCTTGCCAGGCACGCTGAGGAGAGGCTTGCGGAGCCCCAATGCGGTTTCAGGAAAGGGCGGTCCTGCACAGATGCCATATTTTCTGTCCGTCTGCTACAGCAGAGGTGTAGGGAATTCCAACAAGACCTACATCTCTGCTTTATTGACCTGGTCAAGGCCTATGATACCATCAGTAGGCCTGGGCTCTGGGTCGTTCTTCGTGCTTTTGGAGTACCTGACCCTCTGCTCACGATCATTAAGGACCTTCATGATGGTGAGCGGGCCCGGGTAAAACTACGTGGCCGGGAGTCAGAGCCATTCCCTGTACACCTTGGGGTGCAACAGGGATGTCCTCTGGCTCCCACATTATTTAACATCTATTTTGACCACGTAGTTCGTGAAGCCTTCAATAGCTGTACCGGGGGAATCTCCATATGGTACAGATATAATGGGAGGCTAATCGATGCCCGGGTGCGGTCAAGGGATGGCTCCCTATTGCTCAACCACGTTATGTATGCTGATGACTTGGTAATAGCTGCTCAGTCAGAGGAGGAGTTGCAGACGCTGCTGCTGAGACTGGAGCGTGCCACTAAGAGGTGGGGCCTTACCATCAGCCCCACCAAAACTAAGCACCTGCCTGGGTATTTTGTACCATCGGACACTCCACCCCCACAACTCCCAATCGGTGATGGGGCAGTTGTGGAGAGAGTGGAGAGTTTCCCATACCTGGGCAGTGTGCTTATGACTGGCTCCAGTTTAACAGCAGAGGTCTCACTCCGAATCAGTCGAGCGGCAATATCTTTTCATCGGTTGCGTAACGCTGTGTGGAAGCTACCTGGTCTGTCGCTCCGCACTAAGCTTCAGGTCTTCTCGGCCACGGTCATTCCCTCCCTTCTCTACGCTTGCGAAACGTGGACCCCCCGAATGGAACATCTTCGCCGGTTAGAAACATTTAGGCTGACCTGCCTACGATCCATCCTGGGTTTAACCAGACTGGATTGTGTGAGGAGCTCACAAATCCTTGAAAGATCTGGTCAGGGTCCCATCGGTGAGCTCCTCCGGCAGGCAAGGCTGCGATGGCTGGGTCATGTAGCCCGCATGCCCAGCCACCGCATGCCGAAACAGCTTTTGTTTGGCCGGATTGAGGGGGCTAAGCGGGCGCGGCACGGGCTAGAGAAGAGATGGAGTGATGTGGTACAGGAGGACGTGGAGCTGAGTGGACTTGCCGATGACTGGTACCAGCGGTGTCAAGATCGGCCTCTGTGGAGGAGGCTCGTGAAGGATGCTACTGGGCAGTTGGAGGCAGTCGCCCTCCAACAACAACGGAGGGCGGAGGAGCGACGCTCACAACAGCGAGCGGAGCGCCGGGTGGCTAAAGCACAGCAGGTTGGCACAGTAGGGGGCACAGGTGGTGCATCAGCCAGTCATCTCAGTCAGTCGACCCGTGGCACCTGGGTCTGCCCCGTGACCTCCTGCCAGCGGGCGTTCGACACTTCACGTGGCCTCAGGGTGCACATAGCCTGGCACAAGCGTCGTGGTGACGTCACCGCCACTTAGTGGCGAATGGCGGTTGTTGTTGTTGTTGTTGTTGTGTGTGTGTGCGTGTGTGTGTACGTGTGTGTGTGTGTGCGTGTGTGTGTGCGTGTGTGTGTGTGTGCGTGTGCGTGTGTGTGTGCGTGTGCGTGTGTGTGTGCGTGTGTGTGCGTGTGTGTGTGCGTGTGTGTGTGCGTGTGTGTGCGTGTGTGTGTGCGTGTGTGTGTACGTGTGTGTGTACGTGTGTCGCTGTTCCGGAATCGGCGCATCCACACAACATCATGGATGCATGCCGGGTCCAAGCAAGAACATCTGCTGGACTACATAGTGACGGACCAGTGGATGCGAGCCCATGTCCTTGACACCAGGACCTACCGTGGAGCTGATCTGCCCTCTGACCATCGACTAGTCATCTGTAAGATGCGCCTGCCATTCTTCCACTCCGGTGGTGGGTGTACACCCAGGACCCCATTCCAACCTAAAGTGGCCTGGTCTCAGCTAGCTGATGAAAGTTGCAAGTGAGAATTTCATCATCGCTTGCGGCTGGGATTGGCATCGTCCCCCACTCCTCCTGATGTCGAGGGTAAATGGGCGAGGTTTAGGACTGTGACTCATGCAGCTGCAATGGCTGCTTTGGGTACGCGGTCCAGACCTCCCCAGAGACCCTGGCTGACAGAGGAGGTGTTCAGGATGGTTGAGAAAAAGCGACAGGCCCACTGTCATCGGCTACAGAATCCCACGTCAGAGAATGAGGCTTACCGCAGCCTTCGCTCGGAGGTTCGGAGAGCCGTGAGGCGCTGCAAGGATGGGTGGTGGTCGCGGGTTGCTGAGGAGATGGAGTCTGCCTCAGTGGCCCGCGATCACAAATCTCTATTTAACTCCATCAAAAAAGTAACCTGCAGCGCCACACCTATTACCATCATTAGGGGAAAAAACGGGGATCCAATCTCCGACCTCCAGGAACAGGTTTGTAGATTTGCTGAGCATTTCTGTGAGGTCCTGGTAGAGGGGACATCCTTCAGCCTGGATAACAACGTGGGACAAAGTGGTGATGACCCTGCTGAGGCTGCGGTGCCTCAAATATTGGAGGAAGTCACTCCCTGTGAGTGGCTGGCTGAGGTGCCATCTGTTGAGGAAGTACTGAGGGCGATCCAGAGTCTGAGGCCAGGAAAGGCACCGGGCAGAGATGATCTCCCAAGCGAAATGCTGAGGGAGGGTGGCGTTAGTGCACAGACTGCCCTACATGACATCATAACAACAGTCTGGACCACTGGACGGGTTCCGCAGGATTGGAAGGATGCCCTGGTGGTCCCCCTCTTTAAAAAGGGGGACCGCACAGACTGTAACAACTACAGGGGCATCTCACTCAGTGTTTCCCGGGAAAGGTCCTGGCAAGGATTATTCAACATCGCCTTGCCAGGCACGCTGAGGAGAGGCTTGCGGAGCCCCAATGTGGTTTCAGGAACGGGCGGTCCTGTACAGATGCCATATTTTCTGTCCTACTGCTACAGCAGAGGTGTAGGGAATTCCAGCAAGACCTACATCTCTGATTTATTGACCTGTTCAAGGCCTATGATACCATCACTAGGCCTGGGCTCTGGGTCGTTCTTCGTGCTTTTGGAGTACCTGACCCTCTGCTCACGATCATTAAGGACCTTCATGATGGTGAGCGGACCCGGGTAAAACTACGTGGCCGGGAGTCAGAGCCATTCCCTGTACACCTTGGGGTGCGACAGGGATGTCCTCTGGCTCCCACATTATTTAACATCTATTTTGACCACGTAGTTCGTGAAGCCTTCAATAGCTGTACCGGGGGAATCTCTATATGGTACAGATATAATGGTAGGCTGATCGACGCCCGGGTGCGGTCAAGGGATGGCTCCCTATTGCTCAACCACGTTATGTATGCTGATGATTTGGTAATAGCTGCTCAGTCAGAGGAGGAGTTGGAGACGCTGCTGCTGAGACTGGAGCGTGCCACCAAGAGATGGGGCCTTACCATCAGCACCACCAAAACTAAGCACCTGCCTGGGTATTTTGTACCATCGGACACTCCACCCCCACAACTCCCGATCGGTGATGGGGCAGTTGTGGAGAGAGTGGAGAGTTTCCCATACCTGGGCAGTGTGCTTATGACTAGCTCCAGTTTAACAGCAGAGGTCTCACTCCGAATCAGTCGAGCGGCAGTATCTTTTCATCGGTTGCGTAACGCTGTGTGGAAGCTACCTGGTCTGTCACTCCGCACTAAGCTTCAGGTCTTTTCGGCCACGGTCATTCCCTCCCTTCTCTACGCTTGCGAAACGTGGACCCCCCTAATGGAACATCTTCGCCGGTTAGAAACATTTAGGCTGGCCTGCCTACGATCCATCCTGGGTTTAACCAGACTGGATTGTGTGAGGAGCTCACAAATCCTTGAAAGATCTGGGCAAGGTCCCGTCGGTGAGCTCCTAAGGCGGGCAAGGCTGCGATGGCTGGGTCATGTAGCCCGCATGCCCAGCCACCGCATGCCGAAACAGCTTTTGTTCGGCCGGATTGAGGGGGCAAAGCGGGCGCGGCACGGGCTAGAGAAGAGATGGAGTGATGTGGTACAGGAGGACGTGGAGCTGAGTGGACTTGCCGATGACTGGTACCAGCGGTGTCAAGATCGGCCTCTGTGGAGGAGGCTCGTGAAGGATGCTACAGGGCAGTTGGAGGTAGTCGCCCTCCAACAACAACGGAGGGCGGAGGAGCGACGCTCACAACAACGAGCGGAGCGCCGGGTGGCTAAAGCACAGCAGGTTGGCAAAGTAGGGGGCACAGGTGGTGCATCAGCCAGTCATCGCAGTCAGTCGACCCGTGGCACCTGGGTCTGCCCCGTGACCTCCTGCCAGTGGGCGTTCGACACTTCACGTGGCCTCAGGGTGCACATAGCCTGGCACAAGCGTCGTGGTGACGTCACCGCCACTTAGTGGCGAATGGCGGTTGTTGTGTACGTGTGTGTGTGTGTGTACGTGTGTGTACGTGACCTGCTCAAGGCCTATAATACCATCAGTAGGCCTGGGCTCTGGGTCGTTCTTCGTGCTTTTGGAGTACCTGACCCTCTCCTCACGATCATTAAGGACCTTCATGATGGTGAGCGGGCCCGGGTAAAACTACGTGACCGGGAGTCAGAGCCATTCCCTGTACATCTTGGGGTGCGACAGGGATGTCCTCTGGCTCCCACATTATTTAACATCTATTTTGACCACGTAGTTCGTGAAGCCTTCAATAGCTGTACCGGGGGAATCTCCATATGGTACAGATATAATGGGAGGCTGATCGATGCCCGGGTGCGGTCAAGGGATGGCTCCCTATTGCTCAACCACGTTACGTATGCTGATGATTTGGTAATAGCTGCTCAGTCAGAGGAGGAGTTGGAGACGCTGCTGCTGAGACTGGAGCGTGCCACTAAGAGGTGGGGCCTTACCATCAGCCCCACTAAAACTAAGCACCTGCCTGGGTATTTTGTACCATCGGACACTCCACCCCCACAACTCCCGATCGGTGATGGGGCAGTTGTGGAGAGAGTGGAGAGTTTCCCGTACCTGGGCAGTGTGCTAATGACTGGCTCCAATTTAACAGCAGAGGTCTCACTCCGAATCAGTCGAGCGGCAATATCTTTTCATCGGTTGCGTAACGCTGTGTGGAAGCTACCTGGTCTGTCGCTCCGCACTAAGCTTCAGGTCTTCTCGGCCACGATCATTCCCTCCCTTCTCTACGCTTGCGAAACGTGGACCCCCCTAATGGAACATCTTCGCCGGTTAGAAACATTTAGGCTGACCTGCCTACGATCCATCCTGGGTTTAACCAGACTGGATTGTGTGAGGAGCTCACAAATCCTTGAAAGATCTGGGCAGGGTCCCATCGGTGAGCTCCTCCGGCAGGCAAGGCTGCGATGGCTGGGTCATGTAGCCCGCATGCCCAGCCACCGCATGCCAAAACAGCTTTTGTTTGGCCGGATTGAGGGGGCTAAGCGGGCGCGGCACGGGCTAGAAAAGAGATGGAGTGATGTGGTACAGGAGGACGTGGAGCTGAGTGGACTTGCCGATGACTGGTACCAGCGGTGTCAAGATCGGCCTCTGTGGAGGAGGCTCGTGAAGGATGTTACTGGGCAGTTGGAGGCAGTCGCCCTCCAACAACAACGGAGGGCGGAGGAGCGACGCTCACAACAGCGAGCGGAGCGCCGGGTGGCTAAAGCACAGCAGGTTGGCACAGTAGGGGGCACAGGTGGTGCATCAGCCAGTCATCTCAGTCAGTCGACCCGTGGCACCTGGGTCTGCCCCGTGACCTCCTGCCAGCGGGCGTTCGACACTTCACGTGGCCTCAGGGTGCACATAGCCTGGCACAAGCGTCGTGGTGACGTCACCGCTACTTAGTGGCGAATGGCGGTTGTTGTGTTGTTGTGTGTGTGTGTACGTGTGTGTGTGTGTGCGTGTGTGTGTGTGCGTGTGTGTGTACGTGTGTGTGTGTGTGCGTGTGTGTGTGCGTGTGTGTGTGTGTGCGTGTGCGTGTGTGTGTGCGTGTGCGTGTGTGTGTGCGTGTGTGTGCGTGTGTGTGTGCGTGTGTGTGTGTGCGTGTGTGTGTGCGTGTGTGTGCGTGTGTGTGTGCGTGTGTGTGTACGTGTGTGTGTACGTGTGTCGCTGTTCCGGAATCGGCGCATCCACACAACATCATGGATGCATGCCGGGTCCAAGCAAGAACATCTGCTGGACTACATAGTGACGGACCAGTGGATGCGAGCCCATGTCCTTGACACCAGGACCTACCGTGGAGCTGATCTGCCCTCTGACCATCGACTAGTCATCTGTAAGATGCGCCTGCCATTCTTCCACTCCGGTGGTGGGTGTACACCCAGGACCCCATTCCAACCTAAAGTGGCCTGGTCTCAGCTAGCTGATGAAAGTTGCAAGTGAGAATTTCATCATCGCTTGCGGCTGGGATTGGCATCGTCCCCCACTCCTCCTGATGTCGAGGGTAAATGGGCGAGGTTTAGGACTGTGACTCATGCAGCTGCAATGGCTGCTTTGGGTACGCGGTCCAGACCTCCCCAGAGACCCTGGCTGACAGAGGAGGTGTTCAGGATGGTTGAGAAAAAGCGACAGGCCCACTGTCATCGGCTACAGAATCCCACGTCAGAGAATGAGGCTTACCGCAGCCTTCGCTCGGAGGTTCGGAGAGCCGTGAGGCGCTGCAAGGATGGGTGGTGGTCGCGGGTTGCTGAGGAGATGGAGTCTGCCTCAGTGGCCCGCGATCACAAATCTCTATTTAACTCCATCAAAAAAGTAACCTGCAGCGCCACACCTATTACCATCATTAGGGGAAAAAACGGGGATCCAATCTCCGACCTCCAGGAACAGGTTTGTAGATTTGCTGAGCATTTCTGTGAGGTCCTGGTAGAGGGGACATCCTTCAGCCTGGATAACAACGTGGGACAAAGTGGTGATGACCCTGCTGAGGCTGCGGTGCCTCAAATATTGGAGGAAGTCACTCCCTGTGAGTGGCTGGCTGAGGTGCCATCTGTTGAGGAAGTACTGAGGGCGATCCAGAGTCTGAGGCCAGGAAAGGCACCGGGCAGAGATGATCTCCCAAGCGAAATGCTGAGGGAGGGTGGCGTTAGTGCACAGACTGCCCTACATGACATCATAACAACAGTCTGGACCACTGGACGGGTTCCGCAGGATTGGAAGGATGCCCTGGTGGTCCCCCTCTTTAAAAAGGGGGACCGCACAGACTGTAACAACTACAGGGGCATCTCACTCAGTGTTTCCCGGGAAAGGTCCTGGCAAGGATTATTCAACATCGCCTTGCCAGGCACGCTGAGGAGAGGCTTGCGGAGCCCCAATGTGGTTTCAGGAACGGGCGGTCCTGTACAGATGCCATATTTTCTGTCCTACTGCTACAGCAGAGGTGTAGGGAATTCCAGCAAGACCTACATCTCTGATTTATTGACCTGTTCAAGGCCTATGATACCATCACTAGGCCTGGGCTCTGGGTCGTTCTTCGTGCTTTTGGAGTACCTGACCCTCTGCTCACGATCATTAAGGACCTTCATGATGGTGAGCGGACCCGGGTAAAACTACGTGGCCGGGAGTCAGAGCCATTCCCTGTACACCTTGGGGTGCGACAGGGATGTCCTCTGGCTCCCACATTATTTAACATCTATTTTGACCACGTAGTTCGTGAAGCCTTCAATAGCTGTACCGGGGGAATCTCTATATGGTACAGATATAATGGGAGGCTGATCGACGCCCGGGTGCGGTCAAGGGATGGCTCCCTATTGCTCAACCACGTTATGTATGCTGATGATTTGGTAATAGCTGCTCAGTCAGAGGAGGAGTTGGAGACGCTGCTGCTGAGACTGGAGCGTGCCACCAAGAGATGGGGCCTTACCATCAGCACCACCAAAACTAAGCACCTGCCTGGGTATTTTGTACCATCGGACACTCCACCCCCACAACTCCCGATCGGTGATGGGGCAGTTGTGGAGAGAGTGGAGAGTTTCCCATACCTGGGCAGTGTGCTTATGACTAGCTCCAGTTTAACAGCAGAGGTCTCACTCCGAATCAGTCGAGCGGCAGTATCTTTTCATCGGTTGCGTAACGCTGTGTGGAAGCTACCTGGTCTGTCACTCCGCACTAAGCTTCAGGTCTTTTCGGCCACGGTCCTTCCCTCCCTTCTCTACGCTTGCGAAACGTGGACCCCCCTAATGGAACATCTTCGCCGGTTAGAAACATTTAGGCTGGCCTGCCTACGATCCATCCTGGGTTTAACCAGACTGGATTGTGTGAGGAGCTCACAAATCCTTGAAAGATCTGGGCAAGGTCCCGTCGGTGAGCTCCTAAGGCGGGCAAGGCTGCGATGGCTGGGTCATGTAGCCCGCATGCCCAGCCACCGCATGCCGAAACAGCTTTTGTTCGGCCGGATTGAGGGGGCAAAGCGGGCGCGGCACGGGCTAGAGAAGAGATGGAGTGATGTGGTACAGGAGGACGTGGAGCTGAGTGGACTTGCCGATGACTGGTACCAGCGGTGTCAAGATCGGCCTCTGTGGAGGAGGCTCGTGAAGGATGCTACAGGGCAGTTGGAGGTAGTCGCCCTCCAACAACAACGGAGGGCGGAGGAGCGACGCTCACAACAACGAGCGGAGCGCCGGGTGGCTAAAGCACAGCAGGTTGGCACAGTAGGGGGCACAGGTGGTGCATCAGCCAGTCATCGCAGTCAGTCGACCCGTGGCACCTGGGTCTGCCCCGTGACCTCCTGCCAGTGGGCGTTCGACACTTCACGTGGCCTCAGGGTGCACATAGCCTGGCACAAGCGTCGTGGTGACGTCACCGCCACTTAGTGGCGAATGGCGGTTGTTGTGTACGTGTGTGTGTGTGTGTACGTGTGTGTACGTGACCTGCTCAAGGCCTATAATACCATCAGTAGGCCTGGGCTCTGGGTCGTTCTTCGTGCTTTTGGAGTACCTGACCCTCTCCTCACGATCATTAAGGACCTTCATGATGGTGAGCGGGCCCGGGTAAAACTACGTG
>NC_133748.1:91430-136430 GCF_048934315.1 Petromyzon marinus | reverse complement strand
TTGTTGATGGTGCTGTTGATGGTGACAATGATGATGATGCCAATGATGATGATGGTGACGATGATGATGATGATGCTGCTGATGATGCTGTTGTTGATTATGATGGTGTTGTTGTTGATAGATGGTGCTCCTGCTGATGGTGACAATGATGATGATGCCAATGATGATGATGATGATGCCAATGATGATGATGATGCTGCTGATGGTGACAATGATGATGCCAATGATGAAGCTGCTGCTGCTGATGATGCTGTTGTTGTTGATGATGGTGCTGCTGCTGATGATGACGATGATGATGCCAATGATGATGAAGCTGCTGCTGATGATGCTGCTGCTGATGATGCTGTTGTTGTTGATGATGGTGCTGCTGCTGATGGTGACAATGATGATGATGGTGCTGCTGCTGATGGTGACGATGATGATGAAGCTGCTGCTGATGCTGCTGCTGCTGATGATGCTGTTGTTGTTGATGATGGTGCTGCTGATGATGATGGTGCTGTTGTCGGTGCTCCTGATGGAGCTGCTGCTGAATTGATGATGCTGCTGATGATGTTGGTGCTCCTGAAGATGTTGTTGGTGGTGTTGCTGATGACGCTGCTGATGATGTTGTTGGTGGTGTTGTTGCTACTGCTGATGATGCTGCTGATGTTGTTGGTGGTGCTGATGATGTTGTTGGTGGTGTTGCTGATTATGCTGCTGATGATGTTGTTGGTGCTGCTGATGATGTTGTTGGTGCTGCTGATGATGTTGTTGGTGGTGTTGCTGATGACGCTGCTGATGATGTTGTTGGTGGTGTTGTTGGTGGTGGTGTTGCTGCTGCTGCTGATGTTGTTGGTGGTGTTGTTGGTGGTGTTGTTGGTGTTGGTGGTGTTGTTGGTGGTGTTGTTGGTGGTGTTGTTGGTGGTGTTGTTGGTGGTGTTGGTGGTGGTGTTGGTGGTGTTGTTGGTGGTGTTGGTGGTGGTGTTGTTGTTGTTGGTGTTGTTGGTGGTGATGTTGGTGGTGGTGTTGGTGGTGTTGGTGGTGTTGGTGGTGGTGGTGTTGTTGGTGTTGTTGGTGGTGTTGTTGGTGTTGTTGGTGTTGTTGTTGGTGGTGTTGTTGTTGTTGGTGTTGTTGTTGTTGTTGGTGTTGTTGGTGGTGGTGTTGTTGGTGTTGTTGTTGGTGTTGTTGTTGTTGTTGGTGCTGACCTGCAGGACGTAGGAGAGCGCCGCCCGGCAGCGCTGTTCAGCTCCGCCGCTGCCGGCCGAGAGCGACGGGACCTGACCCACACAGACAAAGGTCCCCCACGGTGTAGCCTTGGCGGATTGCCGGGGCAAGTGCTGCTGGGGGGAGCGAGGTGCAGCAGCGCCCGTGAAGGCTGCCGGCACTGTGGCTACACACGCAGAGGGGCTGGGTGGCCAGCAGCACCAGCGCCACGCCCGGCCGCCTTTGTCTCTCCCCCAGTGCTAGCGGTGTTGACTACACCACTACCGCTACAACACCACCACTACACCACCACCACTACACCACCACCACTACCGCTACACCACCACTACCACTACACCACCACCACTACCGCTACACCACTACCGCTACACCACCACCACCACTACCGCCACACCACCACTACACCACCACCACCACCGCTACACCACCACCACTACCGCTACACCACCACCACCACTACACCACCACCACTACCGCTACACCACCACCACCACTACCGCTACAACACCACCACTACACCACCACCATTACACCACCACCACTACCGCTACACCACCACCACCACTACACCACCACCACTACCACCACCACCCTACCACTACCAAAACCATCACCACCACCACCCTCACCACCACCACCCTCACCACCACCACCACCATTACCACCCTCACCATCACCACCACCCTCACCACCACCACCCTCACCACCACCACCATTACCACCCTCACCACCACTACCACCATCACCCTCACCATCACCCTCACCATCACCACCCTCACCACCACCACCCTCACCACCACCCTCACCACCACCACCACCCTCACCCTCACCACCACCACCCTCACCACCCTCACCACTACCCTCACGATCACCACCACCCTCACCACCACCATTACCACCCTCACCACCACAAGCCTCACTACCACCATCACCTCCACCACCCTCACCATTACCACCACCACCCTTCACTACCACCACCACCACCACCACCCTCACCACCCTCACCACTACCCTCACCACCCTCACCACTACCCTCACCACTACCCTCACCACCCTCACCACCACCACCACCCCCACCCTCACCACCTCCACCCTCACCACCACCACCACCCTCACCATCACCACCACCACCACCACCCTCACCATCACCACCACCCTCACCATCACCACCACCCTCACCACCTCCACCCGCACCCTCACCACCACCACCATCACCACAACCACCACCCTCACCACCTCCACCACCCTCACCACCACCACCACCTCCACCCTCACCACCACCCTCACCACCACCACCCTCACCACCACCACCACCACCCTCACCACCACCACCCTCACCACCACCACCCTCACCACCACCTCCACCCTCACCACCACCACCATCACCACCACCACCACCCTCACCACCCTCACCACCACCACCCTCACCACCACCACCACCACCTCCACCCTCACCAGCGTAGCCACGTAGTGGAGCTAGCAGCGCACCTTGTGGCCATGGCGACTGGGGAGTTTGTACTTCTCCGGCACCGACAGCTCGCCCAGTGAGCTGATGACGGCCACGGCCCTCCCGCCGGCCTGCAGCGCACGCACACAGCTAGAGGTGAGGCTCCCCCAGGTAGCCTCCAGCAGGGCTGCAGGGGCAAGTGCTGAGACACAGACAAAGCTTCCACAGGTATCCTCTAGCAGGGCTGCAGGGGCAAGTGCTGAGACACAGACAAAGCTCCCCCAGGTAGCCTCTAGCAGGGCTGCAGGGGCAGGTGCTGAGACACAGACAAAGCTCCCCCAGGTAGCCTCAATGGGGCCGCGTGGGCAAGTGCTGCGAGCACTTGCCCACCCACCCACTCACCCACCCACTCACCCACTCACTCACCCACTCACCCACCCACTCACTCACCCACTCACTAACCCACCCACCCACTCACCCACCCACTCACCCACTCACCCACCCACTCACCCACTCACCCACCCACTCACTCACTCACCCACCCACTAACCCACCACCCACTCACCCACTCACTAACTCACTAACCCACCCACTCACCCACCCACTCACTCACCCAGCCACCCATTAACCCACCCACCCACCCACTAACCCACCCACCCACTCACCCACCCACTAACCCACCCACCTACTCACCCACCCATTCACCCACCCACTAACCCACCCACTCACTAACCCACCCACCCACTAACCCACCCACTAACCCACCCACCCACTAATCCACCCACCCACTCACCCACTAACCCACCCACCCACCCACTCACCCACCCACTAACCCACCCACTAACCCACTCACTCACCCACTCACTCACCCACTCACCCACCCACTAACCCACCCACCCACTCACCCACCCACTAACCCACCCACCCACTCACCCACCCACTAACCCACCCACCCACTCACCCACCCACCCACTCACCCACCCACTAACCCACCCACCCACCCAGTCACCCACCCACTAACCCACCCACCCACTAACCCACCCACTAACCCACCCACCCACTAACCCACCCACCCACTAACCCACCCACCCACCCACTAACCCACCCACCCACTAACCTACCCACCCACTCACCCACCCACCCACTAACCCACCCACCCACTAACCCACCCACCCACTCACCCACCCACCCACTCACCCACCCACTCACCCACTCACCCACCCACTCACTCACCCACTCACCCACTCACTCACTCACCCAACCACTCACCCACCCACCCACCCACTCACCCACCCACTAACCCACCCACCCACTAACCCACCCACCCACTAACCCACCCACCCACTAACCCACCCACCCACTAACCCACCCACCCACCCACTAACCCACCCACCCACCCACTAACCCACCCACCCACTCACCCACCGTGGCGTCAGGCTCCGGCATCGAACCCACGCCCTCCTCCTTGCGTACCAGGCGAGGCAGTGAACATCTCCTGGCCTCCACACTCACCCCGACTGCGGCGCCAGTGGTGATATCCTCCTCCCGCAGCTTTCCCTCCTCCTCCTCGTCCTCCTCGTCCTCCTCCACCTCTTCATCATCCACCTCCTCCTCCTCCTCCTCCTCGTCGCTGGCGAAGTTCCTCCTGGCCACGTGAGCTGCCCCAATGTCTCCCCAGGGGTTCTGGGCTGGCGGCTGCCCCCTCCCTCCCCCCTCCCCCGCCGGCCCCTCCCCCCCCACCTCCTCCTCCTCCTCGCTCTGAGCGAAGAGGTCAGACAGCAGGTAGCTGGCGGAGGCCAGGAGCTGAGGGTTCGGGGGGCAAGGGAATTGGCATACATTAACATACATTAGCATACATTAACATACATTAACATACATCAGCATACATCAGCATACATCAGCATACATCAGCATACATCAACATACATCAACATACATCAACATACATCAACATACATCAACATACATCAACATACATCAACATACATTAACATACATTAACACACATTAAAATACATTAACATACATTGCCATACATTGCCATACATTGCCATACATTGACAAACATTGGCATACATTAACATAAATTGACATACATTGACACACATTTAAATACATTGACACACATTGACACACATTGACACACGTTGACACACGTTGACAAACATTAACACATTGACATACATTGACAAACATTAACACACATTAACACACATTAACACACATTAACATACATTAACACACATTAACATACATTAACACATTGACAAACATTAACACACATTAACACACATGAACATACATTAACATACATTGACAAACATTGACATACATTGACATACATTACCATACATTGACATGCATTAAAATACATTAAAATACATGGAAATACATTGACATACATTATGATTAGTACATAGGGGGTGACAGAGAGAGAGAGAGTTATGGAGGGAGAGCTTGGAGGTAGGGAGGGTTGTCTAGCTAGAGATCTGTGTGTTTGTGTCACGGTGTGCGGGGAAAGGTCCTGGCAAGGATTATTCAGCATCGCCTTGCCAGGCACGCTGAGGAGAGGCTTGCGGAGCCCCAATGCGGTTTCAGGAAAGGGCAGTCCTGCACGGATGCCATATTTTCTGTCCGTCTGCTACAGCAGAGGTGTAGGGAATTCCAACAAGACCTACATCTCTGCTTTATTGACCTGGTCAAGGCCTATGATACCATCAGTAGGCCTGGGCTCTGGGTTGCTCTTCGTGCTTGTGGAGTACCTGACCCTCTGCTCACCATCATTAAGGACCTTCATGATGGTGAGCGGGCCCGGGTAAAACTACGTGGCCGGGAGTCCGAGCCATTCCCTGTTCACCTTGGGGTGCGACAGGGATGTCCTCTGGCTCCCACATTATTTAACATCTATTTTGACCACGTAGTTCGTGAAGCCTTCAATAGCTGTACCGGGGGAATCTCCATATGGTACAGATATAATGGGAGGTTGATCGATGCCCGGGTGCGGTCAAGGGATGGCTCCCTATTGGTCAACAACGTTATGTATGCCGATGATTGGGTAATTGCTGCTCATTCAGAGGAGGAGTTGGAGACGCTGCTGCTGAAACTGGAGCAGGCAAGGCTGCGATGGCTGGGTCATGTAGCCCGCATGCCCAGCCACCGCATGTCGAAACAGCTTTTGTTCGGCCGGATCGAGGGGGCTAACCGGGCGCGGCACGGGCTAGAGAAGAGATGGAGCGATGTGGTACAGGAGGACGTGGAGCTGAGTGGACTTGCCGATGACCGGTACCAGCGGTGTCAAGATCGGCCTCTGTGGAGGAGGCTCGTGAAGGATGCTACTGGGCAGTTGGAGGCAGTCGCCCTCCAACAACAACGGAGGGCGGAGGAGCGACGCTCAGAACAATGAGCGGAGCGCCGGGTGGCTAAAGCACAGTGGGTTGGCACAGTAGGGGGCACAGGTGGTGCATCAGCCAGTCATCTCAGTCAGTCGACCCGTGGCACCTGGGTCTGCCCCGTGACCTCCTGCCAGCGGGCGTTCGACACTTCATGTGGCCTCAGGGTGCACATAGCCTGGCACAAGCGTCGTGGTGACGTCACCGCCACTTAGTGGCGAATGGCGGTTGTTGTTGTTAGTGTGTGACCTATGTGTGGGTGTGTGTGACCTGTGTGTGTCTGTGTGTGTGTGTGTGTTTGTGTGTGTGTGTCTGTGTGTGTGTGTGACTGTGTGTGTGTCTGTGTGTGTGTGTGTTTGTGTGTGTGTGTCTGTGTGTGGGGAGCGACAGTGTAGCGGTTAGCGCGCTGCGCTATGAACCTGGCGACCCGGGTTCGATTCCCGCTCACGGCCAACACCAGTGACGATTATCTGAACCGGTCCCAGGCCTCCCCTAGGTCGACTCAGCCTCAAATGAGTACCTGGTGCGGTGTGTAAACATTGCCACTAGGGAGACAAAGGCGGTCGGGCGTGGTGCTGGCCACCCACCCCCTCGTGTACCGTTCCGGCCTTCATAGGTGCTCGCTAACAGCACTTGCCCCTACAGTCTGTTAAGGCTATATGGGGGATCTTTGTGTGTGACTGTGTGTGTGTGTGTCTGTGTGTGTGTGTGAGTGACCTGTGTGTGGGTGTCCTTGTGCAGGAGGCTGATGCAGTTCAGCAGCAGGGTTCGTGCTGTCCCACACAGACGCCGGCTTGGAGACTTCTTAGCCAGGAGGTTACTGGCAACCCTGGAGTGACACGCACAGAGTGACACGCACAGGCACACGCACAGGCACACAGTCACACAGTCACACAGTCACAGAGTGACACACACAATCACACATAGAGTCACACAGTCACACAGTCACACGCAGTCACACAGTCACATGCACAGTCCCACAGTCACACAGTCACAGAGTGACAGACACAATCACACATAGAGTCACACAGTCACACAGTCACACGCACAGTCACACAGTCACAGAGTGACAGACACAGTCACACACGCAGTCACACAGTCACACGCACAGGCACACACAGTCACAGAGTCACACGCACAGTCACACACACACAGTCACACAGTCACACAGTCACAGAGTGACACACGCACAGTCACACACACACACACACAGTCACACAGTCACACACACAGTCACACAGTCACACAGTCACAGAGTGACACACGCACAGTCACACAGTCACAGAGTGACACACACAGTCACACACACACACAGTCACACAGTGACACAGTGACACAGTCACACGCAGTCACACACACAGTCACACAGTCACACACACACACAGTCACACAGTCACACGCAGTCACACACACAGTCACACAGTCACACACACACACACAGTTACACGCACAGTCACACAGTCACACAGTCACACACACACACAGTCACACAGTCACACACACAGTCACACACACACACAGTCACACATACAGTCACAGAGTCACACGCACAGTCACACAGTCACAGTCACACACACACACACACAATCACACAGTCACACACACAGTCACACACACACATAGTCACACAGTCACATACACAGTCACACAGTCACACAGTCACAGAGTGACACACGCACAGTCACACAGTCACAGAGTGACACACACAGTCACACGTACAGTCACACAGTGACACAGTCACACAGTCACACAGTCACACGCAGTCACACACACAGTCACACAGTCACACACACACACAGTCACACGCACAGTCACACAGTCACACAGGCACACACACAGTCACACAGTCACACGCACAGTCACACAGTCACACACACACACAGTCACAGTCACACGCACAGTCACACAGTCACACGCACAGTCACACAGTCACACACACACACAGTCACAGTCACACGCACAGTCACACAGTCACACGCACAGTCACACAGTCACACGCACAGTCACACAGTCACACAGTCACACGCACAGTCACACGCACAGAGTCAAACCAGATTACTGAGCGAGTGACTGAGCGAGTGACTGAGTGTGTGAGTTAGTCAGTGTATGAGTGAACGATTGAGTGAGTGAGTGAGCGTGTGAGTGAGTGTGCGGGTGAGGGTGTGAATCAGCGGGTGAGTGAGAGTATAAGTGAGTGAGTGAGTGGGTGAGTGAGTGAGTGGGTGAGTGAGTGAGTGAGTGAGCGGGTGAGTGAGTGTGTGAGTGAGTGAGTAGGTGAGTGAGTGAGTGAGCGAGTGGGTGAGTGAGTGAGTGGGTGGGTGGGTGAGTGGGTGAGTGAGTGAGTGGGTGAGTGAGTGGGTGAGTGAATCAGTGAGTGAGTGAGTGGTGAGTGAGTGAGCAGGTGAGTGTGTGAGTGAGTGAGTGAATCAGTGAGTGAGTGGTGAGTGAGTGAGTGAATCAGTGAGTGAATCAGTGAGTGAGTGAGTGAGTGGTGAGTGAGTGAGTGAGTGAATCAGTGAGTGAGTGAGTGAGTGGTGAGTGAGTGGTGAGTGAGTGGTGAGTGAGTGAGTGAGTGAATCAGTGAGTGAGTGAGTGGTGAGTGAGTGAGTGAGACACTCACCGGAACAGCAGCATGGCCACGGGCACAGCGAAGGGGTTCTGAGTTTTGCTGTCGCCGCTCTCCTCCTGCTCCTCACACAGCGTGGTGAGGTCATAGAGCTTCACAATGTCGTCTCCACTCGCTGGGAGAGAGTAGGGGGAGAGAGAGAGTAGGGGGAGAGAGCTTCACAATGTCGTCCCCACTCGCTGGGGAGAGAGAGGGGAGAGAGAGGGGAGAGAGCTTCACAATGTCGTCTCCACTCGCTGGGGAGAGAGAGACAGGGGGAGAGAGCTTTACAATGTCGTCCCCACTCGCTGGGAGAGAGGGGAGAGAGAGGGGAGACAGTAGGGGGAGAGAGAGGGAGGGGGAGAGAGGGCTTCACAATGTCGTCCCCACTCGCTGGGGAGAGAGGGGGAGTAGGGGGAGAGAGAGGGAGAGAGAGTTCACAATGTCGTCCCCACTCGCTGAGGGAGAGCGCTGTGTGACTGTGTGTGTGTGTCTGTGTGTGACTGTGTGTGTCTGTGTGTGTCTGTGTGACTGTGTGTGTGTCTGTGTGTCTGTGTGTGTGTGTCTGTGTGTGACTGTGTGTGTGTGTGTGTGTCTGTGTGTCTGTGTGTGTGTGTCTGTGTGTGTGTGTGTGTCTGTGTGACTGTGTGTCTGTGTGTGTGTGTGTGTCTGTGTGACTGTGTGTGTGTGTGTGTCTGTGTGTGTGTGTCTGTGTGTGTGTGTGTGCCTGTGTGTGTGTGTCTGTGTGTGACTGTGTGTGTATGACTGTGTGTCTGTGTGTCTGTGTGTGTGACTGTGTCTCTGTGTGACTGTGTGTCTGTGTGTCTGTGTGTCTGTATGTCTGTGTGACCGTGTGACTGTGTGTCTGTGTGACTGTGTGACTGTGTGTCTGTGTGTGTGTGTGTCTGTGTGTGTGTGTGTCTGTGTGACTGTGTGTCTGTGTGTCTGTGTGTCTGTGTGACTGTGTGTGTCTGTGTGTCTGTGTGACTGTGTGTCTGTGTGACTGTGTGTCTGTGTGACTGTGTGTCTGTGTCTGTGTGACTGTGTGTCTGTGTGACTGTATGACTGTGTGTCTGTGTGTCTGTGTGACTGTGTGTCTGTGTGACTGTGTGTCTGTGTGTTTGTATGACCGTGTGTCTGTATGACTGTGTCACTGTGTGACTGTGTGTCTGTATGACTGTGTGACATGTGACTGCGTGTCTGTGTGACTGTGTGTCTGTGTGTCTGTGTGACTGTGTGTCTGTGTGTCTGTGTGACTGTGTGTCTGTGTGTCTGTGTGACTGTGTGACTGTGTCTGTGTGTCTGTGTGTCTGTGTGACTGTGTGTCTGTGTGACCGTGTGACTGTGTGTCTGTGTGACTGTGTGTCTGTGTGTGTCTGTGTGACTGTGTGTGTATCTGTGTGTCTGTGTGACTGTGTGTGAATGTGTGTGTCTGTATGACCGTGTGTCTGTGTGACCGTGTGACTGTGTGACCGTGTGACCGTGTGTCTGTGTGACCGTGTGTCTGTGTGTCTGTGTCTCTGTGTGTCTGTGTGACTGTGTGTCTGTGTGACTGTGTGTGTGTGTGTGACTGTGTGTCTGTGTGACCATGTGACTGTGTGTTTGTGTGACTGTGTCTGTGTGACTGTGTGTGAATGTGTGTGTCTGTATGACCGTGTGTCTGTGTGACCGTGTGACTGTGTGACCGTGTGACCGTGTGTCTGTGTGACCGTGTGTCTGTGTGTCTGTGTCTCTGTGTGTCTGTGTGACTGTGTGTCTGTGTGACTGTGTGTGTGTGTGACTGTGTGTCTGTGTGACCATGTGACTGTGTGTTTGTGTGACTGTGTCTGTGTGACTGTGTGTGAATGTGTGTGTCTGTATGACCGTGTGTCTGTGTGACCGTGTGACTGTGTGACCGTGTGACCGTGTGTCTGTGTGACCGTGTGTCTGTGTGTCTGTGTGTCTGTGTGTCTGTGTGACTGTGTGTCTGTGTGACTGTGCGTGTGTGTGACTGTGTGTCTGTGTGACCGTGTGACTGTGTGACTGTGTGTCTGTATGACCGTGTGTCTGTGTGTCTGTGTGACTATGTGTCTGTGTGTCTGTGTGACTGTGTGACCGTGTGACTGTGTGTGTGTGTCTGTGTGTGACTGTGTGTGTGCGTGTCTGTGTGACTGTGTGTGTGTCTGTGTGTCTGTGTGACTGTGTGTCTGTGTGTGTGTGTCTGTGTGTCTGTGTGTGTGTGACTGTGTGACTGTGTGTGTGACTGTGTGACCGTGTGTCTGTGTGTGTGTGACTGTGTGTATGTGTGTGACATGTGTCTGTGTGACTGTGTGACTGTGTGTCTGTGTGTGTGTGTATGACTGTGTGACATGTGTGTGTGTCTGTGTGACTGTGTGTCTGTGTGACGCGTGACTGTGTGACTGTGTGTCTGTGTGACTGTGTGACTGTGTGTCTGTGTGTGTGTGTCTGTGTGTCTGTGTGTGTGACTGTGTGACTGTATGACTGTGTGACCGTGTGTCTGTGTGTGTGTGACTGTGTGTCTGTGTGACTGTGTGACTGTGTGTCTGTGTGACTGTATGACTGTGTGACATGTGTGTGTGTCTGTGTGACTGTATGACTGTGTGACATGTGTGTGTGTCTGTGTGTCTGTGTGACCGTGTGACCGTGTGACTGTGTGACTGTGTGTGTGTCTGTGTATCTGTGTGACTGTGTGTGTGTCTGTGTGTCTGTGTGTGTGTGACTGTGTGACTGTATGACTGTGTGACCGTGTGTCTGTGTGTGTGTGACTGTGTGTCTGTGTGTCTGTATGACCGTGTGTCTGTGTCACTGTGTGTCTGTGTGACCGTGTGACTGTATGACTGTGTGACCGTGTGTCTGTGTGTGTGTGACTGTGTGTCTGTGTGACTGTGTGTGTGTGTGTGTGTCTGTGTGTGTGTCTGTGTGTCTGTGTGACCATGTGACTGTGTGTTTGTGTGACTGTGTCTGTGTGACTGTGTGTGAATGTGTGTGTCTGTGTGACCGTGTGACTGTATGACTGTGTGACCGTGTGTCTGTGTGTGTGTGACTGTGTGTTTGTGTGAGGGGAGCGGTAGTGTAGCGGTTAGCGCGCTGCGCTATGAACCTGGCGACCCGGGTTCGATTCCCGCTCACGGCCAACACCAGTGACGATTATCTGAACCGGTCCCAGGCCTCCCCTAGGTCGACTCAGCCTCAAATGAGTACCTGGTGTGGTGTGTAAACATTGCCACTAGGGAGACAAAGGCGGTCGGGCGTGGTGCTGGCCACCCACCCCCTCGTGTACCGTTCCGGCCTTCATAGGTGCTCGCTAACAGCACTTGCCCCTACAGTCTGTTAAGGCTATATGGGGGATCTTTGTTTTATCTTTGTGTCTGTGTGACCGTGTGTCTGTGTCACCCTTGAACAGCCAGTAAGTGTGCCCCTCTTTGGTGCAGTTCGCCTTGAGGAAGGAGAGGAGGTTGCGGGCAATGTCCTTGACAACGCGCGGGGAGAAGCGCGAACGGTCCAGATCCGGAATGTCCTCCGTCTTGATCATCTCATACTTCTACAGAGGAACAGGCCGTGGTGAACACCAACACCACCACCAACACCAACACGGCCGTGGTGAACACCAACACCACCACCACCAACACGGCCATGGTGAACACCACCACCACCACCAACACCACCACCACCAACACGGCCACCGTGAACACCAACACCACCAACACCAACACCACTAACACGGCCACCGTGAACACCAACACCACCAACCTGGCCATGGTGAACACCAACACCACCACCAACCTGGCCGTGGTGAACACCAACACCACCACCACCACCAACCTGGCCATGGTGAACACCACCACCAACACCAACACCACCACCAACACCACCACCACCAACACCACCACCAACACCACCACCACCACCAACACCACCACCACCAACACCACCACCAACACCACCACCAACCCCACCACCAACACCACCACCAACACCACCACCAACACCAACACCACCAACACCACCACCACCACCACGGCCATCGTGAACCTGGACTATGCCGTCCACGTGGAAGCACATGACGAGTTCGGGGACGTTGCACATGAGGTTGTCCAGCCAGTAGTCGATGCCAGTCAGCACACTGATGGGCTTGCTGCTGTCCCTGTGGGGCAAGGTGGTGGAGGGCACGCCACACACACACGTGGGGGGAGGTCGTGCGTCAGTGGGTGGGTCTCTGTGGGTCTCAAAGTAACTCTGTGGGTCTCTGTGGATCTCTGTGGGTCTCTGTGAGTCTCTGTGGGTCTATGTGGGTCTATGTGAGTCTCTGTGAGTCTCTGTGGGTCTCTGTGGGTCTCTGTGGGTCTCTGTGTGTCTCTGTGGGTCTCTGTGGGTCTCTGTGGGTCTACATGTATCTTGATGGCTCTCTGTGAGTATCTCTGTAGAGCTCTGTGGGTATCTGTGAGTCTCTATGGTTATCTGTGGGTGTCTGTGGGTCTCTGTGAGTCTCTGAGGGTTTCTGTGGGTATCTGTGGGTATATGTGGATCTCTGTGAGTCTGTGAGTCTCTGTGAGTCTCTGTGGGTCTATGTGGGTCTATGTGAGTCTCTGTGAGTCTCTCTAGGTCTCTGTGAGTCTCTGTGAGTTTCTGTGGGTCTCTATGAGTCTCTGTAGGTCTCTGTGGGTCTCTGTCAGTCTCTGTGGGTCTCTGTGGGTCTCTGTGAGTATCTGTGGGTCTCTATGGATATTTAAGTCTCTATGGTTATCTGTGGGTCTCCATGTATCTTGATGGGTCTCTGTGAGTATCTCTGTAGAGCTCTGTGGGTGTCTGTGGGTCTCTGTGAGTCTGAGTATCTGTGGGTTTCTGTGGGTCTCTGTGAGTCTGTGGGTCTCTGTTGGTCTCTGTGGGTCTCTGTGGGTCTCTGTGGGTCTCTGTGAGTCTCTGTGAGTCTCTGCGGGTCTATCTGAGTCTCTGTGGGTCTCTGTGAGTCTCTGTGGGTCTTTGTGTGTCTCTGCGAGTCTCTGCGAGTCTCTGTGAGTCTCTGTGAGTCTCTGCGAGTCTCTGTGAGTCTCTGTGGGTCTATGTGAGTCTCTGTGGGTCTCTGTGAGTCTCTGTAAGTCTCTGCGAGTCTCTGTGAGTCTCTGTGGGTCTCTGTGTGTCTCTGTGAGTATCTCTGTAGAGCTCTGTGGGTCTCTGTGAGTCTCTATGGTTATCTGTGGGTCTCTGTGAGTCTCTGTGAGTCTCTGTGGGTCTCTGTGGGTCTCTGTGGATCTCTGTGGGTCTCTGTGGGTCTCTGTGAGTCTCTGTGAGTCTCTGCGGGTCTATCTGAGTCTCTGTGGGTCTCTGTGAGTCTCTGTGGGTCTTTGTGTGTCTCTGCGAGTCTCTGCGAGTCTCTGTGAGTCTCTGTGAGTCTCTGCGAGTCTCTGTGAGTCTCTGTGGGTCTATGTGAGTCTCTGTGGGTCTCTGTGAGTCTCTGTAAGTCTCTGCGAGTCTCTGTGAGTCTCTGTGGGTCTCTGTGTGTCTCTGTGAGTATCTCTGTAGAGCTCTGTGGGTCTCTGTGAGTCTCTATGGTTATCTGTGGGTCTCTGTGAGTCTCTGTGAGTCTCTGTGGGTCTCTGTGGGTCTCTGTGGGTCTCTGTGAGTATCTCTGTAGAGCTGTGAGTCTCTGTGAGTCTCTATGGTTATCTGTGGGTCTCTGTGAGTCTCTATGAGTCTCTGTGGGTCTCTGTGGGTCTCTGTGAGTATCTCTGTAGAGCTGTGAGTCTCTGTGAGTCTCTATGGTTATCTGTGGGTCTCTGTGAGTCTCTGTGAGTCTCTGTGGGTCTCTGTGGGTCTCTGTGAGTATCTCTGTAGAGCTGTGAGTCTCTGTGAGTCTCTATGGTTATCTGTGGGTCTCTGTGAGTCTCTGTGGGTCTCTGTGTGTCTATGTGAGTCTATGTGAGTCTATGTGACTCTCTGCGAGTCTCTGCGTGTCTCTGTGTCTCTGCGAGTCTCCGCGGGTCTCTGTAGGCCTCCAGTTTACCTGAGATGAAGACTCACAGCCGGGTAGCGCCCGCCACCAAAGATGGGCATGTTGGAACCCACCAGCATGCGAATGTCCTCAAACGTCCACAGAATATTCCTCTGGAAGTCATTGATGGGCTGCAGGGAGGGACGGAGCCTGGGTTAGCGTCAGGGTCAGGATCGAACCCACGCCCTCCCACGTACCAGGCGAGGGAGGTAACTTCCACCCGGCCTACAGGAGTCACTGCTGCCTTTACCTGAGTACCTTGACTAAAGCGATTATTCGGCTGCAGCAGTGGTGGAGGCAGAGGCCACACCAAATGTCTGGGCTCCTCCTCCTCCTCATCCTCCTCATCCGCTGCTCGTCCACCACCTCCTCCACCACTGTCGGCATCTCCTCCACCACCTCCATCACCGTCATCGCATCCATCCATGATGCTGCAGAGTATCAACAGCGGCAGCGGCAGCATCATCAAAGTCATTACCTGTACCAGCCTGTGTCTCTCCCCGCGTCTCTGTCTCCCCGTGTCTCTCTCCCCCCGTGTCTCTATCTCACCGTGTGTTGCTCTCTGCATCTCTCTCCCCATGTCTCTCCCCGTGTCTCTCTCCCCCGTGTCTCTCCCCCCGTGTCTCTGTTTCCCCGTGTCTCTCTCCCCATGTCTCTCCTCGTTTCTCTCTCTCCCCGTGTCTCTCTCTCCCCGAGTCTCTCTCTCCCCGTGTCTCTCTCTCCCCGTGTCTCTCTCTCCCCGTGTGTTGCTCTCTGCATCTCTCTCCCCGTGTCTCTCTATCAGTGTCCCTCTATCTGTGTCTCTCTCTGCGTCTCTCTCCCCGTGTCTCTCTATCCGTGTCTCTCTATCCATGTCCCTCTATCCGCGTCTCTCTCCCCGTGTGTCTCTCTCCCCGTGTGTCTCTCTCCCCGTGTCTCTCTCTGCGTGTCTCTCCCTGTGTGTCTCTCTCTGCGTGTCTCTCCCCGTGTCTCTCTCCGCGTCTCTCTCCCCGTGTGTCTCTCTCCGCGTCTCTCTATCCGCGTCTCTCTCCCCGTGTCTCTCTCTGTGTCTCTCTCCCCGTGTCTCTCTCCGCGTCTCTCTCCGCGTGTGTCTCTCTCCGCGTGTCTCTCCCCGTGTGTCTCTCCCCGTGTGTCTCTCTCCCCGTGTGTCTCTCTCCGCGTCTCTCTATCCGCGTCTCTCTCCCCGTGTGTCTCTCTCCCCGTGTCTCTCTCTGTGTCTCTCTCCCCATCTCTCTCCCCGTGTGTCTCTCTTCCCGTGTCTCTCTCTGCGTATCTCTCCCCGTGTGTCTCTCCCCGCGTGTCTCTCTCCCCGTGTGTCTCTCCCCGTGTGTCTCTCTCCCCGTGTCGCTCTCTGCGTCTCTCTCCCCGTGTCTCTCTCTGCGTGTCTCTCTCCCCGTGTCTCTCTCTGTGTCTCTCTCCCCGTGTCTCTCTCTGTGTCTCTCTCCCCGTGAGTCTCTCTGCGTCTCTCTCCCCGTGTCTCTCTCCCCGTGTCTCTCTCCCCGTGTGTCTCTCTCCCCGTGTGTATCTCTCCGCGTGTCTCTCCCCGTGTGTCTCTCTGCGTCTCTCTCCCCGTGTCTCTCCCCGCGTGTCTCTCTCCCCGTGTGTCTCTCTCTGTGCGTCTCTCTCCCCGTGTCTCTCTCCCCGTGTCTCTCTCCGCGTCTCTCTCCCCGTGTCTCTCTCCGTGTCTCTCCCCGTGTCTCTCTCTGCGTCTCTCTCCCTGTGTGTCTCTCTCCCCGTGTCTCTCTCCCCGTGTGTCTCTCTCCCCGTGTCTCTCTCTCCCCGTGTCTCTCTCCGCGTCTCTCTCCCCGTGTGTCTCTCTCCCCGTGTCTCTCTGTGTCTCTCTCCCTGTGTGTCTCTCTCCCCGTGTCTCTCTCTGCGTCTCTCTCCCCGTGTGTCTCTCTCCCCGTGTCTCTCTGTGTCTCTCTCCCCGTGTGTCTCTCTCCCCGTGTGTCTCTCCCCGTGTGTCTCTCTCCCCGTGTGTCTCTCTCCCCGCGTGTCTCTCTCCCCGTGTGTCTCTCTGCGTCTCTCTCCCCGTGTCTCTCTCCCCGTGTCTCTCTCCCCGTGTGTCTCTCTCTGCGTCTCTCTCCCCGTGTCTCTCTCCCCGTGTCTCTCTCCCCGTGTGTCTCTCTCCGCGTCTCTCTCCCCGTGTCTCTCTCCCCGTGTCTCTCTCCCCGTGTGTCTCTCTCCCCGCGTCTCTCTCCCCGTGTCTCTCTCCCCGTGTGTCTCTCTCCCCGCGTGTCTCTCTCCCCGCGTGTCTCTCTCCCCGCGTGTCTCTCTCCCCGTGTGTCTCTCTCCGCGTCTCTCTATCCGCGTGTCTCTCCCCGCGTGTCTCTCTCCGCGTGTCTCTCTCTGCGTCTCTCTCCCCGTCTCTCTCCCCGTGTCTCTCCCCGTGTGTCTCTCTCCCCGTGTGTCTCTCTCCGCGTCTCTCTATCCGCGTCTCTCTCCCCGTGTCTCTCCCCGCGTGTCTCTCCCCGTGCCTGTGGTACAGGAACTTGGAGAGGATGGCGCGCTGCTGTCTCTCTCCCCGTGTCTCTCTCCCCGTGTCTCTCTCCCCGTGTCTCTCTCCCCGTGTGTCTCTCCCCGTGTGTCTCTCTCCCCGTGTGTCTCTCTCCCCGTGTGTCTCTCTCCCCGTGTGTCTCTCTCCCCGTGTCTCTCTCCCCGTGTCTCTCTCCCCGTGTGTCTCTCTCTGGGTCTCTCTCCCCGTGTCTCTCTCCCCGTGTCTCTCTCCCCGTGTCTCTCTCCCCGTGTCTCTCTCCCCGTGTCTCTCTCCCCGTGTCTCTCTCCCCGTGTCTCTCTCCCCGTGTCTCTCTCCCCGTGTGTCTCTCTCTGTGTGTCTCTCCCCGTGTGTCTCTCTCCGCGTCTCTCTATCCGCGTCTCTCTCCCCGTGTCTCTCTCCCCGTGTCTCTCTCCGCGTCTCTCTATCCGCGTCTCTCTCTGCGTGTCTCTCTCTCTCTCTGTGTCTCTCTCCGCGTGTCTCTCCCCGTGTCTCTCCCCGTGTGTCTCTCCCCGTGTGTCTCTCTCCCCGTGTCTCTCTCTGCGTCTCTCTCCCCGTGTCTCTCTCTGCGTGTCTCTCCCCGTGTGTCTCTCTCCCCGTGTCTCTCTCTGCGTGTCTCTCTCCCCGTCTCTCTCCCCGTGTCTCTCTCCCCGTGTCTCTCTCTGCGTCTCTCTCCCCGTGTCTCTCTCGGCGTGTCTCTCTCCCCGCGTGTCTCTCTCCGCGTCTCTCTCCCCGTGTGTCTCTCTCCCCGTGTGTCTCTCTCCGTGTGTCTCTCTCTGCGTCTCTCTCCCCGTGTGTCTCTCTCCCCGTGTGTCTCTCTCCCCGTGTGTCTCTCTGTGTGTCTCTCTCCCCGTGTCTCTCTCTGCGTCTCTCTCCCCGTGTCTCTCTCCGCGTCTCTCTCCCCGTGTCTCTCTCCGTGTCTCTCTCCCCGTGTCTCTCTCTGCGTCTCTCTCCCCGTGTGTCTCTCTCCCCGTGTCTCTCTCCCCGTGTGTCTCTCTCCCCGTGTCTCTCTCTGCGTCTCTCTCCCCGTGTGTCTCTCTCCCCGTGTCTCTCTGTGTCTCTCTCCCCGTGTGTCTCTCTCCCCGTGTGTCTCTCCCCGTGTGTCTCTCTCCCCGTGTGTCTCTCTCCCCGCGTGTCTCTCTCCCCGTGTGTCTCTCTGCGTCTCTCTCTCTCCCCGTGTGTCTCTCTCTGCGTGTCTCTCCCCGTGTGTCTCTCTCCCCGTGTCTCTCTCTGCGTCTCTCTCCCCGTGTCTCTCTCCCCGTGTCTCTCTCCCCGTGTGTCTCTCTCCCTGTGTCTCTCTCCCCGTGTCTCTCCCCGTGTGTCTCTCTCCGTGTATCTCTGTGTCTCTCTGCGTCTCTCTCCCCGTCTCTCTCCCCGTGTCTCTCTCCCCGTGTGTCTCTCTCCCCGTGTCTCTCTCTGTGTCTCTCTCTGTGTCTCTCTCTATGTCTCTCTCCCCGTGCCTGTGGTACAGGAACTTTGAGAGGATGGCTCGCTGCTGCAGGAGCTCTTTGCTCTTCTTCTTCCGCATGCATTTCTCTTTCACCAGCTTCTGGTAGACTTCCTTCAGCCAGTGCCAATCACCCATCTAGGGGAGAGACACCAGAGAGAGACACACGGGGAGAGAGAGACACGGGGAGAGGGACACGGGGAGAGAGACACACGGGGGGAGAGATAGAGCCAGTGCCAATCACCCATCTAGGGGAGAGACAGAGAGAGACACACGGGGAGAGATAGAGCCAGTGCCAATCACCCATCTAGGGGAGAGAGACATGGGGAGAGGGACACACGGGGAGAGATAGAGACACGGGGAGAGAGACACGGGGAGAGATAGAGCCAGTGCCAATCACCCATCTAGGGGAGAGAGGCACGGGGAGAGAGACACACACGGGGAGAGATAGAGACACGGGGAGGGACACACAGTGTGAGAGACATGGGGAGAGAGAAACACGGGGAGAGACACGGGGAGAGAGAGACAAGGGGAGAGAGAGATACACGGGGAGGGACACACACAGGGAGAGAGACATGGGGAGAGAGAGACACGGGGGGAGAGACACACACAGGGAGAGAGAGAGACACGGGGAGAGAGAGAGACACGGGGAGAGAGATAGACACGGGGAGAGAGAGACACGGGGAGAGAGAGAGACACGGGGAGAGAGAGACACGGGGAGAGACACGGGGATAGAGAGACACGGGGAGAGACACGGGGATAGTGAGACACGGGGAGAGACACGGGGAGAGAGAGACACGGGGAGAGAGACATGGGGAGAGAGAGACACGGAGTGAGAGAGAGACAAGGGGAGAGACACCGGGAGAGAGACACAAACGAGGAGAGTGAGACATGGGGGGAGAGACACAGGGAGGGAGACACACACAGGGAGAGATAGAGACACGGGGGGAGAGAGACAAGGAGAGAGAGAGAGAGACACGGGGGGAGAGAGACAAGGAGAGAGAGACATGGGGAGAGAGAGACATGGGGAGAGACACGGGGAGAGAGAGACACAGGGAGAGAGAGACATGGGGAGAGAGAGACACGGAGAGAGACACGGGGAGAGAGAGACACGGGGAGAGAGACACGGCAGAGAGAGACACGGGGAGAGAGACACGGGGAGAGAGAGAGACACGGGAGAGAGAGACACGGGGAGAGAGAGACACGGGGAGAGAGAGAGAGACACGGGAGAGAGAGACACGGGGAGAGAGAGACACGGGGAGAGAGAGACACGGGGAGAGAGACACGGGGGGAGAGAAACACGGGGGGAGAGACACACACAGGGAGAGAGAGAGACACGGGGAGAGAGAGAGACACGGGGAGAGAGATAGACACGGGGAGAGAGAGACACGGGGAGAGAGAGAGACACGGGGAGAGAGAGACACGGGGAGAGACACGGGGATAGAGAGACACGGGGAGAGACACGGGGATAGTGAGACACGGGGAGAGACACGGGGAGAGAGAGACACGGGGAGAGAGAGACACGGGGAGAGAGACATGGGGAGAGAGAGACACGGAGTGAGAGAGAGACAAGGGGAGAGACACCGGGAGAGAGACACAAACGAGGAGAGTGAGACATGGGGGGAGAGACACAGGGAGGGAGACACACACAGGGAGAGATAGAGACACGGGGGGAGAGAGACAAGGAGAGAGAGAGAGACACGGGGGGAGAGAGACAAGGAGAGAGAGACATGGGGAGAGAGAGACATGGGGAGAGACACGGGGAGAGAGAGACACAGGGAGAGAGAGACATGGGGAGAGAGAGACACGGAGAGAGACACGGGGAGAGAGAGACACGGGGAGAAAGACACGGCAGAGAGAGACACGGGGAGAGAGACACGGGGAGAGAGAGAGACACGGGAGAGAGAGACACGGGGAGAGAGAGACACGGGGAGAGAGAGAGAGACACGGGAGAGAGAGACACGGGGAGAGAGAGACACGGGGAGAGAGAGACACGGGGAGAGAGAGACACGGGGAGAGAGACACGGGGGGAGAGAAACACGGGGAGAGAGAGACACGGGGAGAGAGACACGGGGAGAGAGAGAGACACGGGAGAGAGAGACACGGGGAGAGAGAGACACGGGGAGAGAGAGAGACACGGGAGAGAGAGACACGGGGAGAGAGACACAGGGAGAGAAAGAAAGACACGGGGAGAGAGAGAGACACGGGGAGAGAGAGACACGGGGAGATAGAGACACGGGGGGAGAGAAACACGGTGAGATAGAGACACGGGGGGAGAGAGACATGGGGGGAGAGAGACACGGGGAGTGAGAGAGACACGGACTAAGAGAGAGAGAGACACAGGGAGAGAGAGAGAGACAAAGGGAGAGAGAGACACGGGGGGAGAGAGACATGGGGAGAGAGAGAGACACAGGGAGAGATAGAGAGACAAGGGGAGAGAGAGACACGGGGGGAGAGAGAGAGACAAGGGGAGAGACACGGGGAGAGACACCGGGAGAGAGACACAAACGAGGAGAGTGAGACACGGGGAGAGAGAGACACGGGGGGAGAGAGACACGGGGGGAGAGACACAGGGAGGGAGACACGCACAGGGAGAGATAGAGACAAGGGGAGAGAGAGACACAGGGGGAGAGAGACACGGGGGGAAAGAGACATGGGGAGAGAGAGACACGGGGGGAGAGAGACATGGGGAGAGAGAGACATGGGGGGAGAGAGACATGGGGAGAGAGAGACACGGGGGGAGAAAGACATGGGGAGAGACACGGGGGGAGAGAGACATGGGGAGAGAGAGACACGGAGTGAGAGAGAGACACACACAGGGAGTGAGAGAGACACAGGCAGAGAGAGAGAGACAAGGGGAGAGAGAGACACGGGGAGAGAGACACGGGGAGAGAGACACGGGGAGAGTGAGACACGGGGGGAGAGAGAGACACGGGGGGAGAGACACGGGGGGAGAGACACGGGGAGAGACACACACGAGGAGAGAGTGAGACACGGGGGGAGAGAGAGACATGGGGGGAGAGACATGGCGGAGTGAGAGAGACACAGGGAGAGAGACACGGGAAGAGACACACACGAGGAGAGAGTGAGACACGGGAGGAGAGACATGGGGGGAGAGACACGGGGAGTGAGAGAGACTTGGAGTGAAAGAGAGAAACAGGGAGAGGGAGACACAGGGGGTGAGTGAGCAATGCATGGATGAGCGAGCGGGTGGGTGAATGGGTGAGCGAGCGGACAATTGAACGAGCGAGTGGGTGAGCGAGCAAGCGAGCGGGCAGGCGAGTGATTGAGGGAGCGGGTGAGCAAGCGGGCGATTCGGGAACTGGACTCGCCTGCGAGGAGCGCATGATGAGCTCCTGGATGTCGAGGGCGTCCATCAGCAGCGTGCGGCCAACGCGGTGGACAGCCAAACTCACGTTGGACTTACTGTAGGGAATCTTCAAGAGCTTTTTGATGTTCTGAGGAAGACGGCGGGAGAGAGACGGTGAGTGGGTGGGTGAGTGGGTGGGTGAGTGGGTGGGTGAGTGGGTGGGTGAGTGAGTGGGTGAGTGGGTGAGTGGGCAAGTTGGCGGGTGAGTGAGTGGGTGAGTGAGTGGGTGAGTGAGTGGGTGAGTGGGTGGGTGAGTGAGTTGGTGGGTGAGTGGGTGGGTGAGTGGGTGAGTGGGTGGGTGAGTTGGTGGGTGAGATGGTGGGTGAGTGGATGGGTGAGTGTGTGAGTTGGTGGGTGAGTGGGTGGGTGAGTGGGTGAGTGGGTGGGTGAGTGGGTGGGTGAGTGGGTGAGTTGGTGGGTGAGTTGGTGGGTGAGTGGGTGGGTGAGTGGGTGAGTGGGTGGGTGAGTTGGTGGGTGAGTGAGTTGGTGGGTAAGTGGGTGGGTGAGTGGGTGGGTGAGTGGGAAAGTTGGCGGGTGAGTGAGTGGGTGGGTGAGTGGATGAGTGAGTAGGTGGGTGGGTGAGTGAGTGAGTGGGTAAGGAATCTTCAACAGCTTCTTGATGTTCTGAGATAGACGGAGAGAGACGGTGAGTGGGTGGGTCAGTTGGAGGCTCGGTGAGTGGGTGAGCGGGCGGGTGAGCGAGTCACCTCTGAGTCTGACACCACATCAACATCTGACCCTATGGAGTCTATGAAGCTGTAGGCCATGCCGAAGCTGTGGAGAGACACGCACACAGACACAGAGCGAGAGATTCAGCAGGTCAGTGAGTGGGTGAATCATTGAATGAGTGGGGGAGTGGGGGAGTGAGTGGGTGGGTGATTCATTGAATGAGTGGGGGAGTGAGTGAGTGGGTGGGTGAGTGAATCTGTCAACCTGCCCCTCCTGGATATCCATGGAAAAGAGCTTTAGAGCTCATCAAGTTTCTGCAGAATAAATAAACTTTCTGATTCTCTCCCTCCCCCCCATCTCCCTCTCTCCCCCTCCATCTCCCTCCATCTCTCCCCTCCATCTCTCTCCATCTCCCCTCCATCTCTCTCCATCTCCCCTCCATCTCTGTCCATATCCCCCCTCCATCTCTCTCCATATCCCTCCATCTCCCCCCTCCATCTCTCTCCATATCCCTCCATCTCCCCCCTCCATCTCTCTCCATATCCCTCCATCTCCCCCCTCCATCTCTCTCCATCTCCCCCCTCCATCTCTCTCCATATCTCTCCATCTCCCTCCATCTCCCTCCTCCATCCCCCTCCATCTCTCTCCATCTCCCCCCTCCATCTCTCTCCATCTCCCCCCTCCATATCTCTCCATCTCCCTCCATCTCCCCCCTCCATCTCCCCCCTCCATCCCCCTCCATCTCTCTCCATCTCCCCCCTCCATCTCCCCCCTCCATCTCCCCCTCAATCTCTCTCCATCTCCCTCCATCTCCCCCCTCCATCTCTCTCAATCTCTCTCCATCTCTCCCCTCCATCTCTCTCCCCTCCATCTCTCTCCATCTCCCTCCATCTCCCTCCATCTCCCTCCATCTCTCTCCATCTCCCTCCATCTCTCTCCATCTCCCCCCTCCATCTCCCTCCATCTCCCCCTCCATCTCTCTCCATCTCCCCCCTCCATCTCCCTCCATCTCCCCCTCCATCTCTCTCCATCTCTCTCCATCTCCCCCCTCCATCTCTCTCCATCTGTCTCCATCTGTCTCCATCTGTCTCCATCTCCCCCTCCATCTCTCTCCATCTCTCTCCATCTCTCTCCATCTCCCTCCATCTCCCTCCATCTCCCCCCTCCATATCCCCCCTCCATCTCCTCCCTCCATCTCCCTCCATCTCCTCCCCACCCCCCATCACCTTGAGAATGGTCTCCCCCGCGTGGTCCCCCCTCCCCCCCCTCCCCCGTGAGTGGGTGGGGGCCGGCGGTGACGCCGTGGGTGTGGGTAGAGGGGGTGGGAGCCCCCCGCCCCCTCCAGCCCCGCCCCCCCTCCCCCCCCTCCCCCTCCCCCCAGCGTCCGGAGCCAGTTGGCGGGCGCCCGCTTGAGATCGGTCTTCTCCTGCAGGCGGGCAAAGCCGGCGTGGCACCGTGCCCACGACTGCTTCACCACGGCCGAGCTCCTCACGGCACCGCCTCGCGGTGACGGTGAGGGCGAGGGGGGGGGCGGGGGGGGGGGGCGGGGGGGAGGCGCCCCCCCCCTCGCCGTCCTCCTCCGTGTCCCCGCCGCGTCCCGGCCCGAGTCTCTGCAGCGCCCCGCACGTGCCCGTGTCTCGCTCCGTCCCCGCCGTGTCTCGCTCCGTCTCCGCCGTGTCTCGCTCCGTCCCCGCCGTGTCTCGCTCCGTCCCCGCCGTGTCTTGCTCCGTCCCCGCCGTGTCTCGCTCCGTCTCCGCCGTGTCTCGCTCCGTCCCCGCCGTGTCTTGCTCCGTCCCCGCCGTGTCTCGCTCCGTCTCCGCCGTGTCTCGCTCCGTCCCCGCCGTGTCTCGCTCCGTCCCCGCCGTGTCTCGCTCCGTCCCCGCCGTGTCTCGCTCCGTCTCCGCCGTGTCTCGCTCCGTCTCCGCCGTGTCTCGCTCCGTCTCCGCCGTGTCTCGCTCCGTCTCCGCCGTGTCTCGCTCCGTCTCCGCCGTGTCTCCCTTCAACTCCCCGTGTCTCCCACTCGTGTCTCGCTCCGTCTCCCCGTGTCTCCCCCCCGTGTCTCCCTTCAACTCCCCGTGTCTCCCACTCGTGTCTCCCTCCGTCTCCCAGGCCTGTCTCCCCCCCGTGTCTCGCTCCGTCTCCGCCGTGTCTCCCTTCAACTCCCCGTGTCTCCCACTCGTGTCTCCCTCCGTCTCCCATCCGTGTCTCCCACCCGTGTCTCCCTCCATCTCCCCGCCGTGTCTCCCCCCCGTGTCTCCCTCCGTCTCCCCGTGTCTCCCCCCCGTGTCTCCATCCCTCTCCATCGCCCTCTCGCCATTCATCTCCAATCCTCGCCACTCTGGGAGAGAGAGAGACACAGCGATACAATAGTGAAATAGTCACCATAGACTCAGCACTGCTACCCACAGACTCAGCACTGTCACCCATAGACTCAACACTGTCACCCATAGACTCAGCACTGTCACCCACAGACTCAGCACTGTCACCATAGACTCAACACTGTCACCCATAGACTCAACACTGTCACCCATAGACTCAGCACTGTCACCATAGACTCAGCACTGTGACCAATAGACTCAGCACTGTCATAGACTCAGCACTGTCATAGACTCAGCACTGCCACCCATAGACTCAGCACTGTCACCCATAGACTCAGCACTGCCACCCATAGACTCAGCACTGTCAGACTCAGCACTGCCACCCATAGACTCAGCACTGTCACCCATAGACTCAACACTGTCACCCATAGACTCAGCACTGCCACCCATAGACTCAGCACTGTCACCCATAGACTCAGCACTGTCACCCATAGACTCAGCACTGTCACCCATAGACTCAGCACTGTCACCCATAGACTCAGCAATGTCACCCATAGACTCAGCACTGTCACCCATAGACTCAGCACTGTCACCCATAGACTCAGCAATGTCACCCATAGACTCAGCACTGTCACCCATAGACTCAGCACTGTCACCCATAGACTCAGCACTGTCACCCATAGACTCAGCACTGTCACCCATAGACTCAGCAATGTCACCCATAGACTCAGCACTGTCACCCATAGACTCAGCACTGTCACCCATAGACTCAGCACTGTCACCCATAGACTCAGCACTGTCACCCATAGACTCAGCACTGTCACCCATAGACTCAGCACTGTCACCCATAGACTCAGCACTGTCACCCATAGACTCAGCACTGTCACCCATAGACTCAGCACTGTCACCCATAGACTCAGCACTGTCACCCATAGACTCAGCAATGTCACCCATAGACTCAGCACTGTCACTCATAGACTCAGCAATGTCACCCATAGACTCAGCACTGTCACCCATAGACTCAGCACTGTCACCCATAGACTCAGCACTGTCACCATAGACTCAACACTGTCACAGACTCAGCACTGTCACCCATAGACTCAGCACTGTCACCCATAGACTCAGCACTGTCACCCATAGACTCAGCACTGCCACCCATAGACTCAGCACTGTCACCCATAGACTCAACACTCACCCATAGACTCAGCACTGTCACCCATAGACTCAGCACTGTCACCCATAGACTCAACACTGTCACCCATAGACTCAGCACTGTCACCCATAGACTCAGCACTGTCACCCATAGACTCAGCACTGTCACCATAGACTCAGCACTGTGACCAATAGACTCAGCACTGCCACCCATAGACTCAGCACTGTCACCCATAGACTCAGCACTGCCACCCATAGACTCAGCACTGTCAGACTCAGCACTGCCACCCATAGACTCAGCACTGTCACCCATAGACTCAACACTGTCACCCATAGACTCAGCACTGCCACCCATAGACTCAGCACTGTCACCCATAGACTCAGCACTGTCACCCATAGATTCAGCACTGTCACCATAGACTCAGCACTGCCACCATAGACTCAGCACTGTCACCCATAGACTCAGCACTGTCACCCATAGACTCAGCACTGCCACCCATAGACTCAGCACTGTCACCCATAGACTCAGCACTGCCACCCATAGACTCAGCACTGCCACCCATAGACTCAGCACTGTCACCCATAGACTCAGCACTGTCACCCATAGACTCAGCACTGTCACCCACAGACTCAGCAATGCCACCCATAGACTCAGCACTGTCACTCATAGACTCAGCACTGTCACCCACAGACTCAGCACTGTCACCCACAGACTCAGCACTGTCACCCATAGACTCAGCACTGTCACCCATAGACTCAGCACTGCCACCCATAGACTCAGCACTGTCACCCATAGACTCAGCACTGTCACCCATAGACTCAGCACTGTCACCCACAGACTCAGCACTGTCACTCATAGACTCAGCACTGCCACCCATAGACTCAGCACTGTCACTCATAGACTCAGCACTGTCACCCACAGACTCAGCACTGTCACCCACAGACTCAGCACTGCCACCCATAGACTCAGCACTGTCATAGACTCAGCACTGCCACCCATAGACTCAGCACTGCCACCCATAGACTCAGCACTGTCATAGACTCAGCACTGCCACCCATAGACTCAGCACTGTCACCCATAGACTCAGCACTGCCACCCATAGACTCAGCACTGTCACCCATAGACTCAGCACTGTCACCCATAGACTCAGCACTGTCACCATAGACTCAGCACTGCCACCATAGACTCAGCACTGTCACCCATAGACTCAGCACTGTCACCCATAGACTCAGCACTGTCACCCATAGACTCAGCACTGTCACCCATAGACTCAGCACTGCCACCCATAGACTCAGCACTGTCACCCATAGACTCAGCACTGTCACCCATAGACTCAAGACTGCCACCCATAGACTCAACACTGTCACCCATAGACTCAGCACTGTCACCCATAGACTCAACACCGCCACCCATAGACTCAAGACTGCCACCCATAGACTCAACACCGCCACCCATCGACTCAAGACTGCCACCCATAGACTCAACACCGCCACCCATAGACTCAAGACTGCCACCCATAGACTCAACACTGCCACCCATAGACTCAACACTGCTACACAGACTAAAAACTAACACCCATAGACTCAAAACTAATACCCATAGACTCAAAACTAATACCCATAGACTCAACACTGCCCATAGACTCAACACTGCACCACGGACTCAACACCATTACCACAACACAACCACCACCACCACCACACTCACCAGTCACCACCACACCACAACTACCACAACCACCACCACCACCACACTCACCAGTCACCACCACACACGCTACCACCGCCACCACAACCACCACAGCACAACCACCACCACACCACAACCACCACAACCACCACCACAACTACACCACCACAACTACACCACCACCACACTCACCAGTCACCACCACACACACTACCACCACAACCACCACCACACCACACCTACACCACCACAACCACCACACCACGACCACCACCACACCACAACAACACCACCACCACACCACAACCACACCACCACCACACTCACCAGTCACCGCCACTACCACCACACAACACCACCACAACCACCACACCACAACACCACCACAACCACCACCACCACACCACGACCACCACCACACACACTACCACCACACACACACTATCACCGCCACCACCACACTACCACCACCACACACACTACCACCGCCACCACCACACTACCACCGCCACACACACTACCACCACCACCACGACCACCACCACCACACCACAACTACCACAACTACACCACACCACGACCACCACCACCACCACACACACTACCACCACCACCACACCGCAACTACACCACCACACCACACACTACTACCACCACACCACACACCACCACACCACGATTGCCGAGAGCAAGGATGCACGAGCGACTTGCAGGCCAACACCCTCCGTGACCGCTGAACTTCGTGAGCCCTCCACCACCTCGCTGTCCACCCCGCTGTCTACGTCCTAGTCCACCCCACTTCCTAGTCCACCCTACGTCCTAGTCCACCCTGTCTACGTCCTAGTCCACCCTACTTCCTAGTCCACCCTGTCTACGTCCTAGTCCACCCTACGTCGTAGTCCACCCTACGTCCTAGTCCACCCTACGTCATAGTCGACCCTACGTCCTAGTCCACCCTACGTCCTAGTCCACCCTACGTGCTAGTCCACCCTACGTCCTAGTCCACCCTACGTGCTAGTCCACCCTGTCTACGTCCTAGTCCACCCTACGTCCTAGTCCACCCTACGTCATAGTCGACCCCGCTATCTACGTCATAGTCGACCCCGCTATCTACGTCATAGTTGACCCCGCTATCTACGTCATAGTCGACCTTACGTCATAGTCGACCCCGCTATTTACGTCATAGTCCACCCTACGTCATAGTCGACCTCGCTGTCCACGTGCTAGTCCACCCTACGTCATAGTCCACCCTACGTCATAGTCCACCCTACGTCATAGTCGACCCCGCTGTCCACGCGCCGACTTTCAGATTTACAGTTTGTCGTCGTGAACGGCTCCGGAGTTTGTGCACCAGCCACTTCCGGCCACCGGCGGAAGAAGTCGCCGCGGGGGGTCGTCGATGTGCAGGGGAAACAATTCGCTGACGGCGTTGGGAAATGGTTCCGGCTGTTGCGCGCGGGCGTGTTTTGGTTCCGGGTCCGGCTTTAACATTAAAATAAAAATGAACGGAACGACATTTTGTTGATTCAATTTGACCGAAGCTCTGAAACTCTTTTACTTTGTAATTGCGCCAGGTGTAAGAAGGCCCCACTGAGCTGCTGTGTCGTAGCCTCTGTTATCAGACATCACACGAATGGGTGGGTGAGTGTGGTCCCATCATCAGAGTCTGCAGTATTTCTCCTGCAGCAGGAGAAATCCGAAGGGCTCTAAAGCTCTTTGTGTTACAGATGTCCAGTCGGAGGCACGGGTCAGGATGTTAATAACAATCACACAGCACAGTTCACACACAAACACACTAACACACATTAACACACATTAACACACTAATATACACACTAACATACACACTAACATACACACAAACACACACACTAATATACACACTAACATACATACACACGAACACACACACATACACACTAACACACACTAACATACACACTAACACACACACACTAACATACACACTAACACACACACTAACATACACACTAACACACACACACTAACATACACACTAACATACACACTAACATACACACTAACACACACACACTAATATACACACTAACATACACACTAACACACACACTAATATACACACGAACATACACACTAATATACACACTAACATACACACTAACACACACACTAATATACACACTAACATACATACACACTAACACACACACTAACATACACACTAACATACATACTAACATACACACTAATATACACACGAACATACACACACTAATATAGTAGGGGGATCACGTGGGAGGGGGAGCACGTGGGAGGAGCCACGTGGGAGGGGGGAGCACGTGGGAGGGGGAGCACGTGGGAGGGGGATCACGTGGGAGGAGGGGGGAGCACGTGGGAGGAGGGGGGAGCACGTGGGAGGGGGAGCACGTGGGAGGGGGGAGCACGTGGGAGGGGGAGCACGTGGGAGGGGGAGCACGTGGGAGGGGGAGCACGTGGGAGGGGGGGCACGTGGGAGGGGGGAGCACGTGGGAGGGGGAGCACGTGGGAGGGGGAGCACGTGGGAGGGGGAGCACGTGGGAGGGGAGCACGTGGGAGGGGGAGCACGTGGGAGGGGGAGCACGTGGGAGGAGGGGGGAGCACGTGGGAGGGGGAGCACGTGGGAGGGGGGGGCACGTGGGAGGGGGGAGCACGTGGGAGGGGGATCACGTGGGAGGGGGAGCACGTGGGAGGGGGAGCACGTGGGAGGGGGAGCACGTGGGAGGGGAGCACGTGGGAGGGGGGTAGCCACGTGGGAGGGGGGGGGCACGTGTGAGGGGGGGCACGTGGGAGGAGCCACGTGGGAGGAGGAGCACGTGGGAGGAGCCACGTGGGAGGGGGAGCACGTGGGAGGGGGAGCCACGTGGGAGGGGGGTAGCCCACGCCGTCGCCCCCTCCACACGCTGTTGCGTTGAATGCCGTGACGTCACAAAGACCGCGACTTTCCGCTCGAGCTCCATAGAAACGGATGGGGGGAGGGGGGGAGCCTCACCCCCTACGTAAAATGGCCGCCGGATTAAAATACCTGCTGACGTCACTCCCCCCCCCTCGACGCCCCCCCTCCCCCCCCGTAATGGCGGCGGTTTGGCGCCCATTGTTTACGTTGTAGCGGACGGCGGACGGCGGCGATGGTGGCGGGTTTCGAAGTTAAATGTCTAATTTACTTTCGTGAAAAGGCGACCAAAGTGTTCGCAGGCGTCGACTTTCCCTCGGCAGCGAAGACGAATTCGGATTTCGCGGCACGGGAAAAGGACGAAATTTCTCCCGCTCTCGTACCGCCGTGAGGAGCGAGAACTCGGAGCGACGAGACGGTGAGGCTTGGGCTCAAAAGAGAGATTCCAGCAACAAAGGCCAAGCGATTTGGCGTTGCCGTTAAGAGTTAAACAAAAAGTGTCGATCAACGCACATATAGCTGGACCAAACATAAACGCGGATAGATTTTTGTTGTTTTTATATTTTTTTTACCTCAGAATTTCACGGAAACATTTTTTTCTTGTTAATTGTTAAAAGAGGACAAAACTAAAAAAATTCCTGTAAACTTTTTCCCGAACGGCCGACGTTATTTATTTATTTATCTAAACGTATTTACTTTAAGCTCAAGTTTCTCTGAGGAAGCCTGATGTTTGTGTGTGAATCTAATTCGGCGTAATAATTAACATAATTAATATGATTTAAAGCTTTCGTGACTGCAAGGATTCATCTTTCTTTGGTTCTTTCGGTAAAGTCGCCACCACGTAGAATGAGAATAAAATAATAAATTTATTTAAAAAATAAAATAACGCGATAAAATTCTCGCGACGTTTCGGCCACAACACAAGCGGCCTTCGTCAGGTGAAGGGGACGAGACTGTCCTGGAGGACAGACTGTCACCACCATACAGTCTCGTCCCCTTCACCTGATGAAGGCCGCTTGTGTTGTGGCCGAAACGTCGCGATAATTTTATCGCGTTATTTTATTTGTATCAATTTATTATTTTATTCTCATTCTACGTGGTGGTGACTTTACCGAAAGAATCAAAGAAGATGATTAATATGATTGCGTTCATCCAGCAGTGGATTGAAACGGATTACCGTTTAGCAGTACCATCATCAACAGTAGCAGCATCATCATCAGTAGTATCATCAGTAGTAGCATTAGTAGGAGTAGCAGGATTATATTTAACGGTACATCTGTATATACAATGTGAGTTTATGGGTCTCTGTGTGGTGGTGGTGATAAGTCTATGAGTGTCTGTGTGGTGGTGATGATGAGTCTATGGGTCTCTGTGTGGTGGTGGTGAGTCTATGGGTCTATGTGTGGTGGTGATGAGTCTATGGGTCTCTATGTGGTGATGAGTCTATGGGTCTCTTTGTGGTGGTGGTGAGTCTATGGGTCTCTGTATGGTGGTGATGAGTCTATGGGTCTCTGTGTGGTGGTGATGAGTCTATGGGTCTCTGTGTGGTGGTGATGAGTCTATGGGTCTCTATGTGGTGATGAGTCTATGGGTCTCTTTGTGGTGGTGATGAGTCTATGGGTCTCTGTGTGGCGGTGATGAGTCTATGGGTCTCTGTGTGGTGGTGATGAGTCTAAGGGTCTCTGTGTGGTGGTGATGAGTCTATGGGTCTCTGTGTGGTGGTGATGAGTCTATGGGTCTCTGTGTGGTGGTGATGAGTCTATGGGTCTCTGTGTGGTGGTGATGAGTCTATGGGTATCTATGTGGTGATGAGTCTATGGGTCTCTGTGTGGTGGTGATGAGTCTATGGGTCTCTGTGTGGTGGTGATGAGTCGATGGGTCTCTGTGTGGTGGTGGTGAGTCTATGGGTCTCTGTGTGGTGGTGGTGAGTCTATGGGTCTCTGTGTGGTGGTGGTGAGTCTATGTGTCTCTGTGTGGTGGTGATGAGTCTATGGGTCTCTGTGTGGTGGTGATGAGTCGATGGGTCTCTGTGTGGTGGTGGTGAGTCTATGGGTCTCTGTGTGGTGGTGATGAGTCTATGGGTCTCTGTGTGGTGGTGGTGAGTCTATGGGTCTCTGTGTGGTGGTCAGTCACCTCCTCAGTCACTCGGTCAACCCCTTACCCACCTACTCACCCCCCCATGTAGCCTGCACAGACCTCACCAGGTACTCCTGTTGAGGCTGAGTCGACCTAGGCGAGGTCCAGGACCGGATTCAGATAATCGCTGTCACTGGGGTTGGTGGCCGTGAGCAGGAATCGAACTCGGGTCGTCGGGTTCAGCGCCCTAACCGCTGCACCACCGCTCCACATGACTCATCCACCAACTCACCCTCTCACTCGCCCACTCACTCGTTCACTCACTCACCTACTCACTCGTTCACTCACTCGCACACTCACTCACTCACTCGCTCACTCACTCACCTACTCACTCGCCCACTCACTCGCTCACACAATCAGTCCATCACTCACCCACCCACTCGCACACTCACTCACACACTCACTCACACACTCACTCACTCACACACTCACTCACTCACACAATCAGTCCCTCATTCACTCACTCACCCACTCGCACACTCACTTACCCACTCACTCGCTCACACAATCAGTCACTCACTCACACACTCACCCACTCACTTACTCACTCGCCCACTCACCCACTCGCTCACACAATCAGTCCCTCACACACTCACTCACTCACCCACTCGCACACTCACTCACCCACTCACACAATCAGTCACTCACTCACACACTCACCCACTCGCACACTCACCCACTCACCCACTCACTCGCCCACTCGCTCACCCACTCACTCACTCACCCACTCACTCACTCACACACTCACCCACTCGCCCACTCACTCGCTCACTCACTCACCCACTCACTCATTCACCCACTCACTCACCCACTCACTCACCCACCCACCCACTCACTCACACACTCACTCACTCACCCACTCACTCACCCACTCACTCACCCACTCACTCACCCACCCACTCACTCACACAATCAGTCCCTCGCTCACTCACCCACTCGCACACTCACTCGCACACTCACTCGCACACTCACTCACCCACTCACTCGCTCACTCACTCACCCACTCACTCACCCACTCATCCACTCACTCACCCACTCGCACACTCACTCGCTCACACAATCAGTCACTCACTCGCCTACTCGCCCGCCCGCTCACCCACTCGCCCCTCTCTCTTTTCCAGGTGAAATCATGGCTCCCACTCTCTCACCACCACCGTCACCACCGTCATCATCATCATCATCAGCGGCAGCGGCGGCTTCCGTGCGCCCCATCCACCGGCTCCAGCGTCTCTCCCCCGCCAGCCTCATGGGCAGCGTCGCCTCCTTAGCGATGGTGATGACGTCGCTGGCGTTGGCGCCAGCGGCGCCAGCGGCGGCGGCGGCGGCGGCGGCGGCGACCATCGGCTGCGGCGAGACCATGGGTCCCGCTCGCTGCTCCTGCTCGGAGGAGCGCGGACGGTCAGCGGCGGCGCCGTTGGGGCGCCGTGTGGTGTGCAGCGGTGGGGCGCTGGTGGACACCCCGCTGCCCGGCACTCTGCCCAACCGCACCGTCACACTGTGAGTGGGTGGGTGGGTGAGTGGGTGGGCGGGTGAGTGGGTGGGTGAGTGGGTGGGTGAGTGGGTGGGTGGGTGGGTGAGTGGGTGATTGAGTGAATGGGGGGTGAGTGAGTGGGGTGTGAGTGAGTGGGGGGTGAGTGAGTATGAGTGGGTGAGTGAGTGGGTGACTGAGTGAATGAGTCGGTGGGTGAGTGAGTTCGTGGGTGGATGGGTGAGTGAGTGGAGCGTGATTGAGTGGGTGGGTGGGCGGGGTGGGCGGGTGAGTGGGGGGTGAGTGAGTGGGTGGATGAGTGACTGAGTCGGTGGGTAAGTGGGGGGTGAGTGAGTGGGGGGTGAGTGAGTGAGTGGATGAGTGAATGAGTGGGTGGATTAATGAGTGGATCAGTGGGTGGGTGGGTGGGTGGATGAGTGAGTGAGTCGATGGGTGAGTGAGTTCGTGGGTGGATGAGTGAGTGAGTGGGTGGGTGAGTGGGGGGTGAGTGAGTGGGTGAGTGAGTGGGTGGATGGGTGAGTGAGGGGGGGGGTGAGTGAATGGGTGAGTTCGTGGGTGGATGAGTGAGTGAGTGGGGGGTGAGTGAGTGGGTGAGTGAGTGGGTGAGTGAGTGGGTGAGTGAGTGGATGAGTGAGTGAATGAGTAGGTGGATTAATGAGTGGATCAGTGGGTGGGTGGGTGGATGAGTTAGTGATTGAGTCTATGGGTGAGTGAGTTCGTGGGTGGATGGGTGAGTGAGTGGGTGGGTGAGTGAGTGGGGGGTGAGTGAGTGGGTGAGTAAGTGGGTGAGTGAGTGAGTGGGTGGATGGGTGAGTGAGTGGGGGGTGAGTGAGTGAGTGGGTGAGTGAGTTCGTGTGTGGATGGGTGAGTGAGTGGGTGAGTGAGTGGATGAGTGAATGAGTAGGTGGATTAATGAGTCAGTGGGAGGGCGGATGGATGAGTGAGTGATTGAGTCGATGGGTGAGTGAGTTCGTGGGTGGATGAGTGGGTGAGTGGGGGGTGAGTGAGTGGGGGGTGAGTGAGTGGGGGGTGAGTGAGTGGGTGAGTGAGCGGGTGAGTGAATGAGTAGGTGGATTAATGAGTGGATCAGTGGGTGGGTGGGTTGATGAGTGAGTGATTAAGTCGATGGGTGAGTGAATTTGTGGGTGGATGAGTGAGTGAGTTGGGGGGGTGAGTGAGTGGGTGACTGAGTGAATGAGTCGGTGGGTGAGTGAGTTCGTGGGGGGGTGAGTGAGTGGGGGGGGGCGGGTGAGTGAGTGAGTGAGTGGGTGGATGAGTGAGTGGGGGGTGACTGAGTGGGTGAGTCAGTGGGTGAGTTGGGGGTGAGTGAGTGGGTGAGTGAGTGGATGAGTGAATGAGTAGGTGGATTAATGAGTGGATCAGTGGGTGGGTGGGTGGATGAGTGAGTGATTGAGTCGGTGGGTGAGTGAGTTCGTGGGTGGATGGGTGAGTGAGTGGGGGGGTGAGTGAGTGGGTGAATGGATGAGTGAGTGGGGGGTGAGTGAGTGGGTGAGTGATTAGATGAGTGAATTGCATGAGTGAATGAGTAGGTGGATTAATGAGTGGATCAGTGGGTGAGCGGGTGAATGCATGAGAGAGTGGTTGAGTGGGTGAGTGCATGAATGAGTGGTTGAGTGGGTGAGTCAGTGGTTGAATGAATGAGTAGGTGAGTGAGAGTGGGTGAGTGGTTGAGTACAAACTGCTAATGTTGTTGGTGTGGTTGTGGTGTAGAATTCTGAGTAACAATCAGATCTCAAGACTCAGGAACGGCTCCTTCATCGGTCTCAACTCCCTGGAGAGGCTGTGAGTGGCGCACGCACACACACACACATGTCACACACACACACAGTGACACACACACACGTCACACACACAGTGACACACACACAGTGACACACACACAGGTCACACACACAGTGACACACACACAGTCACACACACAGAGACACACACACAGAGACACACACACATAGGTCACACACACACACACAGGTCACACACACACAGGTCACACACACAGTGACACACACACACAGGTCACACACACACACAGTGACACACACACACAGGTCACACACACAGTGACACACACACAGGTCACACACACAGTAACACACACACACACAGTGACACACACACAGGTCACACACACAGGTCACACACACAGTGACACACACAGGGCACACACACACACACAGTGACACACACAGTAACACACACAGTGACACACAGTAACACACACAGTGACACACACACAGTAACACACAGTGACACACACACACAGGTCACACACACAGTGACACACACACAGTGACATACACACAGTGACATACACACAGTGACACACACACAGTGACACACACAGGTCACACACACACAGTGACAAAGACAAAGACAAAGATCCCCCATATAGCCTGAACAGACTGTAGGGGCAAGTGCTGTTAGCGAGCACCTATGAAGGCCGGAACGGTACACGAGGGGGTGGGTGGCCAGCACCACGCCCGACCGCCTTTGTCTCCCTAGTGGCAATGTTTACACACCGCACCAGGTACTCATTTGAGGCTGAGTCGACCTAGGGGAGGCCCGGGACCGGTTCAGATAATCGTCACTGGTGTTGGCCGTGAGCGGGAATCGAACCCGGGTCGCCAGGTTCATAGCGCAGCACGCTAACCGCTACACTACCGGTCCCCTTACACAGTGACACAACAACAACAACAACCGCCATTCGCCACTAAGTGGCGGTGACGTCACCACGACGCTTGTGCCAGGCTATGTGCACCCTGAGGCCACGTGAAGTGTCGAACGCCCGCTGGCAGGAGGTCACGGGGCAGACCCAGGTGCCACGGGTCGACTGACTGAGATGACTGGCTGATGCACCACCTGTGCCCCCTACTGTGCCAACCTGCTGTGCTTTAGCCACCCGGCGCTCCGCTCGCTGTTGTGAGCGTCGCTCCTCCGCCCTCCGTTGTTGTTGGAGGGCGACTGCCTCCAACTGCCCAGTAGCATCCTTCACGAGCCTCCTCCACAGAGGCCGATCTTGACACCGCTGGTACCAGTCATCGGCAAGTCCACTCAGCTCCACGTCCTCCTGTACCACATCACTCCATCTCTTCTCTAGCCCGTGCCGCGCCCGCTTAGCCCCCTCAATCCGGCCAAACAAAAGCTGTTTCGGCATGCGGTGGCTGGGCATGCGGGCTACATGACCCAGCCATCGCAGCCTTGCCTGCCGGAGGAGCTCACCGATGGGACCCTGCCCAGATCTTTCAAGGATTTGTGAGCTCCTCACACAATCCAGTCTGGTTAAACCCAGGATGGATCGTAGGCAGGCCAGCCTAAATGTTTCTAACCGGCGAAGATGTTCCATTAGGGGGGTCCACGTTTCGCAAGCGTAGAGAAGGGAGGGAATGACCGTGGCCGAGAAGACCTGAAGCTTAGTGCGGAGCGACAGACCAGGTAGCTTCCACACAGCGTTACGCAACCGATGAAAAGATATTGCCGCTCGACTGATTCGGAGTGAGACCTCTGCGGTTAAACTGGTGCCAGTCATAAGCACACTGCCCAGGTATGGGAAACTCTCCACTCTCTCCACAACTGCCCCATCACCGATTGGGAGTTGTGGGGGTGGAGTGTCCGATGGTACAAAATACCCAGGCAGGTGCTTGGTTTTGGTGGGGCTGATGGTAAGGCCCCACCTCTTAGTGGCACGCTCCAGTCTCAGCAGCAGCGTCTCCAACTCCTCCTCTGACTGAGCAGCTATTACCAAGTCATCAGCATACATAACGTGGTTGAGCAATAGGGAGCCATCCCTTGACCGCACCCGGGCATCGATTAGCCTCCCATTATATCTGTACCATATGGAGATTCCCCCGGTACAGCTATTGAAGGCTCCACGAACTACGTGGTCAAAATAGATGTTAAATAATGTGGGAGCCAGAGGACATCCCTGTCGCACCCCAAGGTGTACAGGGAATGGCTCTGACTCCCGGCCACGTAGTTTTACCCGGGCCCGCTCACCATCATGAAGGTCCTTAATGATCGTGAGCAGAGGGTCAGGTACTCCAAAAGCACGAAGAACGACCCAGAGCCCAGGCCTACTGATGGTATCATAGGCCTTGACCAGGTCAATAAAGCAGAGATGTAGGTCTTGTTGGAATTCCCTACACCTCTGCTGTAGCAGACGGACAGAAAATATGGCATCTGTGCAGGACCGCCCTTTCCTGAAACCGCATTGGGGCTCCGCAAGCCTCTCCTCAGCGTGCCTGGCAAGGCGATGCTGAATAATCCTTGCCAGGACCTTTCCCGGCACACTGAGGAGTGAGATGCCCCTGTAGTTGTTACAGTCTGTGCGGTCCCCCTTCTTAAAAAGGGGGACCACCAGGGCATCCTTCCAATCCTGCGGAACCCGTCCAGTGGTCCAGACTGTTGTTATGATGTCATATAGGGCAGTCTGTGCACAAACGCCACCCTCCCTCAGCATTTCGCTTGGAAGATCATCTCTGCCCGCTGCCTTTCCTGGTCTCAGACTCCGGATCGCCTTCAATACTTCCTCAGCAGATGGCACCTCAGCCAGCCACTCACAGGGGGTGACTTCATCCAATATTTGAGGCACCGCAGCCTCAGCAGGGTCATCCTCACTTTGTGCCACGATGTTTTCCTGGCTGAGGGATTTTCCCTCCCCCAGGACCTCACAGAAATGCTCAGCAAATCTGCGAACCTGTTCCTGGGGGTCGGAAATTGGATCGCCGTTTTTTCCCCTAATGATGGTAATAGGTGTGGCGCTGCAGGTTACTTTTTTGATGGAGTTAAATAGAGATTTGTGATCACGGGCCACTGAGGCAGACTCCATCTCCTCAGCAACCCGCGACCACCACCCATCCTTGCAGCGCCTCACGGCTCTCCGAACCTCCGAGCGAAGGCTGCGGTAAGCCTCCTCATTCTCTGACGTGGGACTCTGTAGCCGATGACAGTGGGCCTGTCGCTTTTTCTCAACCATCGTGAACAACTCCTCTGTCATCCAGGGTGTCTGGGGAGGTCTGGACCGCGTACCCAAAGCAGCCATTGCAGCTGCATGAGTCACAGTCCTAAACCTCGCCCATTTACCCTCGACATCAGGAGGAGTCGGGGACGATGCCAATCCCAGCCGCAAGCGATGATGAAATTCTCGCTTGCAACTTTCATCAGATAACTGAGACCAGGCCACTTTAGGTTGGAATGGGGTCCTGGGTGTACACCCACCACCGGAGTGGAAGAATGGCAGGCGCATCTTACAGATGACTAGTCGATGGTCAGAGGGCAGATCAGCTCCACGGTAGGTCCTGGTGTCAAGGACATGGGCTCGCATTCGCTGGTCCGTCACTATGTAGTCCAGCAGATGTTCTTGCTTGGACCCGGCATGCATCCATGATGTTGTGTGGATGCGCCGATGCCGGAACAGCGTGTTGGTAATTACAAGCCCATGGGCTGCACAAAAATCTAGCAGCCTCCTACCGTTGTTATTGAGCTGATCTGGCCCATGCCCTCCAATCACTCCAGGCCAGGTGCCAGTATCATGACCAACTCGGGCATTGAAGTCACCCAACATGATGACTCTATCCCGAGGGGCCACTTTAGCCAGCACCTGTGACAGGAGGTCATAGAAGGCATCTGACTCATCGGCTTTGCCTGCATCCCTCCACGGATGTTCATCTTCGGTGGGGGCATAAGTAACCACGACCACCATTCCTCGCCTCCGGTTGATGGGAAGGCGAGCCCAAAGTAGCCTGGGGCTTACAGCTTCCCACACCTCACCACCACGCTCCCACGCCCCCTTCATTCTTTTGTTCAAAAGAAGACCCACACCCTGTTGTTTGGCAGTCTGCTGCCCCGAGTAGAGAACTGTCCACCCCTCATGGTGGCAGGAGCCAGAGCCGGTCCACCGGACCTCCTGAATGCCGCATAGATCCAGGCGGTACCGGTCCAGCTCCCGACAGAGGAGTGGCAGCCTCTCCTCTGCAGTGAGCGTTCGAACATTCCACGTGGCCAACCGTAGTGGCTTTTCGTTGTTTCTGGAGTAGCCCCGAGGGTAGGTATTCAATCTCCTGGCTCCGCCAATTGGGGTTTGGCCAGGAGACGTCATAGACGCCTGGCCCCCCGGGGCCTCCGGCACAAGCTTAGTTGTTACATATTTAAGTTTAATTCGTAGTTTCGTGGTAATTAATTGAAGGTGGAGGGGTTACCAGCCCCTCGCACCCGTCCAGAGCCCCCGTTTAGCCCCTGTGGTGGATACATATGCCATGAGGGGAGGAGCCAATCAAAATTGGATCTCCCCCCACAGCGCTGTCCACGACAGAGTTGCCCGTCCGGCACCGCGAGGAGGTAGGGGGTTGTTTTGCCGGACACACACACAGTGACACACACACACAGTGACACACACAACAACAACAACCGCCATTCGCCACTAAGTGGCGGTGACGTCACCACGACGCTTGTGCCAGGCTATGTGCACCCTGAGGCCACGTGAAGTGTCGAACGCCCGCTGGCAGGAGGTCACGGGGCAGACCCAGCAGGTGCCACGGGTCGACTGACTGAGATGACTGGCTGATGCACCACCTGTGCCCCCTACTGTGCCAACCTGCTGTGCTTTAGCCACCCGGCGCTCCGCTCGTTGTTGTGAGCGTCGCTCCTCCGCCCTCCGGCGATTATACTGCTAATGGTGATGCTAATGATGCTGCTGATGGTGATGCTGCTGATGGTGATGATGCTGATGGTGATGATGCTGATGACTTGATGATGATAATGATGCTGATGATGATTATGGCGATGTTGATGATGCCGATGACAATATTGATGTTGCTGATGATGCTGATGATGCTGCTGATGCTGCTGATGCTGCTGATGATATTGATGATATTGATGATGCTGATGATGATGTGTATGCTGATGCCGCTTGTGTCTTTGTGCAGCGACCTTCGGAATAACGGCATCGTCACAGTGGAGGCCGGAGCCTTCCTGGGTCTCTCAGAGATCAAGAAGCTGTGAGTGCCTTGTGTCTGTGTGTCTCTGTTTCTCTCCTGTGTCTCTGTCTGTGTGTCTCTGTCTCCTGTGTGTCTCTGTGTGTGTCTCTGTCTGTGTCTCTGTCTGTGTGTCTCTGTCTCCTGTGTGTGTGTCTCTCTCTGTGTGTCTCTCTCTCTGTCTCTCTGTCTTTGTCTCTCTCTCTGTCTCTCTGTGTGTCTCTCTGTCTGTGTCTCTTTCCTGTGTCTCTCCGTGTGTCTCTCTCCTGTGTCTCTCTGTCTCTCCCCTGTGTGTGTCTCTGTCTGTGTCTCTCTGTCTCTGTCTGTCTCTCTCTCTCTCTGTCTCTGTCTCTCTCCTGTGTCTCTCTCTCTGTCTGTGTGTCTCTGTCTGTGTGTCTCTCTATCTGTGTGTCTCTGTCTGTGTCTCTCTGTCTGTGTCTCTGTCTGTGTCTCTCTCCTGTGTGTCTCTCTGTCTGTGTGTGTCTCTGTCTTAGTCTCTCTCCTGTGTCTCTCTCTGTGTCTCTCTCTGTGTGTCTCTGTCTTAGTCTCTCTCCTGTGTGTCTCTCTGTGTGTGTCTCTGTTTGTGTGTCTCTCTGTCTGTCTCTCTGTCTTAGTCTCTCTCTCTGTCTCTCTCCTGTGTGTCTCTCTGTCTGTGTGTGTCTCTGTCTTAGTCTCTCTCCTGTGTCTCTCTCTCTGTGTCTCTCTCTCTGTGTGTGTCTCTGTCTCGCTCCTGTGTCTCTCTCTGTCTGTGTGTCTCTGTCTGTGTCTCTCTTGTCTGTGTCACTGTCTGTGTCTCTCTGTCTTAGTCTCTCTGTCTCTCTCCTGTGTGTCTCTCTGTCTGTGTGTGTCTCTGTCTTAGTCTCTCTCCTGTGTCTCTCTGTGTGTCTCTCTCTCTGTGTGTCTCTGTCTTAGTCTCTCTCCTGTGTCTCTCTCTGTGTGTGTCTCTCTCCGTGTGTCTCTCTCTCTGTTTGTGTCTCTCTCCGTGTGTCTCTCTCCGTGTGTCTCTCCGTGTGTCTCTCCGTGTCTCTCTGTGTCTCTCTGTGTCTCTGTGTGTCTCTCTGTGTCTCTGTGTGTCTCTCTCTGTCTCTTTGTCTCTCTCTGTCTCTGTGTGTCTCTCTGTGTCTCTTTGTCTCTCTCTGTCTCTGTGTGTCTCTCTGTGTCTCTGTGTGTCTCTCTCTGTGTGTCTGTGTGTCTCTCTGTGTCTCTGTGTGTCTCTCTGTGTCTCTCTGTGTGTCTCTCTCTCTGTCTCTGTGTGTCTCTCTCTGTGTGTGTCTCTCTGTGTGTCTCTCTGTGTCTCTTTGTCTCTCCCTGTGTCTCTGTGTGTGTCTCTCTGTGTCTCTGTGTGTCTCTCTGTGTGTGTGTCTCTCTGTGTCTCTCTCTGTGTGTCTCTCCCTGTGTCTCTGTGTGTCTCTCTGTGTGTGTGTCTCTCTGTGTGTCTCTCTGTGTCTCTGTGTCTCTGTGTGTCTCTCTGTGTGTGTCTCTCTCTGTGTCTCTGTGTGTCTCTCTGTGTGTCTCTCTGTGTGTCTCTCTGTGTGTCTCTCTGTGTCTCTGTGTCTGTGTCTCTCTGTGTCTCTGTGTGTCTCTCTGTGTGTGTGTGTCTCTCTGTGTCTCTGTGTGTCTCTCTGTGTGTCTCTCTGTGTCTCTGTGTCTCTCTGTGTGTCTCTGTGTGTCTCTGTGTCTCTCTGTGTCTCTCTGTGTCTCTGTGTGTCTCTCTGTGGTTGGGCGGACGAGAGAGCAGGCGGGCAAGCGGTGGACGAGAGGGCGAGTGGGCGAGTGGGCGAGTGGGCGAGCGGGCGAGTGGGCGAGCGGGCGTGTGGGCGGGCGGTGGACGAGTGGGCGAGTGGGCGAGTGGGCGAGCAGGCGTGTGAGTGGTCTGGCGCATGCTGAGCTGATGTCATCTTCGCCCGGATAGCCGCTGGTGCACTTGGCAGGGGCCGGGTGGTGTAGGGCCCTACAACACTTGTCTTTCTGTCCATGTGTGCTTCTCACACGGTTGGTGGCTGTGTGTCTCTCTGTGTGTGTCTGTGTGTGTGTCTCTCTGTGTGTGTGTCTCTGTGTGTGTGTGTCTGTGTGTGTGTCTCTGTGTGTGTCTCTGTGTGTGTGTGCCTCTGTGTGTGTGTCTGTGTGTGTCTGTGTGTGTCTCTGTGTGTGTGTCTCTGTGTGTCTCTGTGTGTGTGTTTCTGTGTGTGTCTCTGTGTGTGTGTCTCTGTGTGTGTGTCTCTGTGTGTGTCTCTGTGTGTGTGTCTCTCTGTGTGTGTCTCTGTGTGTGTGTGTCTCTGTGTGTGTCTCTGTGTGCGTGTCTCTCTTGTGTGTGTCTCTTGTGTTTCTCTGTGTGTGTCTCTCTGTGTGTGTGTCTCTGTGTGTGTGTGTCTCTGTGTGTGTCTCTGTGTGTGTCTCTGTGTGTGTCTCTGTGTGTGTCTCTGTGTTGTCTCTTGTGTCTCTCCGTGTGTTCTCCTGTGTCCCAATTCTGTGTGTGTCTCTGTGTGTGTCTCTGTGTGTGTCTGCGTGTGTCTCTGCGTGTGTCTCTGCGTGCGTCTCTGTGTGTGTGTCTCTGTGTGTGTGTGTCTCTGTGTGTGTCTCTGTGTGTGTGCTCTCTGTGTGTGTCTCTGTGTGTGTGTCTCTGTGTGTGTCTCTGTGTGTGTCTGTCTGTGTGTGTGTCTCTGTGTGTGTGTCTCTGTGTGTGTGTCTCTCCGTGTGTGTCTCTCCGTGTGTGTCTCTCCGTGTGTCTCTGTGTGTGTGTCTCTCCGTGTGTCTCTGTGTGTGTGTCTCTGTGTGTGTCTGTGTGTGTGTGCACCCTAGGATCTGTCCAACAATCGTCTCCTCTGTCTGAGACAAGAGATGTTTATCGGCCTCTCCAGCCTCCTCCGCCTGTGAGTAACCCGTCACTCACTCACACACCTACTTATTCATACACTCATTCGTACACTCATTCACACACTCACTCACACACTCACACACTCACTCACTCACACACACACTCACTCACCCACAGCCTCAATGAGGCTACACGGGAAAGTTTCTCACCTGTTGCTGCTCACTCACACTCACTCTCACACACTCACACTCGCTCACTCACTCACACACACACTCACACACACTCACACACTCTACTCATACACACACTCACTCTCACACTCACACACTCACTCACACACTCACACACACACTCACTCACACACTCACACACAAACACTCACACACACACTCACACACACACACTCACTCTCACACTCACTCACTCACACACTCACACTCGCTCACTCACTCACACTCACACACACACTCACTCACACACTCACTCACACACACACTCACACACACTCACTCACACTCTCACACACATACACTCACACACTCACTCACACACTCACTTACACACTCTCACTCACACATACACACACTCACTCACACACACACTCACACACACACTCACTCACACACTCTCACTCACACACACACTCTCACACACTCACTCACACACACACTCTCACACACCTCACTCACACACTGTATAAGGGCTACACGGGAAAGCTTCTCACCTGTGTGCTACTCACTCACACTCTCACACACATACACTCACACACTCACTCACACTCACACACTCACTCTCACACTCACACACACACTAACACACACACACTCACTCACACTAACACACACTCACACACACACTCACACACTCACTCACACTAACACTCACAC
>NC_133748.1:25000-90000 GCF_048934315.1 Petromyzon marinus | reverse complement strand
GACAAAGCTCCCCCAGGTAGCCTCAAACAGGGCTGCAGGGGCAAGTGCTGAGACACAGACAAAGCTTACCCAGGTAGCCTCTAGCAGGGCTGCAGGGGCAAGTGCTGAGACACAGACAAAGCTCCCCCAGGTAGCCTCTAGCAATGCTGTAGGGGCAAATGCTGAGACACAGACAAAGCTCCCCCAGGCAGCCTCTAGCAGGACTGTAGGGGCAAGTGCTGACATACAGACAAAGCTCCCACAGGTAGCCTCTAGCAGGGCTGTAGGGGCAAGTGCTGAGACACAGACAAAGCTCCCCCAGGCAGCCTCTAGCAGGACTGTAGGGGCAAGTGCTGACATACAGACAAAGCTCCCACAGGTAGCCTCTAGCAGGGCTGTAGGGGCAAGTGCTGAGACACAGACAATGCTCCCCCAGGTAGACTCTAGCAGGGCTGTAGGGGCAAGTGCTGAGACACAGACAAAGCTCCCCGAGGTAGACTCTAGCAGAGGTGTAGGGGCAAGTGCTGAGACACAGACAAAGCTCCCCCAGGTAGCCTCTAGCAGGGCTGTAGGGGCAAGTGCTTAGACACAGACAAAGCTCCCCCAGGTAGCCTCCAACAGGGCTGCAGGGGCAAGTGCTGAGACACAGACAAAGCTCCCCCAGGTAGCCTTTAGCAGGGCTGTAGGGGCAAGTGCTGAGACACAGACAAAGCTCCCCCAGGTGGCCTCTAGCAGGGCTGTAGGGGCAAGGGCTGAGAGACACAGACAAAGCTCCCCCAGGTAGCCTCTAGCAGGGCTGTAGGGGCAAGTGCTGAGACACAGACAAAGCTCCCCCAGGTAGCCTCTAGCAGGGCTGCAGGGGCAAGTGCTGAGACACAGACAAAGCTCCCCCAGGTAGCCTCTAGCAGGGCTGTAGGGGCAAGTGCTGAGACACAGACAAAGCTCCCCCAGGTAGCCTCCAGCAGGGCTGCAGGGGCAAGTGATGAGACACAGACAATGCTCCCCCAGGTAGACTCTAGCAGGGCTGTAGGGGCAAGTGCTGAGACACAGACAAAGCTCCCCCAGGTAGCCTCCAGCAGGGCTGTAGGGGCAAGTGCTGAGACACTTAAAAGCTCCCCGAGGTAGACTCTAGCAGAGGTGTAGGGGCAAGTGCTGAGACACAGACAAAGCTCCCCCAGGTAGCCTCCAACAGGGCTGCAGGGGCAAGTGCTGAGACACAGACAAAGCTTACTCAGGTAGCCTCTAGCAGGGCTGTAGGGGCAAATGCTGAGACACAGACAAAGCTCCCCCAGGTAGCCTCTAGCAGGGCTGTAGGGGCAAGTGCTGAGACACAGACAAAGCTCCCCCAGGTAGTCTCTAGCAGGGCTGTATGGGCAAGGGCTGAGAGACACAGTCAAAGCTCCCCCAAGTAACCTCCAGCAGGGCTGTAGGGGCAAGTGCTGAGACACAGACAAAGCTCCCCCAGGTAGCCTCTAGCAGGGCTGTAGGGGCAAGTTCTGAGACACAGACAAAGCTCCCCCAGGTAGTCTCTAGCAGGGCTGTGGTTGCAAGTGCTGAGACACAGAGACAAACCTCCCCCAGGTAGCCTCCAACAAGGCTGCAGGGGCAAGTGCTGACACAGACAAAGCTCCCTCAGGTGGCCTCCAGCAGGGCTGTAGGGGCAAGTGCTGAGAGACAGACAAAGCTCCCCCAGGTAGCGTCTAGCAGGGCTGTATGGGCAAGTGCTGAGACACAGACAAAGCTCCCCCAGGTAGCCTCTAGCAGGGCTGTAGGGGCAAGTGCTGAGACACAGACAAAGCTCCCCAGGTAGCCTCTAGCAGGGCTGTAGGGGCAAGTGCTGAGACACAGACAAAGCTCCCCCGGTAGCCTGCATCAGGGCTGCAGGGGCAAGTGCTGAGACACAGACAAAGCTCCCCCAGGTAGCCTCTAGCAATGCTGTAGGGGCAAGTGCTGAGACACAGACACAGCTCCCCCAGGTAGCCGCTAGCAATGCTGTAGGGGCAAGTGCTGAGACACAGACAAAGCTCCCCCAGGTAGCCTCTAGCAGGGCTGTAGGGGCAAGGGCTGAGAGACACAGACAAAGCTCCCCCAGGTAGCCTCTAGCAGGGCTGTAGGGGCAAGTGCTGAGACACAGACAAAGCTCCCCCAGGTAGCCTCTAGCAGGGCTGTAGGGGCAAGTGCTGAGACACAGACAAAGCTCCCCCAGGTAGCCTCCAATTGGGCTGTAGGGGCAAGTGCTGAGAGACAGACAAAGCTCCCCCAGGTAGACTCCAGCAGGGCTGCAGGGGCAAGTGCTTAGACACAGACAAAGCTCCCCAGGTAGCCTCCAACAGGGCTGCAGGGGCAAGTGCTGAGACACAGACAAAGCTTACCCAGGAAGCCTCTAGCAGGGCTGTAGGGGCAAGTGCTGAGACACAGACAAAGCTCCCCCAGGTAGCCTCTAGCAGGGCTGTAGGGGCAAGTTCTGAGACACAGACAAAGCTCCCCCAGGTAGTCTCTAGCAGGGCTGTGGTTGCAAGTGCTGAGACACAGAGACAAACCTCCCCCAGGTAGCCTCCAACAAGGCTGCAGGGGCAAGTGCTGACACAGACAAAGCTCCCTCAGGTGGCCTCCAGCAGGGCTGTAGGGGCAAGTGCTGAGAGACAGACAAAGCTCCCCCAGGTAGCGTCTAGCAGGGCTGTATGGGCAAGTGCTGAGACACAGACAAAGCTCCCCCAGGTAGCCTCTAGCAGGGCTGTAGGGGCAAGTGCTGAGACACAGACAAAGCTCCCCCAGGTAGCCTCTAGCAGGGCTGTAGGGGCAAGTGCTGAGACACAGACAAAGCTCCCCCGGTAGCCTGCATCAGGGCTGCAGGGGCAAGTGCTGAGACACAGACAAAGCTCCCCCAGGTAGCCTCTAGCAATGCTGTAGGGGCAAGTGCTGAGACACAGACACAGCTCCCCCAGGTAGCCGCTAGCAATGCTGTAGGGGCAAGTGCTGAGACACAGACAAAGCTCCCCCAGGTAGCCTCTAGCAGGGCTGTAGGGGCAAGGGCTGAGAGACACAGACAAAGCTCCCCCAGGTAGCCTCTAGCAGGGCTGTAGGGGCAAGTGCTGAGACACAGACAAAGCTCCCCCAGGTAGCCTCTAGCAGGGCTGTAGGGGCAAGTGCTGAGACACAGACAAAGCTCCCCCAGGTAGCCTCCAACAGGGCTGTAGGGGCAAGTGCTGAGAGACAGACAAAGCTCCCCCAGGTAGACTCCAGCAGGGCTGCAGGGGCAAGTGCTGAGACACAGACAAAGCTCCCCCAGGTAGCCTCTAGCAATGCTGTAGGGGAAAGTGCTGAGACACAGACAAAACTCCCCCAGGTAGCCTCTAGCAGGACTGTAGGGGCAAGTGCTGAGACACAGACAAAGCTCCCGCAGGTAGCCTCTAGCAGGGCTGTAGGGGCAAGTGCTGAGACACAGACAAAGCTCCCCCAGGTAGCCTCTAGCAGGGCTGCAGGGGCAAGTGCTGAGACACAGACAAAGCTCCCCCAGGTAGCCTCTGGCAGGGCTGTAGGGGCAAGTGCTGTGACACAGACAAAGCTCCCCCAGGTAGCCTCCAACAGGGCTGTAGGGGCAAGTGCTGAGACACAGACAAAGCTCCCCCAGGTAGCCTCCAGCAGGGCTGCAGGGGCAAGTGCTGAGACACAGACAAAGCTCCCTCAGGTAGCCTCTAGCAATGCTGTAGGGGCAAGTGCTGAGACACAGACAAAGCTCCCCCAGGTAGCCTCTAGCTGGACTGTAGGGGCAAGTGCTGACATACAGACAAAGTTCCCACAGGTAGGCTCGAGCAGGGCTGTAGGGGCAAGTGCTGAGACACAGACAAAGCTCCCCCAGGTAGCCTCTAGCTGGACTGTAGGGGCAAGTGCTGACATACAGACAAAGTTCCCACAGGTAGGCTCGAGCAGGGCTGTAGGGGCAAGTGCTGAGACACAGACAAAGCTCCCCCAGGTAGCCTCTAGCAATGCAGTTGGGGAAAGTGCTGAGACACAGACAAAGCTCCCCCAGGTAGCCTCTAGCAATGCTGTAGGGGCAAATGCTGAGACACAGACAAAGCTCCCCCAGGTTGCCTCTAGTAGGGCTGTAGGGGCAAGTGCTGAGACACAGACAAAGCTCCCCCAGGTAGCCTCTAGCAGGGCTCTAGGGGCAAGGGCTGAGAGACACAGACAAAGCTCCCCGAGGTAGACACTAGCAGAGGTGTAGGGGTAAGTGCTGAGACACAGACAAACCTCCCCCAGGTAGCCTCTAGCAGGGCTGTAGGGGCAAGTGCTGAGACACAGACAAAGCTCCCCCAGGTAGACTCTAGCAGAGGTGTAGGGGCAAGTGCTGAGACACAGACAAAGCTCCCCCAGGTAGCCTCTAGCAATGCAGTTAGGGCAAGTGCTGAGACACAGACAAAGCTCCCCCAGGTAGCCTCTAGCAGGGCTCTAGGGGCAAGTGCTGAGACACAGACAAATCTCCGCCAGGTAGCCTCTAGCAGGGCTGTAGGGGCAAGTGCTGAGACACAGACAAAGCTCCCCGAGGTAGACTCTAGCAGAGGTGTAGGGGCAAGTGCTGAGACACAGACAAAGCTCCCCCAGGTAGCCTCTAGCAGGGCTGTAGGGGCAAGTGCTTAGACACAGACAAAGCTCCCCCAGGTAGCCTCCAACAGGGCTGCAGGGGCAAGTGCTGAGACACAGACAAAGCTTACCCAGGAAGCCTCTAGCAGGGCTGTAGGGGCAAGTGCTGAGACACAGACAAAGCTCCCCCAGGTAGCCTCTAGCAGGGCTGTAGGGGCAAGTGCTGAGACACAGACAAAGCTCCCCCAGGTAGCCTCTAGCAGGGCTGCAGGGGCAAGTGCTGAGACACAGACAAAGCTCCCCCAGGTAGCCTCTGGCAGGGCTGTAGGGGCAAGTGCTGAGACACAGACAAAGCTCCCCCAGGTAGCCTCCAACAGGGCTGTAGGGGCAAGTGCTGAGACACAGACAAAACTCCCCCAGGTAGCCTCCAGCAGGGCTGCAGGGGCAAGTGCTGAGACACAGACAAAGCTCCCGCAGGTAGCCTCTAGCAATGCTGTAGGGGCAAGTGCTGAGACACAGACAAAGCTCCCCCAGGTAGCCTCTAGCAGGACGGCAGAGGCAAGTGCTGACATACAGACAAAGCTCCCACAGGTAGCCTCCAACAAGGCTGCAGGGGCAAGTGCTGACACAGACAAAGCTCCCTCAGGTGGCCTCCAGCAGGGCTGTAGGGGCAAGTGCTGAGAGACAGACAAAGCTCCCCCAGGTAGCGTCTAGCAGGGCTGTATGGGCAAGTGCTGACACAGACAAAGCTCCCCCAGGTAGCCTCTAGCAGGGCTGTAGGGGCAAGTGCTGAGACACAGACAAAGCTCCCCCAGGTAGCCTCTAGCAGGGCTGTAGGGGCAAGTGCTGAGACACAGACAAAGCTCCCCCGGTAGCCTCCATCAGGGCTGCAGGGGCAAGTGCTGAGACACAGACAAAGCTCCCCCAGGTAGCCTCTAGCAATGCTGTAGGGGCAAGTGCTGAGACACAGACACAGCTCCCCCAGGTAGCCGCTAGCAATGCTGTAGGGGCAAGTGCTGAGACACAGACAAAGCTCCCCCAGGTAGCCTCTAGCAGGGCTGTAGGGGCAAGGGCTGAGAGACACAGACAAAGCTCCCCCAGGTAGCCTCTAGCAGGGCTGTAGGGGCAAGTGCTGAGACACAGACAAAGCTCCCCCAGGTAGCCTCTAGCAGGGCTGTAGGGGCAAGTGCTGAGACATAGACAAAGTTCCCCCAGGTAGCCTCTAGCTGGGCTGTAGGGGCAAGTGCTGAGACACAGACAAAGTTCCCCCAGGTAGCCTCTTGCAGGGCTGTAGGGGCAAGTGCTTAGACACAGACAAAGCTCCCCCAGGTAGCCTCTAACAGGGCTGCAGGGGCAAGTGCTGAGACACAGACAAAGCTCCCCCAGGTAGCGTCTAGCAGGGCTGTAGGGGCAAGTGCTGAGACACAGACAAAGCTCCCCCAGGTAGCCTCTAGCAGGGCTGTAGGGGCAAGGGCTGAGAGACACAGACAAAGCTCCCCCAGGTAGCCTCTAGCAGGGCTGTAGGGGCAAGTGCTGAGACACAGACAAAGCTCCCCCATGTAGCCTCTAGCTGGGCTGTAGGGGCAAGTGCTGAGACACAGACAACCTCCACGAGGTAGACCCTAGCAGAGGTGTAGGGGCAAGTGCTGAGACACAGACAAAGCTCCCCCAGGTAGCCTCCAACAGGGCTGCAGGGGCAATTGCTGAGACACAGACAAAGCTTACCCAGGTAGCCTCTAGCAGGGCTGTAGGGGCAAGTGCTGAGACACAGACAAAGCCCCCCCAGGTAGCCTCTAGCAGGGCTGCAGGGGCAAGTGCTGAGACACAGACAAGGCTCCCCCAGGTAGCCTCTGGCAGGGCTGTAGGGGCAAGTGCTGAGACACAGACAAAGCTCCCCCAGGTAGCCTCCAACAGGGCTGTAGGGGCAAGTGCTGAGAGACAGACAAAGCTCCCCCAGGTAGCCTCCAGCAGGGCTGCAGGGGCAAGTGCTGAGACACAGACAAAGCTCCCCCAGGTAGCCTCTAGCAATGCTGTAGGGGAAAGTGCTGAGACACAGACAAAACTCCCCCAGGTAGCCTCTAGCAGGACTGTAGGGGCAAGTGCTGAGACACAGACAAAGCTCCCGCAGGTAGCCTCTAGCAGGGCTGCAGGGGCAAGTGCTGAGACACAGACAAAGCTCCCCCAGGTAGCCTCTGGCAGGGCTGTAGGGGCAAGTGCTGAGACACAGACAAAGCTCCCCCAGGTAGCCTCCAACAGGGCTGTAGGTGCAAGTGCTGAGACACAGACAAAGCTCCCCCAGGTAGCCTCCAGCAGGGCTGCAGGGGCAAGTGCTGAGACACAGACAAAGCTCCCTCAGGTAGCCTCTAGCAATGCTGTAGGGGCAAGTGCTGAGACACAGACAAAGCTCCCCCAGGTAGCCTCTAGCTGGACTGTAGGGGCAAGTGCTGACATACAGACAAAGTTCCCACAAGTAGGCTCGAGCAGGGCTGTAGGGGCAAGTGCTGAGACACAGACAAAGCTCCCCCAGGTAGCCTCTAGCAATGCAGTTGGGGCAAGTGCTGAGACACAGACAAAGCTCCCCCAGGTAGCCTCTAGCAATGCTGTAGGGGCAAATGCTGAGACACAGACAAAGCTCCCCCAGGTTGCCTCTAGTAGGGCTGTAGGGGCAAGTGCTGAGACACAGACAAAGCTCCCCCAGGTAGCCTCTAGCAGGGCTCTAGGGGCAAGTGCTGAGACACAGACAAATCTCCGCCAGGTAGCCTCTAGCAGGGCTGTAGGGGCAAGTGCTGAGACACAGACAAAGCTCCCCGAGGTAGCCTCTAGCAGAGGTGTAGGGGCAAGTGCTGAGACACAGACAAAGCTCCCCCAGGTAGCCTCCAACAGGGCTGCAGGGGCAAGTGCTGAGACACAGACAAAGCTTACCCAGGAAGCCTCTAGCAGGGCTGTAGGGGCAAGTGCTGAGACACAGACAAAGCTCCCCCAGGTAGCCTCTAGCACGGCTGTAGGGGCAAGTGCTGAGACACAGACAAAGCTCCCCCAGGTAGCCTCTAGCAGGGCTGCAGGGGCAAGTGCTGAGACACAGACAAAGCTCCCCCAGGTAGCCTCCGGCAGGGCTGTAGGGGCAAGTGCTGAGACACAGACAAAGCTCCCCCAGGTAGCCTCCAACAGGGCTGTAGGGGGAAGTGCTGAGACACAGACAAAGCTCCCCCAGGTAGCCTCCAGCAGGGCTGCAGGGGCAAGTGCTGAGACACAGACAAAGCTCCACCAGGTAGCCTCTAGCAATGCTGTAGGGGCAAGTGCTGAGACACAGACAAAGCTCCCCCAGGTAGCCTCTAGCAGGACTGTAGAGGCAAGTGCTGACATACAGACAAAGCTCCCACAGGTAGCCTCGAGCAGGGCTGTAGGGGCAAGTGCTGAGACACAGACAAAGCTTCCCCAGGTAGCCTCTACCAGGGCTGTAGGGGCAAGTGCTGAGACACAGACAAAGCTCCCCCAGGTAGTCTCTAGCAGGGCTGTGGTTGCAAGTGCTGAGACACAGACAAACCTCCCCCAGGTAGCCTCCAACAAGGCTGCAGGGGCAAGTGCTGACACAGACAAAGCTCCCTCAGGTGGCCTCCAGCAGGGCTGTAGGGGCAAGTGCTGAGAGACAGACAAAGCTCCCCCAGGTAGCGTCTAGCAGGGCTGTATGGGCAAGTGCTGAGACACAGACAAAGCTCCCCCAGGTAGCCTCTAGCAGGGCTGTAGGGGCAAGTGCTGAGACACAGACAAAGCTCCCCCAGGTAGCCTCTAGCAGGGCTGTAGGGGCAAGTGCTGAGACACAGACAAAGCTCCCCCGGTAGCCTCCATCAGGGCTGCAGGGGCAAGTGCTGAGTCACAGACAAAGCTCCCCCAGGTAGCCTCTAGCAATGCTGTAGGGGCAAGTGCTGAGACACAGACACAGCTCCCCCAGGTAGCCGCTAGCAATGCTGTAGGGGCAAGTGCTGAGACACAGACAAAGCTCCCCCAGGTAGCCTCTAGCAGGGCTGTAGGGGCAAGGGCTGAGAGACACAGACAAAGCTCCCCCAGGTAGCCTCTAGCAGGGCTGTAGGGGCAAGTGCTGAGACACAGACAAAGCTCCCCCAGGTAGCCTCTAGCAGGGCTGTAGGGGCAAGTGCTGAGACATAGACAAAGTTCCCCCAGGTAGCCTCTAGCTGGGCTGTAGGGGCAAGTGCTGAGACACAGACAAAGTTCCCCCAGGTAGCCTCTTGCAGGGCTGTAGGGGCAAGTGCTTAGACACAGACAAAGCTCCCCCAGGTAGCCTCTAACAGGGCTGCAGGGGCAAGTGCTGAGACACAGACAAAGCTCCCCCAGGTAGCGTCTAGCAGGGCTGTAGGGGCAAGTGCTGAGACACAGACAAAGCTCCCCCAGGTAGCCTCTAGCAGGGCTGTAGGGGCAAGGGCTGAGAGACACAGACAAAGCTCCCCCAGGTAGCCTCTAGCAGGGCTGTAGGGGCAAGTGCTGAGACACAGACAAAGCTCCCCCATGTAGCCTCTAGCTGGGCTGTAGGGGCAAGTGCTGAGACACAGACAACCTCCCCGAGGTAGACCCTAGCAGAGGTGTAGGGGCAAGTGCTGAGACACAGACAAAGCTCCCCCAGGTAGCCTCCAACAGGGCTGCAGGGGCAATTGCTGAGACACAGACAAAGCTTACCCAGGTAGCCTCTAGCAGGGCTGTAGGGGCAAGTGCTGAGACACAGACAAAGCTCCCCCAGGTAGCCTCTAGCAGGGCTGTAGGGGCAAGTGCTGAGAGACAGACAAAGCTCCCCCAGGTAGCCTCCAGCAGGGCTGCAGGGGCAAGTGCTGAGACACAGACAAAGCTCCCCCAGGTAGCCTCTAGCAATGCTGTAGGGGAAAGTGCTGAGACACAGACAAAACTCCCCCAGGTAGCCTCTAGCAGAACTGTAGGGGCAAGTGCTGAGACACAGACAAAGCTCCCGCAGGTAGCCTCTAGCAGGGCTGTAGGGGCAAGTGCTGAGACACAGACAAAGCTCCCCCAGGTAGCCTCTAGCAGGGCTGCAGGGGCAAGTGCTGAGACACAGACAAAGCTCCCCCAGGTAGCCTCTGGCAGGGCTGTAGGGGCAAGTGCTGAGACAAAGACAAAGCTCCCCCAGGTAGCCTCCAACAGGGCTGTAGGGGCAAGTGCTGAGACACAGACAAAGCTCCCCCAGGTAGCCTCCAGCAGGGCTGCAGGGGCAAGTGCTGAGACACAGACAAAGCTCCCTCAGGTAGCCTCTAGCAATGCTGTAGGGGCAAGTGCTGAGACACAGACAAAGCTCCCCCAGGTAGCCTCTAGCTGGACTGTAGGGGCAAGTGCTGACATACAGACAAAGTTCCCACAGGTAGGCTCGAGCAGGGCTGTAGGGCAAGTGCTGAGACACAGACAAAGCTTCCCCAGGTAGCCTCTAGCAGGGCTGTAGGGGCAAGTGCTGAGACACAGACAAAGCTCCCCCAGGTAGTCTCTAGCAGGGCTGTGGTTGCAAGTGCTGAGACACAGACAAACCTCCCCCAGGTAGCCTCCAACAAGGCTGCAGGGGCAAGTGCTGAGACACAGACAAAGCTCCCCGAGGTAGACCCTAGCAGAGGTGTAGGGGCAAGTGCTGAGACACAGACAAAGCTCCCCCAGGTAGCCTCCAACAGGGCTGTAGGGGCAAGTGCTGAGACACAGACAAAGCTCCCCCAGGTAGCCTCCAGCAGGGCTGCAGGGGCAAGTGCTGAGACACAGACAAAGCTCCCCCAGGTAACCTCTAGCAATGCTGTAGGGGCAAGTGCTGAGACACAGACAAAGCTCCCCCAGGTAGCCTCTAGCAGGACTGTAGGGGCAAGTGCTGACATACAGACAAAGCTCCCACAGGTAGCCTCGAGCGGGGCTGTAGGGGCAAGTGCTGAGACACAGACAAAGCTTCCCCAGGTAGCCTCTAGCAGGGCTGTAGGGGCAAGTGCTGAGACACAGACAAAGCTCCCCCAGGTAGTATCTAGCAGGGCTGTGGTTGCAAGTGCTGAGACACAGACAAACCTCCCCCAGGTAGCCTCCAACAAGGCTGCAGGGGCAAGTGCTAACACAGACAAAGCTCCCTCAGGTAGCCTCTAGCAATGCTGTAGGGGCAAGTGCTGAGACACAGACAAAGCTCCCCCAGGTAGCCTCTAGCAGGACTGTAGAGGCAAGTGCTGACATACAGACAAAGCTCCCACAGGTAGCCTCGAGCAGGGCTGTAGGGGCAAGTGCTGAGACACAGACAAAGCTTCCCCAGGTAGCCTCTACCAGGGCTGTAGGGGCAAGTGCTGAGACACAGACAAAGCTCACCCAGGTAGTCTCTAGCAGGGCTGTGGTTGCAAGTGCTGAGACACAGACAAACCTCCCCCAGGTAGCCTCCAACAAGGCTGCAGGGGCAAGTGCTGACACAGACAAAGCTCCCTCAGGTGGCCTCCAGCAGGGCTGTAGGGGCAAGTGCTGAGAGACAGACAAAGCTCCCCCAGGTAGCGTCTAGCAGGGCTGTATGGGCAAGTGCTGAGACACAGACAAAGCTCCCCCAGGTAGCCTCTAGCAGGGCTGTAGGGGCAAGTGCTGAGACACAGACAAAGCTCCCCCAGGTAGCCTCTAGCAGGGCTGTAGGGGCAAGTGCTGAGACACAGACAAAGCTCCCCCGGTAGCCTCCATCAGGGCTGCAGGGGCAAGTGCTGAGTCACAGACAAAGCTCCCCCAGGTAGCCTCTAGCAATGCTGTAGGGGCAAGTGCTGAGACACAGACAAAGCTCCCCCAGGTAGCCTCTAGCAGGGCTGTAGGGGCAAGGGCTGAGAGACACAGACAAAGCTCCCCCAGGTAGCCTCTAGCAGGGCTGTAGGGGCAAGTGCTGAGACACAGACAAAGCTCCCCCAGGTAGCCTCTAGCAGGGCTGTAGGGGCAAGTGCTGAGACATAGACAAAGTTCCCCCAGGTAGCCTCTAGCTGGGCTGTAGGGGCAAGTGCTGAGACACAGACAAAGTTCCCCCAGGTAGCCTCTTGCAGGGCTGTAGGGGCAAGTGCTTAGACACAGACAAAGCTCCCCCAGGTAGCCTCTAACAGGGCTGCAGGGGCAAGTGCTGAGACACAGACAAAGCTCCCCCAGGTAGCCTCTAGCAGGGCTGTAGGGGCAAGTGCTGAGACACAGACAAAGCTCCCCCAGGTAGCCTCTAGCAGGGCTGTAGGGGCAAGGGCTGAGAGACACAGACAAAGCTCCCCCAGGTAGCCTCTAGCAGGGCTGTAGGGGCAAGTGCTGAGACACAGACAAAGCTCCCCCATGTAGCCTCTAGCTGGGCTGTAGGGGCAAGTGCTGAGACACAGACAACCTCCCCGAGGTAGACCCTAGCAGAGGTGTAGGGGCAAGTGCTGAGACACAGACAAAGCTCCCCCAGGTAGCCTCCAACAGGGCTGCAGGGGCAATTGCTGAGACACAGACAAAGCTTACCCAGGTAGCCTCTAGCAGGGCTGTAGGGGCAAGTGCTGAGACACAGACAAAGCTCCCCCAGGTAGCCTCTAGCAGGGCTGTAGGGGCAAGTGCTGAGAGACAGACAAAGCTCCCCCAGGTAGCCTCCAGCAGGGCTGCAGGGGCAAGTGATGAGACACAGACAAAGCTCCCCCAGGTAGCCTCTAGCAATGCTGTAGGGGAAAGTGCTGAGACACAGACAAAACTCCCCCAGGTAGCCTCTAGCAGAACTGTAGGGGCAAGTGCTGAGACACAGACAAAGCTCCCGCAGGTAGCCTCTAGCAGGGCTGTAGGGGCAAGTGCTGAGACACAGACAAAGCTCCCCCAGGTAGCCTCTAGCAGGGCTGCAGGGGCAAGTGCTGAGACACAGACAAAGCTCCCCCAGGTAGCCTCTGGCAGGGCTGTAGGGGCAAGTGCTGAGACAAAGACAAAGCTCCCCCAGGTAGCCTCCAACAGGGCTGTAGGGGCAAGTGCTGAGACACAGACAAAGCTCCCCCAGGTAGCCTCCAGCAGGGCTGCAGGGGCAAGTGCTGAGACACAGACAAAGCTCCCTCAGGTAGCCTCTAGCAATGCTGTAGGGGCAAGTGCTGAGACACAGACAAAGCTCCCCCAGGTAGCCTCTAGCTGGACTGTAGGGGCAAGTGCTGACATACAGACAAAGTTCCCACAGGTAGGCTCGAGCAGGGCTGTAGGGCAAGTGCTGAGACACAGACAAAGCTTCCCCAGGTAGCCTCTAGCAGGGCTGTAGGGGCAAGTGCTGAGACACAGACAAAGCTCCCCCAGGTAGTCTCTAGCAGGGCTGTGGTTGCAAGTGCTGAGACACAGACAAACCTCCCCCAGGTAGCCTCCAACAAGGCTGCAGGGGCAAGTGCTGAGACACAGACAAAGCTCCCCGAGGTAGACCCTAGCAGAGGTGTAGGGGCAAGTGCTGAGACACAGACAAAGCTCCCCCAGGTAGCCTCCAACAGGGCTGCAGGGGCAAGTGCTGAGACACAGACAAAGCTTACCCAGGTAGCCTCTAGCAGAGGTGTAGGGGCAAGTGCTGAGACACAGACAAAGCTCCCCCAGGTAGCCTCCAACAGGGCTGCAGGGGCAAGTGCTGAGACACAGACAAAGCTTACCCAGGTAGCCTCTAGCAGGGCTGTAGGGGCAAGTGCTGAGACACAGACAAAGCTCCCCCAGGTAGCCTCTGGCAGGGCTGTAGGGGCAAGTGCTGAGACACAGACAAAGCTCCCCCAGGTAGCCTCCAACAGGGCTGTAGGGGCAAGTGCTGAGACACAGACAAAGCTCCCCCAGGTAGCCTCCAGCAGGGCTGCAGGGGCAAGTGCTGAGACACAGACAAAGCTCCCCCAGGTAGCCTCTAGCAATGCTGTAGGGGCAAGTGCTGAGACACAGACAAAGCTCCCCCAGGTAGCCTCTAGCAGGACTGTAGGGGCAAGTGCTGACATACAGACAAAGCTCCCACAGGTAGCCTCGAGCGGGGCTGTAGGGGCAAGTGCTGAGACACAGACAAAGCTTCCCCAGGTAGCCTCTAGCAGGGCTGTAGGGGCAAGTGCTGAGACACAGACAAAGCTCCCCCAGGTAGTATCTAGCAGGGCTGTAGTTGCAAGTGCTGAGACACAGACAAACCTCCCCCAGGTAGCCTCCAACAAGGCTGCAGGGGCAAGTGCTGACACAGACAAAGCTCCCTCAGGTGGCCTCCAGCAGGGCTGTAGGGGCAAGTGCTGAGAGACAGACAAAGCTCCCCCAGGTAGCGTCTAGCAGGGCTGTATGGGCAAGTGCTGAGACACAGACAAAGCTCCCCCAGGTAGCCTCTAGCAGGGCTGTAGGGGCAAGTGATGAGACACAGACAAAGCTCCCCCAGGTAGCCTCTAGCAGGGCTGTAGGGGCAAGTGCTGAGACACAGACAAAGCTCCCCCAGGTAGCCTCTGGCAGGGCTGTAGGGGCAAGTGCTGAGACACAGACAAAGCTCCCCCAGGTAGCCTCCAACAGGGCTGTAGGGGCAAGTGCTGAGACACAGACAAAGCTCCCCCAGGTAGCCTCCAGCAGGGCTGCAGGGGCAAGTGCTGAGACACAGACAAAGCTCCCCCAGGTAGCCTCTAGCAATGCTGTAGGGGCAAGTGCTGAGACACAGACAAAGCTCCCCCAGGTAGCCTCTAGCAGGACTGTAGGGGCAAGTGCTGACATACAGACAAAGCTCCCACAGGTAGCCTCGAGCGGGGCTGTAGGGGCAAGTGCTGAGACACAGACAAAGCTCCCCCAGGTAGTATCTAGCAGGGCTGTGGTTGCAAGTGCTGAGACACAGACAAACCTCCCCCAGGTAGCCTCCAACAAGGCTGCAGGGGCAAGTGCTAACACAGACAAAGCTCCCTCAGGTGGCCTCCAGCAGGGCTGTAGGGGCAAGTGCTGAGAGACAGACAAAGCTCCCCCAGGTAGCGTCTAGCAGGGCTGTATGGGCAAGTGCTGAGACACAGACAAAGCTCCCCCAGGTAGCCTCTAGCAGGGCTGTAGGGGCAAGTGCTGAGACACAGACAAAGCTCCCCCAGGTAGCCTCTAGCAGGGCTGTAGGGGCAAGTGCTGAGACACAGACAAAGCTCCCCCAAGTAGCCTCCATCAGGGCTGCAGTGGCAAGAGCTGAGACACAGACAAAGCTCCCCCAGGTAGCCTCTAGCAATGCTGTAGGGGCAAGTGCTGAGACACAGACACAGCTCTCCCAGGTAGCCGCTAGCAATGCTGTAGGGGCAAGTGCTGAGACACAGACAAAGCTCCCCCAGGTAGCCTCTAGCAGGGCTGTAGGGGCAAGGGCTGAGAGGCACAGACAAAGCTCCCCCAGGTAGCCTCTAGCAGGGCTGTAGGGGCACGAGCTGAGACACAGACAAAGCTCCCCCATGTAGCCTCTAGCTGGGCTGTAGGGGCAAGTGCTGAGACACAGACAATGCTCCCCGAGGTAGACCCTAGCAGAGGTGTAGGGGCAAGTGCTGAGACACAGACAAAGCTCCCCCAGGTAGCCTCCAACAGGGCTGCAGGGGCAATTGCTGAGACACAGACAAAGCTTACCCAGGTCGCCTCTAGCAGGGCTGTAGGAGCAAGTGCTGAGACATAGACAAATCTCCCCCAGGTAGCCTCTAGCAGGGCTGTAGGGGCAAGTGCTGAGACACAGACAAAGTTCCCCCAGGTAGCCTCTAGCAGGGCTGCAGGGGCAAGTGCTGAGACACAGACAAAGCTCCCCCAGGTAGCCTCTGGCAGGGCTGTAGGGGCAAGTGCTGAGACACAGACAAAGCTCCCCCAGGTAGCCTCCAACAGGGCTGTAGGGGCAAGTGCTGAGAGACAGACAAAGCTCCCCCAGGTAGCCTCCAGCAGGGCTGCAGGGGCAAGTGCTGAGACACAGACAAAGCTCCCCCAGGTAGCCTCTAGCAATGCTGTAGGGGAAAGTGCTGAGACACAGACAAAGCTCCCCCAGGTAGCCTCCAGCAGGACTGTAGGGGCAAGTGCTGACATACAGACAAAGCTCCCACAGGTAGCCTCGAGCAGGGCTGTAGGGGCAAGTGCTGAGACACAGACAAAGCTCCCCCACGTAGCCTCCATCAGGGCTGCAGGGGCAAGTGCTGAGACACAGACAAAGCTCCCCGAGGTAGCCTCTAGCAATGCTGTAGGGGCAAGTGCTGAGACACAGACACAGCTCCCCCAGGTAGCCGCTAGCAATGCTGTAGGGGCAAGTGCTGAGACACAGACAAAGCTCCCCCAGGTAGCCTCCAACAGGGCTGCAGGGGCAAGTGCTGGTTACAAAGCTCCCCCAGGTAGCCTCTAGCAGGGCTGTAGGGGCAAGTGCTGAGACACAGACAAATCTCCCCCAGGTAGCCTCTAGCAGGGCTGTAGGGGCAAGGGCTGAGAGACACAGACAAAGCTCCCCCAGGTAGCCTCTAGCAGGGCTGTAGGGGCAAGTGCTGAGACATAGACAAAGTTCCCCCAGGTAGCCTCTAGCTGGGCTGTAGGGGCAAGTGCTGAGACACAGACAAAGTTCCCCGAGGTAGACTCTAGCAGAGGTGTAGGGGCAAGTGCTGAGACACAGACAAATCTCCGCCAGGTAGCCTCCAACAGGGCTGCAGGGGCAAGTGCTGATACACAGACAAAGCTTACCCAGGTAGCCTCTAGCAGGGCTGTAGGGGCAAGTGCTGAGACACAGACAAAGCTCCCTCAGGTGGCCTCTAGCAGGGCTGTAGGGGCAAGTGCTGAGACACAGACAAACCTCCCCCAGGTAGCCTCTAGCAGGGCTGTAGGGGCAAGGGCTGAGAGACACAGACAAAGCTCCCCCAGGTAACCTCCAGCAGGGCTGTAGGGGCAAGTAATGAGACACAGACATAGCACCCCCAGGTAGCGTCTAGCAGGGCTGTAGGGGCAAGTGCTGAGACACAGACAAAGCTCCCCCAGGTAGCCTCTAGCAGGGCTGTAGGGGCAAGGGCTGAGACACAGACAAAACTCCCCCAGGTAGCCTCTAGCAGGGCTGTAGGGGCAAGTGCTGAGACACAGACAAAGCTCCCCCATGTAGCCTCTAGCTGGGCTGTAGGGGCAAGTGCTGAGACACAGACAAAGCTCCCCGAGGTAGACCCTAGCAGAGGTGTAGGGGCAAGTGCTGAGACACAGACAAAGCTCCCCCAGGTAGCCTCCAACAGGGCTGCAGGGGCAAGTGCTGAGACACAGACAAAGCTTACCCAGGTATCCTCTAGCAGGGCTGTAGGGCCAAGTGCTGAGACACAGACAAAGCTCCCCCAGGTAGCCTCTAGCAGGGCTGTAGGGGCAAGTGCTGAGACACAGACAAAGCTCCCCCAGGTAGCCTCTAGCAGGGCTGCAGGGGCAAGTGCTGAGACACAGACAAAGCTCCCCCAGGTAGCCTCTGGCAGGGCTGTAGGGGCAAGTGCTGAGAAACAGACAAAGCTCCCCCAGGTAGCCTCTAGCAGGGCTGTAGGGGCAAGTGCTGAGACACAGACAAAGCTCCCCCAGGTAGCCTCTAGCAGGGCTGCAGGGGCAAGTGCTGAGACACAGACAAAGCTCCCCCAGGTAGCCTCCAACAGGGCTGTAGGGGCAAGTGCTGAGACACAGACAAAGCTCCCCCAGGTAGCCTCCAGCAGGGCTGCAGGGGCAAGTGCTGAGAGACAGACAAAGCTCCCCCAGGTAGCCTCTAGCAGGACTGTAGGGGCAAGTGCTGACATACAGACAAAGCTTACCCAGGTAGCCTCTAGCAGGGCTGTAGGGGCAAGTGCTGAGACACAGACAAAGCTCCCCCATATAGCCTCTAGCTGGGCTGTAGGGGCAAGTGCTGAGACACAGACAAAGCTCCCCGAGGTAGACCCTAGCAGAGGTATAGGGCAAGTGCTGAGACACAGACAAAGCTCCCCCAGGTAGCCTCCAACAGGGCTGCAGGGGCAAGTGCTGAGACACAGACAAAGCTTACCCAGGTAGCCTCTAGCAGGGCTGTAGGGGCAAGTGCTGAGACACAGACAAAGCTCCCCCAGGTAGCCTCTAGCAGGGCTGTAGGGGCAAGTGCTGAGACACAGACAAAGCTCCCCCAGGTAGCCTCTAGCAGGGATGCAGGGGCAAGTGCTGAGACACAGACAAAGCTCCCCCAGGTAGCCTCTGGCAGGGCTGTAGGGGCAAGTGCTGAGAAACAGACAAAGCTCCCCCAGGTAGCCTCTAGCAGGGCTGTAGGGGCAAGTGCTGAGACACAGACAAAGCTCCCCCAGGTAGCCTCTAGCAGGGCTGCAGGGGCAAGTGCTGAGACACAGACAAAGCTCCCCCAGGTAGCCTCCAACAGGGCTGTAGGGGCAAGTGCTGAGACACAGACAAAGCTCCCCCAGGTAGCCTCCAGCAGGGATGCAGGGGCAAGTGCTGACATACAGACAAAGCTCCCCCAGGTAGCCTCTAGCAGGACTGTAGGGGCAAGTGCTGACATACAGACAAAGCTCCCACAGGTAGTCTCTAGCAGGGCTGTGGTTGCAAGTGCTGAGACACAGACAAACCTCCCCCAGGTAGCCTCCAACAAGGCTGCAGGGGCAAGTGCTGAGACACAGACAAAGCTCCCCGAGGTAGACCCTAGCAGAGGTGTAGGGGCAAGTGCTGAGACACAGACAAAGCTCCCCCAGGTAGCCTCCAACAGGGCTGCAGGGGCAAGTGCTGAGACACAGACAAAGCTTACCCAGGTAGCCTCTAGCAGGGCTGTAGAGGCAAGTGCTGAGACACAGACAAAGCTCCCCCAGGTAGCCTCTAGCAGGGCTGTAGGGGCAAGTGCTGAGACACAGACAAAGCTCCCCCAGGTAGCCTCTAGCAGGGCTGCAGGGGCAAGTGCTGAGACACAGACAAAGCTCCCCCAGGTAGCCTCTGGCAGGGCTGTAGGGGCAAGTGCTGAGACACAGACAAAGCTCCCCCAGGTAGCCTCTAACAGGGCTGCAGGGGCAAGTGCTGAGACACAGACAAAGCTCCCCCAGGTAGCGTCTAGCAGGGCTGTAGGGGCAAGTGCTGAGACACAGACAAAGCTCCCCCCAGGTAGCCTCTAGCAGGGCTGTAGGGGCAAGGGCTGAGAGACACAGACAAAGCTCCCCCAGGTAGCCTCTAGCAGGGCTATAGGGGCAAGTGCTGAGACACAGACACAGCTCTCCCAGGTAGCCGCTAGCAATGCTGTAGGGGCAAGTGCTGAGACACAGACAAAGCTCCCCCAGGTAGCCTCTAGCAGGGCTATAGGGGCAAGTGCTGAGACACAGACAAAGCTCCCCCAAGTAGCCTCCATCAGGGCTGCAGGGGCAAGAGCTGAGACACAGACAAAGCTCCCCCAGGTAGCCTCTAGCAATGCTGTAGGGGCAAGTGCTGAGACACAGACACAGCTCTCCCAGGTAGCCGCTAGCAATGCTGTAGGGGCAAGTGCTGAGACACAGACAAAGCTCCCCCAGGTAGCCTCTAGCAGGGCTGTAGGGGCAAGGGCTGAGAGGCACAGACAAAGCTCCCCCAGGTAGCCTCTAGCAGGGCTGTAGGGGCACGAGCTGAGACACAGACAAAGCTCCCCCATGTAGCCTCTAGCTGGGCTGTAGGGGCAAGTGCTGAGACACAGACAAAGCTCCCCGAGGTAGACCCTAGCAGAGATGTAGGGGCAAGTGCTGAGACACAGACAAAGCTCCCCCAGGTAGCCTCCAACAGGGCTGCAGGGGCAATTGCTGAGACACAGACAAAGCTTACCCAGGTCGCCTCTAGCAGGGCTGTAGGGGCAAGTGCTGAGACACAGACAAAGCTCCCCCAGGTAGCCTCTAGCAGGGCTGTAGGGGCAAGTGCTGAGACACAGACAAAGCTCCCCCAGGTAGCCTCTAGCAGGGCTGCAGGGGCAAGTGCTGAGACACAGACAAAGCTCCCCCAGGTAGCCTCTGGCAGGGCTGTAGGGGCAAGTGCTGAGAGACAGACAAAGCTCCCCCAGGTAGCCTCTGGCAGGGCTGTAGGGGCAAGTGCTGAGAAACAGACAAAGCTCCCCCAGGTAGCCTCTAGCAGGGCTGTAGGGGCAAGTGCTGAGACACAGACAAAGCTCCCCCAGGTAGCCTCTAGCAGGGCTGCAGGGGCAAGTGCTGAGACACAGACAAAGCTCCCCCAGGTAGCCTCCAACAGGGCTGTAGGGGAAAGTGCTGAGACACAGACAAAGCTCCCCCAGGTAGCCTCCAGCAGGGCTGCAGGGGCAAGTGCTGAGAGACAGACAAAGCTCCCCCAGGTAGCCTCTAGCAGGACTGTAGGGGCAAGTGCTGACATACAGACAAAGCTTACCCAGGTAGCCTCTAGCAGGGCTGTAGGGGCAAGTGCTGAGACACAGACAAAGCTCCCCCATGTAGCCTCTAGCTGGGCTGTAGGGGCAAGTGCTGAGACACAGACAAAGCTCCCCGAGGTAGACCCTAGCAGAGGTATAGGGCAAGTGCTGAGACACAGACAAAGCTCCCCCAGGTAGCCTCCAACAGGGCTGCAGGGGCAAGTGCTGAGACACAGACAAAGCTTACCCAGGTAGCCTCTAGCAGGGCTGTAGGGGCAAGTGCTGAGACACAGACAAAGCTCCCCCAGGTAGCCTCTAGCAGGGCTGTAGGGGCAAGTGCTGAGACACAGACAAAGCTCCCCCAGGTAGCCTCTAGCAGGGATGCAGGGGCAAGTGCTGAGACACAGACAAAGCTCCCCCAGGTAGCCTCCAGCAGGGCTGCAGGGGCAAGTGCTGAGAGACAGACAAAGTTCCCCCAGGTAGCCTCTAGCAGGACTGTAGGGGCAAGTGCTGACATACAGACAAAGCTTACCCAGGTAGCCTCTAGCAGGGCTGTAGGGGCAAGTGCTGAGACACAGACAAAGCTCCCCCATGTAGCCTCTAGCTGGGCTGTAGGGGCAAGTGCTGAGACACAGACAAAGCTCCTCGAGGTAGACCCTAGCAGAGGTATAGGGCAAGTGCTGAGACACAGACAAAGCTCCCCCAGGTAGCCTCCAACAGGGCTGCAGGGGCAAGTGCTGAGACACAGACAAAGCTTACCCAGGTAGCCTCTAGCAGGGCTGTAGGGGCAAGTGCTGAGACACAGACAAAGCTCCCCCAGGTAGCCTCTAGCAGGGCTGTAGGGGCAAGTGCTGAGACACAGACAAAGCTCCCCCAGGTAGCCTCTAGCAGGGATGCAGGGGCAAGTGCTGAGACACAGACAAAGCTCCCCCAGGTAGCCTCTGGCAGGGCTGTAGGGGCAAGTGCTGAGAAACAGACAAAGCTCCCCCAGGTAGCCTCTAGCAGGGCTGTAGGGGCAAGTGCTGAGACACAGACAAAGCTCCCCCAGGTAGCCTCTAGCAGGGCTGCAGGGGCAAGTGCTGAGACACAGACAAAGCTCCCCCAGGTAGCCTCCAACAGGGCTGTAGGGGCAAGTGCTGAGACACAGACAAAGCTCCCCCAGGTAGCCTCCAGCAGGGCTACAGGGGCAAGTGCTGAGACACAGACAAAGCTCCCCCAGGTAGCCTCTAGCAGGACTGTAGGGGCAAGTGCTGACATACAGACAAAGCTCCCACAGGTAGTCTCTAGCAGGGCTGTGGTTGCAAGTGCTGAGACACAGACAAACCTCCCCCAGGTAGCCTCCAACAAGGCTGCAGGGGCAAGTGCTGAGACACAGACAAAGCTCCCCGAGGTAGACCCTAGCAGAGGTGTAGGGGCAAGTGCTGAGACACAGACAAAGCTCCCCCAGGTAGCCTCCAACAGGGCTGCAGGGGCAATTGCTGAGACACAGACAAAGCTTACCCAGGTAGCCTCTAGCAGGGCTGTAGGGGCAAGTGCTGAGACACAGACAAAGCTCCCCCAGGTAGCCTCTAGCAGGGCTGTAGGGGCAAGTGCTGAGACACAGACAAAGCTCCCCCAGGTAGTTTCTAGCAGGGCTGCAGGGGCAAGTGCTGAGACACAGACAAAGCTCCCCCAGGTAGCCTCCAACAGGGCTGTAGGGGCAAGTGCTGAGACACAGACAAAGCTCCCCCAGGTAGCCTCCAGCAGGGCTGCAGGGGCAAGTGCTGAGAGACAGACAAAGCTCCCCCAGGTAGCCTCTAGCAGGACTGTAGGGGCAAGTGCTGACATACAGACAAAGCTTACCCAGGTAGCCTCTAGCAGGGCTGTAGGGGCAAGTGCTGAGACACAGACAAAGCTCCCCCATGTAGCCTCTAGCTGGGCTGTAGGGGCAAGTGCTGAGACACAGACAAAGCTCCCCGAGGTAGACCCTAGCAGAGGTATAGGGCAAGTGCTGAGACACAGACAAAGCTCCCCCAGGTAGCCTCCAACAGGGCTGCAGGGGCAAGTGCTGAGACACAGACAAAGCTTACCCAGGTAGCCTCTAGCAGGGCTGTAGGGGCAAGTGCTGAGACACAGACAAAGCTCCCCCAGGTAGCCTCTAGCAGGGCTGTAGGGGCAAGTGCTGAGACACAGACAAAGCTCCCCCAGGTAGCCTCTAGCAGGGATGCAGGGGCAAGTGCTGAGACACAGACAAAGCTCCCCCAGGTAGCCTCTGGCAGGGCTGTAGGGGCAAGTGCTGAGAAACAGACAAAGCTCCCCCAGGTAGCCTCTAGCAGGGCTGTAGGGGCAAGTGCTGAGACACAGACAAAGCTCCCCCAGGTAGCCTCTAGCAGGGCTGCAGGGGCAAGTGCTGAGACACAGACAAAGCTCCCCCAGGTAGCCTCCAACAGGGCTGTAGGGGCAAGTGCTGAGACACAGACAAAGCTCCCCCAGGTAGCCTCCAGCAGGGCTGCAGGGGCAAGTGCTGAGACACAGACAAAGCTCCCCCAGGTAGCCTCTAGCAGGACTGTAGGGGCAAGTGCTGACATACAGACAAAGCTCCCACAGGTAGTCTCTAGCAGGGCTGTGGTTGCAAGTGCTGAGACACAGACAAACCTCCCCCAGGTAGCCTCCAACAAGGCTGCAGGGGCAAGTGCTGAGACACAGACAAAGCTCCCCGAGGTAGACCCTAGCAGAGGTGTAGGGGCAAGTGCTGAGACACAGACAAAGCTCCCCCAGGTAGCCTCCAACAGGGCTGCAGGGGCAAGTGCTGAGACACAGACAAAGCTTACCCAGGTAGCCTCTAGCAGGGCTGTAGGGGCAAGTGCTGAGACACAGACAAAGCTCCCCCAGGTAGCCTCTAGCAGGGCTGTAGGGGCAAGTGCTGAGACACAGACAAAGCTCCCCCAGGTAGCCTCTAGCAGGGCTGCAGGGGCAAGTGCTGAGACACAGACAAAGCTCTCCCAGGTAGCCTCTGGCAGGGCTGTAGGGGCAAGTGCTGAGACACAGACAAAGCTCCCCCAGGTAGCCTCTAACAGGGCTGCAGGGGCAAGTGCTGAGACACAGACAAAGCTCCCCCAGGTAGCGTCTAGCAGGGCTGTAGGGGCAAGTGCTGAGACACAGACAAAGCTCCCCCCAGGTAGCCTCTAGCAGGGCTGTAGGGGCAAGGGCTGAGAGACACAGACAAAGCTCCCCCAGGTAGCCTCTAGCAGGGCTATAGGGGCAAGTGCTGAGACACAGACACAGCTCTCCCAGGTAGCCGCTAGCAATGCTGTAGGGGCAAGTGCTGAGACACAGACAAAGCTCCCCCAGGTAGCCTCTAGCAGGGCTATAGGGGCAAGTGCTGAGACACAGACAAAGCTCCCCCAAGTAGCCTCCATCAGGGCTGCAGGGGCAAGAGCTGAGACACAGACAAAGCTCCCCCAGGTAGCCTCTAGCAATGCTGTAGGGGCAAGTGCTGAGACACAGACACAGCTCTCCCAGGTAGCCGCTAGCAATGCTGTAGGGGCAAGTGCTGAGACACAGACAAAGCTCCCCCAGGTAGCCTCTAGCAGGGCTGTAGGGGCAAGGGCTGAGAGGCACAGACAAAGCTCCCCCAGGTAGCCTCTAGCAGGGCTGTAGGGGCACGAGCTGAGACACAGACAAAGCTCCACCATGTAGCCTCTAGCTGGGCTGTAGGGGCAAGTGCTGAGACACAGACAAAGCTCCCCGAGGTAGACCCTAGCAGAGGTGTAGGGGCAAGTGCTGAGACACAGACAAAGCTCCCCCAGGTAGCCTCCAACAGGGCTGCAGGGGCAATTGCTGAGACACAGACAAAGCTTACCCAGGTCGCCTCTAGCAGGGCTGTAGGGGCAAGTGCTGAGACACAGACAAAGCTCCCCCAGGTAGCCTCTAGCAGGGCTGTAGGGGCAAGTGCTGAGACACAGACAAAGCTCCCCCAGGTAGCCCCTAGCAGGGCTGCAGGGGCAAGTGCTGAGACACAGACAAAGCTCCCCCAGGTAGCCTCTGGCAGGGCTGTAGGGGCAAGTGCTGAGACACAGACAAAGCTCCCCCAGGTAGCCTCCAACAGGGCTGTAGGGGCAAGTGCTGAGAGACAGACAAAGCTCCCCCAGGTAGCCTCCAGCAGGGCTGCAGGGGGAAGTGCTGAGACACAGACAAAGCTCCCCCAGGTAGCCTCTAGCAATGCTGTAGGGGAAAGTGCTGAGACACAGACAAAGCTCCCCCAGGTAGCCTCTAGCAGGACTGTAGGGGCAAGTGCTGACATACAGACAAAGCTCCCACAGGTAGCCTCGAGCAGGGCTGTAGGGGCAAGTGCTGAGACACAGACAAAGCTTCCCCAGGTAGCCTCTAGCAGGGTTGTAGGGGCAAGTGCTGAGAGACAGACAAAGCTCCCCCAGGTAGCGTCTAGCAGGGCTGTATGGGCAAGTGCTGAGACACAGACAAAGCTCCCCCACGTAACCTCCATCAGGGCTGCAGGGGCAAGTGCTGAGACACAGACAAAGCTCCCCGAGGTAGCCTCTAGCAATGCTGTAGGGGCAAGTGCTGAGACACAGACACAGCTCCCCCAGGTAGCCGCTAGCAATGCTGTAGGGGCAAGTGCTGAGACACAGACAAAGCTCCCCCAGGTAGCGTCCAACAGGGCTGCAGGGGCAAGTGCTGGTTACAAAGCTCCCCCAGGTAGCCTCTAGCAGGGCTGTAGGGGCAAGTGCTGAGACACAGACAAATCTCCCCCAGGTAGCCTCTAGCAGGGCTGTAGGGGCAAGGGCTGAGAGACACAGACAAAGCTCCCCCAGGTAGCCTCTAGCAGGGCTGTAGGGGCAAGTACTGAGACACAGACAAAGCTCCCCCAGGTAGCCTCTAGCAGGGCTGCAGGGGCAAGTGCTGAGACACAGACAAAGCTCCCCGAGGTAGCCTCTAGCAATGCTGTAGGGGCAAGTGCTGAGACACAGACACAGCTCCCCCAGGTAGCCGCTAGCAATGCTGTAGGGGCAAGTGCTGAGACACAGACAAAGCTCCCCCAGGTAGCCTCCAACAGGGCTGCAGGGGCAAGTGCTGGTTACAAAGCTCCCCCAGGTAGCCTCTAGCAGGGCTGTAGGGGCAAGTGCTGAGACACAGACAAATCTCCCCCAGGTAGCCTCTAGCAGGGCTGTAGGGGCAAGGGCTGAGAGACACAGACAAAGCTCCCCCAGGTAGCCTCTAGCAGGGCTGTAGGGGCAAGTACTGAGACACAGACAAAGCTCCCCCAGGTAGCCTCTAGCAGGGCTGTAGGGGCAAGTGCTGAGACATAGACAAAGTTCCCCCAGGTAGCCTCTAGCTGGGCTGTAGGGGCAAGTGCTGAGACACAGACAAAGTTCCCCGAGGTAGACTCTAGCAGAGGTGTAGGGGCAAGTGCTGAGACACAGACAAATCTCCGCCAGGTAGCCTCCAACAGGGCTGCAGGGGCAAGTGCTGATACACAGACAAAGCTTACCCAGGTAGCCTCTAGCAGGGCTGTAGGGGCAAGTGCTGAGACACAGACAAAGCTCCCTCAGGTGGCCTCTAGCAGGGCTGTAGGGGCAAGTGCTGAGACACAGACAAACCTCCCCCAGGTAGCCTCTAGCAGGGCTGTAGGGGCAAGGGCTGAGAGACACAGACAAAGCTCCCCCAGGTAACCTCCAGCAGGGCTGTAGGGGCAAGTAATGAGACACAGACATAGCTCCCCCAGGTAGCGTCTAGCAGCGCTGTAGGGGCAAGTGCTGAGACACAGACAAAGCTCCCCCAGGTAGCCTCTAGCAGGGCTGTAGGGGCAAGGGCTGAGACACAGACAAAGCTCCCCCAGGTAGCCTCTAGCAGGGCTGTAGGGGCAAGTGCTGAGACACAGACAAAGCTCCCCCATGTAGCCTCTAGCTGGGCTGTAGGGGCAAGTGCTGAGACACAGACAAAGCTCCCCGAGGTAGACTCTAGCAGAGGTGTAGGGGCAAGTGCTGAGACACAGACAAAGCTCCCCCAGGTAGCCTCAAACAGGGCTGCAGGGGCAAGTGCTGAGACACAGACAAAGCTTACCCAGGTAGCCTCTAGCAGGGCTGTAGGGCCAAGTGCTGAGAAAGACAAAGCTCCCCCAGGTAGCCTCTAGCAGGGCTGTAGGGGCAAGTGCTGAGACACAGACAAAGCTCCCCCAGGTAGCCTCTAGCAGGGCTGCAGGGGCAAGTGCTGAGACACAGACAAAGCTCCCCCAGGTAGCCTCTGGCAGGGCTGTAGGGGCAAGTGCTGAGAAACAGACAAAGCTCCCCCAGGTAGCCTCTAGCAGGGCTGTAGGGGCAAGTGCTGAGACACAGACAAAGCTCCCCCAGGTAGCCTCTAGCAGGGCTGTAGGGGCAAGGGCTGAGAGGCACAGACAAAGCTCCCCCAGGTAGCCTCTAGCAGGGCTGTAGGGGCACGAGCTGAGACACAGACAAAGCTCCACCATGTAGCCTCTAGCTGGGCTGTAGGGGCAAGTGCTGAGACACAGACAAAGCTCCCCGAGGTAGACCCTAGCAGAGGTGTAGGGGCAAGTGCTGAGACACAGACAAAGCTCCCCCAGGTAGCCTCCAACAGGGCTGCAGGGGCAATTGCTGAGACACAGACAAAGCTTACCCAGGTCGCCTCTAGCAGGGCTGTAGGGGCAAGTGCTGAGACACAGACAAAGCTCCCCCAGGTAGCCTCTAGCAGGGCTGTAGGGGCAAGTGCTGAGACACAGACAAAGCTCCCCCAGGTAGCCCCTAGCAGGGCTGCAGGGGCAAGTGCTGAGACACAGACAAAGCTCCCCCAGGTAGCCTCTGGCAGGGCTGTAGGGGCAAGTGCTGAGACACAGACAAAGCTCCCCCAGGTAGCCTCCAACAGGGCTGTAGGGGCAAGTGCTGAGAGACAAAGCTCCCCCAGGTAGCCTCCAGCAGGGCTGCAGGGGGAAGTGCTGAGACACAGACAAAGCTCCCCCAGGTAGCCTCTAGCAATGCTGTAGGGGAAAGTGCTGAGACACAGACAAAGCTCCCCCAGGTAGCCTCTAGCAGGACTGTAGGGGCAAGTGCTGACATACAGACAAAGCTCCCACAGGTAGCCTCGAGCAGGGCTGTAGGGGCAAGTGCTGAGACACAGACAAAGCTTCCCCAGGTAGCCTCTAGCAGGGTTGTAGGGGCAAGTGCTGAGAGACAGACAAAGCTCCCCCAGGTAGCGTCTAGCAGGGCTGTATGGGCAAGTGCTGAGACACAGACAAAGCTCCCCCACGTAACCTCCATCAGGGCTGCAGGGGCAAGTGCTGAGACACAGACAAAGCTCCCCGAGGTAGCCTCTAGCAATGCTGTAGGGGCAAGTGCTGAGACACAGACACAGCTCCCCCAGGTAGCCGCTAGCAATGCTGTAGGGGCAAGTGCTGAGACACAGACAAAGCTCCCCCAGGTAGCGTCCAACAGGGCTGCAGGGGCAAGTGCTGGTTACAAAGCTCCCCCAGGTAGCCTCTAGCAGGGCTGTAGGGGCAAGTGCTGAGACACAGACAAATCTCCCCCAGGTAGCCTCTAGCAGGGCTGTAGGGGCAAGGGCTGAGAGACACAGACAAAGCTCCCCCAGGTAGCCTCTAGCAGGGCTGTAGGGGCAAGTACTGAGACACAGACAAAGCTCCCCCAGGTAGCCTCTAGCAGGGCTGCAGGGGCAAGTGCTGAGACACAGACAAAGCTCCCCGAGGTAGCCTCTAGCAATGCTGTAGGGGCAAGTGCTGAGACACAGACACAGCTCCCCCAGGTAGCCGCTAGCAATGCTGTAGGGGCAAGTGCTGAGACACAGACAAAGCTCCCCCAGGTAGCCTCCAACAGGGCTGCAGGGGCAAGTGCTGGTTACAAAGCTCCCCCAGGTAGCCTCTAGCAGGGCTGTAGGGGCAAGTGCTGAGACACAGACAAATCTCCCCCAGGTAGCCTCTAGCAGGGCTGTAGGGGCAAGGGCTGAGAGACACAGACAAAGCTCCCCCAGGTAGCCTCTAGCAGGGCTGTAGGGGCAAGTACTGAGACACAGACAAAGCTCCCCCAGGTAGCCTCTAGCAGGGCTGTAGGGGCAAGTGCTGAGACATAGACAAAGTTCCCCCAGGTAGCCTCTAGCTGGGCTGTAGGGGCAAGTGCTGAGACACAGACAAAGTTCCCCGAGGTAGACTCTAGCAGAGGTGTAGGGGCAAGTGCTGAGACACAGACAAATCTCCGCCAGGTAGCCTCCAACAGGGCTGCAGGGGCAAGTGCTGATACACAGACAAAGCTTACCCAGGTAGCCTCTAGCAGGGCTGTAGGGGCAAGTGCTGAGACACAGACAAAGCTCCCTCAGGTGGCCTCTAGCAGGGCTGTAGGGGCAAGTGCTGAGACACAGACAAACCTCCCCCAGGTAGCCTCTAGCAGGGCTGTAGGGGCAAGGGCTGAGAGACACAGACAAAGCTCCCCCAGGTAACCTCCAGCAGGGCTGTAGGGGCAAGTAATGAGACACAGACATAGCTCCCCCAGGTAGCGTCTAGCAGCGCTGTAGGGGCAAGTGCTGAGACACAGACAAAGCTCCCCCAGGTAGCCTCTAGCAGGGCTGTAGGGGCAAGGGCTGAGACACAGACAAAGCTCCCCCAGGTAGCCTCTAGCAGGGCTGTAGGGGCAAGTGCTGAGACACAGACAAAGCTCCCCCATGTAGCCTCTAGCTGGGCTGTAGGGGCAAGTGCTGAGACACAGACAAAGCTCCCCGAGGTAGACTCTAGCAGAGGTGTAGGGGCAAGTGCTGAGACACAGACAAAGCTCCCCCAGGTAGCCTCAAACAGGGCTGCAGGGGCAAGTGCTGAGACACAGACAAAGCTTACCCAGGTAGCCTCTAGCAGGGCTGTAGGGCCAAGTGCTGAGAAAGACAAAGCTCCCCCAGGTAGCCTCTAGCAGGGCTGTAGGGGCAAGTGCTGAGACACAGACAAAGCTCCCCCAGGTAGCCTCTAGCAGGGCTGCAGGGGCAAGTGCTGAGACACAGACAAAGCTCCCCCAGGTAGCCTCTGGCAGGGCTGTAGGGGCAAGTGCTGAGAAACAGACAAAGCTCCCCCAGGTAGCCTCTAGCAGGGCTGTAGGGGCAAGTGCTGAGACACAGACAAAGCTCCCCCAGGTAGCCTCTAGCAGGGCTGCAGGGGCAAGTGCTGAGACACAGACAAAGCTCCCCCAGGTAGCCTCCAACAGGGCTGTAGGGGCAAGTGCTGAGACACAGACAAAGCTCCCCCAGGTAGCCTCCAGCAGGGCTGCAGGGGCAAGTGCTGAGAGACAGACAAAGCTCCCCCAGGTAGCCTCTAGCAGGACTGTAGGGCAAGTGCTGACATACAGACAAAGCTTACCCAGGTAGCCTCTAGCAGGGCTGTAGGGGCAAGTGCTGAGACACAGACAAAGCTCCCCCATGTAGCCTCTAGCTGGGCTGTAGGGGCAAGTGCTGAGACACAGACAAAGCTCCCCGAGGTAGACCCTAGCAGAGGTATAGGGCAAGTGCTGAGACACAGACAAACCTCCCCCAGGTAGCCTCCAACAAGGCTGCAGGGGCAAGTGCTGAGACACAGACAAAGCTCCCCGAGGTAGACCCTAGCAGAGGTGTAGGGGCAAGTGCTGAGACACAGACAAAGCTCCCCCAGGTAGCCTCCAACAGGGCTGCAGGGGCAAGTGCTGAGACACAGACAAAGCTCCCCCAGGTAGCCTCCAACAGGGCTGTAGGGGCAAGTGCTGAGACACAGACAAAGCTCCCCCAGGTAGCCTCTAGCAGGACTGTAGGGGCAAGTGCTGACATACAGACAAAGCTCCCACAGGTAGTCTCTAGCAGGGCTGTGGTTGCAAGTGCTGAGACACAGACAAACCTCCCCCAGGTAGCCTCCAACAAGGCTGCAGGGGCAAGTGCTGAGACACAGACAAAGCTCCCCGAGGTAGACCCTAGCAGAGGTGTAGGGGCAAGTGCTGAGACACAGACAAAGCTCCCCCAGGTAGCCTCCAACAGGGCTGCAGGGGCAATTGCTGAGACACAGACAAAGCTTACCCAGGTAGCCTCTAGCAGGGCTGTAGGGGCAAGTGCTGAGACACAGACAAAGCTCCCCCAGGTAGCCTCTAGCAGGGCTGTAGGGGCAAGTGCTGAGACACAGACAAAGCTCCCCCAGGTAGTTTCTAGCAGGGCTGCAGGGGCAAGTGCTGAGACACAGACAAAGCTCCCCCAGGTAGCCTCCAACAGGGCTGTAGGGGCAAGTGCTGAGACACAGACAAAGCTCCCCCAGGTAGCCTCCAGCAGGGCTGCAGGGGCAAGTGCTGAGAGACAGACAAAGCTCCCCCAGGTAGCCTCTAGCAGGACTGTAGGGGCAAGTGCTGACATACAGACAAAGCTTACCCAGGTAGCCTCTAGCAGGGCTGTAGGGGCAAGTGCTGAGACACAGACAAAGCTCCCCCATGTAGCCTCTAGCTGGGCTGTAGGGGCAAGTGCTGAGACACAGACAAAGCTCCCCGAGGTAGACCCTAGCAGAGGTATAGGGCAAGTGCTGAGACACAGACAAAGCTCCCCCAGGTAGCCTCCAACAGGGCTGCAGGGGCAAGTGCTGAGACACAGACAAAGCTTACCCAGGTAGCCTCTAGCAGGGCTGTAGGGGCAAGTGCTGAGACACAGACAAAGCTCCCCCAGGTAGCCTCTAGCAGGGCTGTAGGGGCAAGTGCTGAGACACAGACAAAGCTCCCCCAGGTAGCCTCTAGCAGGGATGCAGGGGCAAGTGCTGAGACACAGACAAAGCTCCCCCAGGTAGCCTCTGGCAGGGCTGTAGGGGCAAGTGCTGAGAAACAGACAAAGCTCCCCCAGGTAGCCTCTAGCAGGGCTGTAGGGGCAAGTGCTGAGACACAGACAAAGCTCCCCCAGGTAGCCTCTAGCAGGGCTGCAGGGGCAAGTGCTGAGACACAGACAAAGCTCCCCCAGGTAGCCTCCAACAGGGCTGTAGGGGCAAGTGCTGAGACACAGACAAAGCTCCCCCAGGTAGCCTCCAGCAGGGCTGCAGGGGCAAGTGCTGAGACACAGACAAAGCTCCCCCAGGTAGCCTCTAGCAGGACTGTAGGGGCAAGTGCTGACATACAGACAAAGCTCCCACAGGTAGTCTCTAGCAGGGCTGTGGTTGCAAGTGCTGAGACACAGACAAACCTCCCCCAGGTAGCCTCCAACAAGGCTGCAGGGGCAAGTGCTGAGACACAGACAAAGCTCCCCGAGGTAGACCCTAGCAGAGGTGTAGGGGCAAGTGCTGAGACACAGACAAAGCTCCCCCAGGTAGCCTCCAACAGGGCTGCAGGGGCAAGTGCTGAGACACAGACAAAGCTTACCCAGGTAGCCTCTAGCAGGGCTGTAGGGGCAAGTGCTGAGACACAGACAAAGCTCCCCCAGGTAGCCTCTAGCAGGGCTGTAGGGGCAAGTGCTGAGACACAGACAAAGCTCCCCCAGGTAGCCTCTAGCAGGGCTGCAGGGGCAAGTGCTGAGACACAGACAAAGCTCTCCCAGGTAGCCTCTGGCAGGGCTGTAGGGGCAAGTGCTGAGACACAGACAAAGCTCCCCCAGGTAGCCTCTAACAGGGCTGCAGGGGCAAGTGCTGAGACACAGACAAAGCTCCCCCAGGTAGCGTCTAGCAGGGCTGTAGGGGCAAGTGCTGAGACACAGACAAAGCTCCCCCCAGGTAGCCTCTAGCAGGGCTGTAGGGGCAAGGGCTGAGAGACACAGACAAAGCTCCCCCAGGTAGCCTCTAGCAGGGCTATAGGGGCAAGTGCTGAGACACAGACACAGCTCTCCCAGGTAGCCGCTAGCAATGCTGTAGGGGCAAGTGCTGAGACACAGACAAAGCTCCCCCAGGTAGCCTCTAGCAGGGCTATAGGGGCAAGTGCTGAGACACAGACAAAGCTCCCCCAAGTAGCCTCCATCAGGGCTGCAGGGGCAAGAGCTGAGACACAGACAAAGCTCCCCCAGGTAGCCTCTAGCAATGCTGTAGGGGCAAGTGCTGAGACACAGACACAGCTCTCCCAGGTAGCCGCTAGCAATGCTGTAGGGGCAAGTGCTGAGACACAGACAAAGCTCCCCCAGGTAGCCTCTAGCAGGGCTGTAGGGGCAAGGGCTGAGAGGCACAGACAAAGCTCCCCCAGGTAGCCTCTAGCAGGGCTGTAGGGGCACGAGCTGAGACACAGACAAAGCTCCACCATGTAGCCTCTAGCTGGGCTGTAGGGGCAAGTGCTGAGACACAGACAAAGCTCCCCGAGGTAGACCCTAGCAGAGGTGTAGGGGCAAGTGCTGAGACACAGACAAAGCTCCCCCAGGTAGCCTCCAACAGGGCTGCAGGGGCAATTGCTGAGACACAGACAAAGCTTACCCAGGTCGCCTCTAGCAGGGCTGTAGGGGCAAGTGCTGAGACACAGACAAAGCTCCCCCAGGTAGCCTCTAGCAGGGCTGTAGGGGCAAGTGCTGAGACACAGACAAAGCTCCCCCAGGTAGCCCCTAGCAGGGCTGCAGGGGCAAGTGCTGAGACACAGACAAAGCTCCCCCAGGTAGCCTCTGGCAGGGCTGTAGGGGCAAGTGCTGAGACACAGACAAAGCTCCCCCAGGTAGCCTCCAACAGGGCTGTAGGGGCAAGTGCTGAGAGACAGACAAAGCTCCCCCAGGTAGCCTCCAGCAGGGCTGCAGGGGGAAGTGCTGAGACACAGACAAAGCTCCCCCAGGTAGCCTCTAGCAATGCTGTAGGGGAAAGTGCTGAGACACAGACAAAGCTCCCCCAGGTAGCCTCTAGCAGGACTGTAGGGGCAAGTGCTGACATACAGACAAAGCTCCCACAGGTAGCCTCGAGCAGGGCTGTAGGGGCAAGTGCTGAGACACAGACAAAGCTTCCCCAGGTAGCCTCTAGCAGGGTTGTAGGGGCAAGTGCTGAGAGACAGACAAAGCTCCCCCAGGTAGCGTCTAGCAGGGCTGTATGGGCAAGTGCTGAGACACAGACAAAGCTCCCCCACGTAACCTCCATCAGGGCTGCAGGGGCAAGTGCTGAGACACAGACAAAGCTCCCCGAGGTAGCCTCTAGCAATGCTGTAGGGGCAAGTGCTGAGACACAGACACAGCTCCCCCAGGTAGCCGCTAGCAATGCTGTAGGGGCAAGTGCTGAGACACAGACAAAGCTCCCCCAGGTAGCGTCCAACAGGGCTGCAGGGGCAAGTGCTGGTTACAAAGCTCCCCCAGGTAGCCTCTAGCAGGGCTGTAGGGGCAAGTGCTGAGACACAGACAAATCTCCCCCAGGTAGCCTCTAGCAGGGCTGTAGGGGCAAGGGCTGAGAGACACAGACAAAGCTCCCCCAGGTAGCCTCTAGCAGGGCTGTAGGGGCAAGTACTGAGACACAGACAAAGCTCCCCCAGGTAGCCTCTAGCAGGGCTGCAGGGGCAAGTGCTGAGACACAGACAAAGCTCCCCGAGGTAGCCTCTAGCAATGCTGTAGGGGCAAGTGCTGAGACACAGACACAGCTCCCCCAGGTAGCCGCTAGCAATGCTGTAGGGGCAAGTGCTGAGACACAGACAAAGCTCCCCCAGGTAGCCTCCAACAGGGCTGCAGGGGCAAGTGCTGGTTACAAAGCTCCCCCAGGTAGCCTCTAGCAGGGCTGTAGGGGCAAGTGCTGAGACACAGACAAATCTCCCCCAGGTAGCCTCTAGCAGGGCTGTAGGGGCAAGGGCTGAGAGACACAGACAAAGCTCCCCCAGGTAGCCTCTAGCAGGGCTGTAGGGGCAAGTACTGAGACACAGACAAAGCTCCCCCAGGTAGCCTCTAGCAGGGCTGTAGGGGCAAGTGCTGAGACATAGACAAAGTTCCCCCAGGTAGCCTCTAGCTGGGCTGTAGGGGCAAGTGCTGAGACACAGACAAAGTTCCCCGAGGTAGACTCTAGCAGAGGTGTAGGGGCAAGTGCTGAGACACAGACAAATCTCCGCCAGGTAGCCTCCAACAGGGCTGCAGGGGCAAGTGCTGATACACAGACAAAGCTTACCCAGGTAGCCTCTAGCAGGGCTGTAGGGGCAAGTGCTGAGACACAGACAAAGCTCCCTCAGGTGGCCTCTAGCAGGGCTGTAGGGGCAAGTGCTGAGACACAGACAAACCTCCCCCAGGTAGCCTCTAGCAGGGCTGTAGGGGCAAGGGCTGAGAGACACAGACAAAGCTCCCCCAGGTAACCTCCAGCAGGGCTGTAGGGGCAAGTAATGAGACACAGACATAGCTCCCCCAGGTAGCGTCTAGCAGCGCTGTAGGGGCAAGTGCTGAGACACAGACAAAGCTCCCCCAGGTAGCCTCTAGCAGGGCTGTAGGGGCAAGGGCTGAGACACAGACAAAGCTCCCCCAGGTAGCCTCTAGCAGGGCTGTAGGGGCAAGTGCTGAGACACAGACAAAGCTCCCCCATGTAGCCTCTAGCTGGGCTGTAGGGGCAAGTGCTGAGACACAGACAAAGCTCCCCGAGGTAGACTCTAGCAGAGGTGTAGGGGCAAGTGCTGAGACACAGACAAAGCTCCCCCAGGTAGCCTCAAACAGGGCTGCAGGGGCAAGTGCTGAGACACAGACAAAGCTTACCCAGGTAGCCTCTAGCAGGGCTGTAGGGCCAAGTGCTGAGAAAGACAAAGCTCCCCCAGGTAGCCTCTAGCAGGGCTGTAGGGGCAAGTGCTGAGACACAGACAAAGCTCCCCCAGGTAGCCTCTAGCAGGGCTGCAGGGGCAAGTGCTGAGACACAGACAAAGCTCCCCCAGGTAGCCTCTGGCAGGGCTGTAGGGGCAAGTGCTGAGAAACAGACAAAGCTCCCCCAGGTAGCCTCTAGCAGGGCTGTAGGGGCAAGTGCTGAGACACAGACAAAGCTCCCCCAGGTAGCCTCTAGCAGGGCTGTAGGGGCAAGGGCTGAGAGGCACAGACAAAGCTCCCCCAGGTAGCCTCTAGCAGGGCTGTAGGGGCACGAGCTGAGACACAGACAAAGCTCCACCATGTAGCCTCTAGCTGGGCTGTAGGGGCAAGTGCTGAGACACAGACAAAGCTCCCCGAGGTAGACCCTAGCAGAGGTGTAGGGGCAAGTGCTGAGACACAGACAAAGCTCCCCCAGGTAGCCTCCAACAGGGCTGCAGGGGCAATTGCTGAGACACAGACAAAGCTTACCCAGGTCGCCTCTAGCAGGGCTGTAGGGGCAAGTGCTGAGACACAGACAAAGCTCCCCCAGGTAGCCTCTAGCAGGGCTGTAGGGGCAAGTGCTGAGACACAGACAAAGCTCCCCCAGGTAGCCCCTAGCAGGGCTGCAGGGGCAAGTGCTGAGACACAGACAAAGCTCCCCCAGGTAGCCTCTGGCAGGGCTGTAGGGGCAAGTGCTGAGACACAGACAAAGCTCCCCCAGGTAGCCTCCAACAGGGCTGTAGGGGCAAGTGCTGAGAGACAAAGCTCCCCCAGGTAGCCTCCAGCAGGGCTGCAGGGGGAAGTGCTGAGACACAGACAAAGCTCCCCCAGGTAGCCTCTAGCAATGCTGTAGGGGAAAGTGCTGAGACACAGACAAAGCTCCCCCAGGTAGCCTCTAGCAGGACTGTAGGGGCAAGTGCTGACATACAGACAAAGCTCCCACAGGTAGCCTCGAGCAGGGCTGTAGGGGCAAGTGCTGAGACACAGACAAAGCTTCCCCAGGTAGCCTCTAGCAGGGTTGTAGGGGCAAGTGCTGAGAGACAGACAAAGCTCCCCCAGGTAGCGTCTAGCAGGGCTGTATGGGCAAGTGCTGAGACACAGACAAAGCTCCCCCACGTAACCTCCATCAGGGCTGCAGGGGCAAGTGCTGAGACACAGACAAAGCTCCCCGAGGTAGCCTCTAGCAATGCTGTAGGGGCAAGTGCTGAGACACAGACACAGCTCCCCCAGGTAGCCGCTAGCAATGCTGTAGGGGCAAGTGCTGAGACACAGACAAAGCTCCCCCAGGTAGCGTCCAACAGGGCTGCAGGGGCAAGTGCTGGTTACAAAGCTCCCCCAGGTAGCCTCTAGCAGGGCTGTAGGGGCAAGTGCTGAGACACAGACAAATCTCCCCCAGGTAGCCTCTAGCAGGGCTGTAGGGGCAAGGGCTGAGAGACACAGACAAAGCTCCCCCAGGTAGCCTCTAGCAGGGCTGTAGGGGCAAGTACTGAGACACAGACAAAGCTCCCCCAGGTAGCCTCTAGCAGGGCTGCAGGGGCAAGTGCTGAGACACAGACAAAGCTCCCCGAGGTAGCCTCTAGCAATGCTGTAGGGGCAAGTGCTGAGACACAGACACAGCTCCCCCAGGTAGCCGCTAGCAATGCTGTAGGGGCAAGTGCTGAGACACAGACAAAGCTCCCCCAGGTAGCCTCCAACAGGGCTGCAGGGGCAAGTGCTGGTTACAAAGCTCCCCCAGGTAGCCTCTAGCAGGGCTGTAGGGGCAAGTGCTGAGACACAGACAAATCTCCCCCAGGTAGCCTCTAGCAGGGCTGTAGGGGCAAGGGCTGAGAGACACAGACAAAGCTCCCCCAGGTAGCCTCTAGCAGGGCTGTAGGGGCAAGTACTGAGACACAGACAAAGCTCCCCCAGGTAGCCTCTAGCAGGGCTGTAGGGGCAAGTGCTGAGACATAGACAAAGTTCCCCCAGGTAGCCTCTAGCTGGGCTGTAGGGGCAAGTGCTGAGACACAGACAAAGTTCCCCGAGGTAGACTCTAGCAGAGGTGTAGGGGCAAGTGCTGAGACACAGACAAATCTCCGCCAGGTAGCCTCCAACAGGGCTGCAGGGGCAAGTGCTGATACACAGACAAAGCTTACCCAGGTAGCCTCTAGCAGGGCTGTAGGGGCAAGTGCTGAGACACAGACAAAGCTCCCTCAGGTGGCCTCTAGCAGGGCTGTAGGGGCAAGTGCTGAGACACAGACAAACCTCCCCCAGGTAGCCTCTAGCAGGGCTGTAGGGGCAAGGGCTGAGAGACACAGACAAAGCTCCCCCAGGTAACCTCCAGCAGGGCTGTAGGGGCAAGTAATGAGACACAGACATAGCTCCCCCAGGTAGCGTCTAGCAGCGCTGTAGGGGCAAGTGCTGAGACACAGACAAAGCTCCCCCAGGTAGCCTCTAGCAGGGCTGTAGGGGCAAGGGCTGAGACACAGACAAAGCTCCCCCAGGTAGCCTCTAGCAGGGCTGTAGGGGCAAGTGCTGAGACACAGACAAAGCTCCCCCATGTAGCCTCTAGCTGGGCTGTAGGGGCAAGTGCTGAGACACAGACAAAGCTCCCCGAGGTAGACTCTAGCAGAGGTGTAGGGGCAAGTGCTGAGACACAGACAAAGCTCCCCCAGGTAGCCTCAAACAGGGCTGCAGGGGCAAGTGCTGAGACACAGACAAAGCTTACCCAGGTAGCCTCTAGCAGGGCTGTAGGGCCAAGTGCTGAGAAAGACAAAGCTCCCCCAGGTAGCCTCTAGCAGGGCTGTAGGGGCAAGTGCTGAGACACAGACAAAGCTCCCCCAGGTAGCCTCTAGCAGGGCTGCAGGGGCAAGTGCTGAGACACAGACAAAGCTCCCCCAGGTAGCCTCTGGCAGGGCTGTAGGGGCAAGTGCTGAGAAACAGACAAAGCTCCCCCAGGTAGCCTCTAGCAGGGCTGTAGGGGCAAGTGCTGAGACACAGACAAAGCTCCCCCAGGTAGCCTCTAGCAGGGCTGCAGGGGCAAGTGCTGAGACACAGACAAAGCTCCCCCAGGTAGCCTCCAACAGGGCTGTAGGGGCAAGTGCTGAGACACAGACAAAGCTCCCCCAGGTAGCCTCCAGCAGGGCTGCAGGGGCAAGTGCTGAGAGACAGACAAAGCTCCCCCAGGTAGCCTCTAGCAGGACTGTAGGGCAAGTGCTGACATACAGACAAAGCTTACCCAGGTAGCCTCTAGCAGGGCTGTAGGGGCAAGTGCTGAGACACAGACAAAGCTCCCCCATGTAGCCTCTAGCTGGGCTGTAGGGGCAAGTGCTGAGACACAGACAAAGCTCCCCGAGGTAGACCCTAGCAGAGGTATAGGGCAAGTGCTGAGACACAGACAAAGCTCCCCCAGGTAGCCTCCAACAGGGCTGCAGGGGCAAGTGCTGAGACACAGACAAAGCTTACCCAGGTAGCCTCTAGCAGGGCTGTAGGGGCAAGTGCTGAGACACAGACAAAGCTCCCCCAGGTAGCCTCTAGCAGGGCTGTAGGGGCAAGTGCTGAGACACAGACAAAGCTCCCCCAGGTAGCCTCTAGCAGGGATGCAGGGGCAAGTGCTGAGACACAGACAAAGCTCCCCCAGGTAGCCTCCAGCAGGGCTGCAGGGGCAAGTGCTGAGAGACAGACAAAGTTCCCCCAGGTAGCCTCTAGCAGGACTGTAGGGGCAAGTGCTGACATACAGACAAAGCTTACCCAGGTAGCCTCTAGCAGGGCTGTAGGGGCAAGTGCTGAGACACAGACAAAGCTCCCCCATGTAGCCTCTAGCTGGGCTGTAGGGGCAAGTGCTGAGACACAGACAAAGCTCCTCGAGGTAGACCCTAGCAGAGGTATAGGGCAAGTGCTGAGACACAGACAAAGCTCCCCCAGGTAGCCTCCAACAGGGCTGCAGGGGCAAGTGCTGAGACACAGACAAAGCTTACCCAGGTAGCCTCTAGCAGGGCTGTAGGGGCAAGTGCTGAGACACAGACAAAGCTCCCCCAGGTAGCCTCTAGCAGGGCTGTAGGGGCAAGTGCTGAGACACAGACAAAGCTCCCCCAGGTAGCCTCTAGCAGGGATGCAGGGGCAAGTGCTGAGACACAGACAAAGCTCCCCCAGGTAGCCTCTGGCAGGGCTGTAGGGGCAAGTGCTGAGAAACAGACAAAGCTCCCCCAGGTAGCCTCTAGCAGGGCTGTAGGGGCAAGTGCTGAGACACAGACAAAGCTCCCCCAGGTAGCCTCTAGCAGGGCTGCAGGGGCAAGTGCTGAGACACAGACAAAGCTCCCCCAGGTAGCCTCCAACAGGGCTGTAGGGGCAAGTGCTGAGACACAGACAAAGCTCCCCCAGGTAGCCTCCAGCAGGGCTACAGGGGCAAGTGCTGAGACACAGACAAAGCTCCCCCAGGTAGCCTCTAGCAGGACTGTAGGGGCAAGTGCTGACATACAGACAAAGCTCCCACAGGTAGTCTCTAGCAGGGCTGTGGTTGCAAGTGCTGAGACACAGACAAACCTCCCCCAGGTAGCCTCCAACAAGGCTGCAGGGGCAAGTGCTGAGACACAGACAAAGCTCCCCGAGGTAGACCCTAGCAGAGGTGTAGGGGCAAGTGCTGAGACACAGACAAAGCTCCCCCAGGTAGCCTCCAACAGGGCTGCAGGGGCAAGTACTGAGACACAGACAAAGCTTACCCAGGTAGCCTCTAGCAGGGCTGTAGGGGCAAGTGCTGAGACACAGACAAAGCTCCCCCAGGTAGCCTCTAGCAGGGCTGTAGGGGCAAGTGCTGAGACACAGACAAAGCTCCCCCAGGTAGTTTCTAGCAGGGCTGCAGGGGCAAGTGCTGAGACACAGACAAAGCTCCCCCAGGTAGCCTCCAACAGGGCTGTAGGGGCAAGTGCTGAGACACAGACAAAGCTCCCCCAGGTAGCCTCCAGCAGGGCTGTAGGGGCAAGTGCTGAGAGACAGACAAAGCTCCCCCAGGTAGCCTCTAGCAGGACTGTAGGGGCAAGTGCTGACATACAGACAAAGCTTACCCAGGTAGCCTCTAGCAGGGCTGTAGGGGCAAGTGCTGAGACACAGACAAAGCTCCCCCATGTAGCCTCTAGCTGGGCTGTAGGGGCAAGTGCTGAGACACAGACAAAGCTCCCCGAGGTAGACCCTAGCAGAGGTATAGGGCAAGTGCTGAGACACAGACAAAGCTCCCCCAGGTAGCCTCCAACAGGGCTGCAGGGGCAAGTGCTGAGACACAGACAAAGCTTACCCAGGTAGCCTCTAGCAGGGCTGTAGGGGCAAGTGCTGAGACACAGACAAAGCTCCCCCAGGTAGCCTCTAGCAGGGCTGTAGGGGCAAGTGCTGAGACACAGACAAAGCTCCCCCAGGTAGCCTCTAGCAGGGATGCAGGGGCAAGTGCTGAGACACAGACAAAGCTCCCCCAGGTAGCCTCTGGCAGGGCTGTAGGGGCAAGTGCTGAGAAACAGACAAAGCTCCCCCAGGTAGCCTCTAGCAGGGCTGTAGGGGCAAGTGCTGAGACACAGACAAAGCTCCCCCAGGTAGCCTCTAGCAGGGCTGCAGGGACAAGTGCTGAGACACAGACAAAGCTCCCCCAGGTAGCCTCCAACAGGGCTGTAGGGGCAAGTGCTGAGACACAGACAAAGCTCCCCCAGGTAGCCTCCAGCAGGGCTGCAGGGGCAAGTGTTGAGACACAGACAAAGCTCCCCCAGGTAGCCTCTAGCAGGACTGTAGGGGCAAGTGCTGACATACAGACAAAGCTCCCACAGGTAGTCTCTAGCAGGGCTGTGGTTGCAAGTGCTGAGACACAGACAAACCTCCCCCAGGTAGCCTCCAACAGGGCTGCAGGGGCAAGTGCTGAGACACAGACAAAGCTTACCCAGGTAGCCTCTAGCAGGGCTGTAGGGGCAAGTGCTGAGACACAGACAAAGCTCCCCCAGGTAGCCTCTAGCAGGGCTGCAGGTGCAAGTGCTGAGACACAGACAAAGCTCCCCCAGGTAGCCGCTGGCAGGGCTGTAGGGGCAAGTGCTGAGACACAGACAAAGCTCCCCCAGGTAGCCTCTAACAGGGCTGCAGGGGCAAGTGCTGAGACACAGACAAAGCTCCCCCAGGTAGCGTCTAGCAGGGCTGTAGGGGCAAGTGCTGAGACACAGACAAAGCTCCCCCCAGGTAGCCTCTAGCAGGGCTGTAGGGGCAAGGGCTGAGAGACACAGACAAAGCTCCCCCAGGTAGCCTCTAGCAGGGCTATAGGGGCAAGTGCTGAGACACAGACACAGCTCTCCCAGGTAGCCGCTAGCAATGCTGTAGGGGCAAGTGCTGAGACACAGACAAAGCTCCCCCAGGTAGCCTCTAGCAGGGCTATAGGGGCAAGTGCTGAGACACAGACAAAGCTCCCCCAAGTAGGCTCCATCAGGGCTGCAGGGGCAAGAGCTGAGACACAGACAAAGCTCCCCCAGGTAGCCTCTAGCAATGCTGTAGGGGCAAGTGCTGAGACACAGACACAGCTCTCCCAGGTAGCCGCTAGCAATGCTGTAGGGGCAAGTGCTGAGACACAGACAAAGCTCCCCCAGGTAGCCTCTAGCAGGGCTGTAGGGGCAAGGGCTGAGAGGCACAGACAAAGCTCCCCCAGGTAGCCTCTAGCAGGGCTGTAGGGGCACGAGCTGAGACACAGACAAAGCTCCACCATGTAGCCTCTAGCTGGGCTGTAGGGGCAAGTGCTGAGACACAGACAAAGCTCCCCGAGGTAGACCCTAGCAGAGGTGTAGGGGCAAGTGCTGAGACACAGACAAAGCTCCCCCAGGTAGCCTCCAACAGGGCTGCAGGGGCAAGTGCTGAGACACAGACAAAGCTCCCCCAGGTAGCCTCTAGCAGGGCTGTAGGGGCAAGTGCTGAGACACAGACAAAGCTCCCCCAGGTAGCCTCTAGCAGGGCTGCAGGGGCAAGTGCTGAGACACAGACAAAGCTCCCCCAGGTAGCCTCTGGCAGGGCTGTAGGGGCAAGTGCTGAGACACAGACAAAGCTCCCCCAGGTAGCCTCCAACAGGGCTGTAGGGGCAAGTGCTGAGAGACAGACAAAGCTCCCCCAGGTAGCCTCCAGCAGGGCTGCAGGGGGAAGTGCTGAGACACAGACAAAGCTCCCCCAGGTAGCCTCTAGCAATGCTGTAGGGGAAAGTGCTGAGACACAGACAAAGCTCCCCCAGGTAGCCTCTAGCAGGACTGTAGGGGCAAGTGCTGACATACAGACAAAGCTCCCACAGGTAGCCTCGAGCAGGGCTGTAGGGGCAAGTGCTGAGACACAGACAAAGCTTCCCCAGGTAGCCTCTAGCAGGGTTGTAGGGGCAAGTGCTGAGAGACAGACAAAGCTCCCCCAGGTAGCGTCTAGCAGGGCTGTATGGGCAAGTGCTGAGACACAGACAAAGCTCCCCCACGTAACCTCCATCAGGGCTGCAGGGGCAAGTGCTGAGACACAGACAAAGCTCCCCGAGGTAGCCTCTAGCAATGCTGTAGGGGCAAGTGCTGAGACACAGACACAGCTCCCCCAGGTAGCCGCTAGCAATGCTGTAGGGGCAAGTGCTGAGACACAGACAAAGCTCCCCCAGGTAGCGTCCAACAGGGCTGCAGGGGCAAGTGCTGGTTACAAAGCTCCCCCAGGTAGCCTCTAGCAGGGCTGTAGGGGCAAGGGCTGAGAGACACAGACAAAGCTCCCCCAGGTAGCCTCTAGCAGGGCTGTAGGGGCAAGTACTGAGACACAGACAAAGCTCCCCCAGGTAGCCTCTAGCAGGGCTGTAGGGGCAAGTGCTGAGACATAGACAAAGTTCCCCCAGGTAGCCTCTAGCTGGGCTGTAGGGGCAAGTGCTGAGACACAGACAAAGTTCCCCGAGGTAGACTCTAGCAGAGGTGTAGGGGCAAGTGCTGAGACACAGACAAATCTCCGCCAGGTAGCCTCCAACAGGCCTGCAGGGGCAAGTGCTGATACACAGACAAAGCTTACCCAGGTAGCCTCTAGCAGGGCTGTAGGGGCAAGTGCTGAGACACAGACAAAGCTCCCTCAGGTGGCCTCTAGCAGGGCTGTAGGGGCAAGTGCTGAGACACAGACAAACCTCCTCCAGGTAGCCTCTAGCAGGGCTGTAGGGGCAAGGGCTGAGAGACACAGACAAAGCTCCCCCAGGTAACCTCCAGCAGGGCTGTAGGGGCAAGTAATGAGACACAGACATAGCTCCCCCAGATAGCGTCTAGCAGGGCTGTAGGGGCAAGTGCTGAGACACAGACAAAGCTCCCCCAGGTAGCCTCTAGCAGGGCTGTAGGGGCAAGGGCTGAGACACAGACAAAGCTCCCCCAGGTAGCCTCTAGCAGGGCTGTAGGGGCAAGTGCTGAGACACAGACAAAGCTCCCCCATGTAGCCTCTAGCTGGGCTGTAGGGGCAAGTGCTGAGACACAGACAAAGCTCCCCGAGGTAGACCCTAGCAGAGGTGTAGGGGCAAGTGCTGAGACACAGACAAAGCTCCCCCAGGTAGCCTCAAACAGGGCTGCAGGGGCAAGTGCTGAGACACAGACAAAGCTTACCCAGGTAGCCTCTAGCAGGGCTGTAGGGCCAAGTGCTGAGACACAGACAAAGCTCCCCCAGGTAGCCTCTAGCAGGGCTGTAGGGGCAAGTGCTGAGACACAGACAAAGCTCCCCCAGGTAGCCTCTAGCAGGGCTGCAGGGGCAAGTGCTGAGACACAGACAAAACTCCCCCAGGTAGCCTCTGGCAGGGCTGTAGGGGCAAGTGCTGAGAAACAGACAAAGCTCCCCCAGGTAGCCTCTAGCAGGGCTGTAGGGGCAAGTGCTGAGACACAGACAAAGCTCCCCCAGGTAGCCTCTAGCAGGGCTGCAGGGGCAAGTGCTGAGACACAGACAAAGCTCCCCCAGGTAGCCTCCAACAGGGCTGTAGGGGCAAGTGCTGAGACACAGACAAAGCTCCCCCAGGTAGCCTCCAGCAGGGCTGCAGGGGCAAGTGCTGAGAGGCAGACAAAGCTCCCCCAGGTAGCCTCTAGCAGGACTGTAGGGGCAAGTGCTGATATACAGACAAAGCTTACCCAGGTAGCCTCTAGCAGGGCTGTAGGGGCAAGTGCTGAGACAGACAAAGCTCCCCCATGTAGCCTCTAGCTGGGCTGTAGGGGCAAGTGCTGAGACACAGACAAAGCTCCCCGAGGTAGACCCTAGCAGAGGTATAGGGCAAGTGCTGAGACACAGACAAAGCTCCCCCAGGTAGCCTCCAACAGGGCTGCAGGGGCAAGTGCTGAGACACAGACAAAGCTTACCCAGGTAGCCTCTAGCAGGGCTGTAGGGGCAAGTGCTGAGACACAGACAAAGCTCCCCCAGGTAGCCTCTAGCAGGGCTGTAGGGGCAAGTGCTGAGACACAGACAAAGCTCCCCCAGGTAGCCTCTAGCAGGGATGCAGGGGCAAGTGCTGAGACACAGACAAAGCTCCCCCAGGTAGCCTCTGGCAGGGCTGTAGGGGCAAGTGGTGAGAAACAGACAAAGCTCCCCCTGGTAGCCTCTAGCAGGGCTGTAGGGGCAAGTGCTGAGACACAGACAAAGCTCCCCCAGGTAGCCTCTAGCAGGGCTGCAGGGGCAAGTGCTGAGACACAGACAAAGCTCCCCCAGGTAGCCTCCAACAGGGCTGTAGGGGCAAGTGCTGAGACACAGACAAAGCTCCCCCAGGTAGCCTCCAGCAGGGCTGCAGGGGCAAGTGCTGAGACACAGACAAAGCTCCCCCAGGTAGCCTCTAGCAGGACTGTAGGGGCAAGTGCTGACATATAGACAAAGCTCCCACAGGTAGTCTCTAGCAGGGCTGTGGTTGCAAGTGCTGAGACACAGACAAACCTCCCCCAGGTAGCCTCCAACAAGGCTGCAGGGGCAAGTGCTGAGACACAGACAAAGCTCCCCGAGGTAGACCCTAGCAGAGGTGTAGGGGCAAGTGCTGAGACACAGACAAAGCTCCCCCAGGTAGCCTCCAACAGGGCTGCAGGGGCAAGTGCTGAGACACAGACAAAGCTTACCCAGGTAGCCTCTAGCAGGGCTGTAGGGGCAAGTGCTGAGACACAGACAAAGCTCCCCCAGGTAGCCTCTAGCAGGGCTGTAGGGGCAAGTGCTGAGACACAGACAAAGCTCCCCCAGGTAGCCTCTAGCAGGGCTGCAGGGGCAAGTGCTGAGACACAGACAAAGCTCCCCCAGGTAGCCTCTGGCAGGGCTGTAGGGGCAAGTGCTGAGACACAGACAAAGCTCCCCCAGGTAGCCTCTAACAGGGCTGCAGGGGCAAGTGCTGAGACACAGACAAAGCTCCCCCAGGTAGCGTCTAGCAGGGCTGTAGGGGCAAGTGCTGAGACACAGACAAAGCTCCCCCCAGGTAGCCTCTAGCAGGGCTGTAGGGGCAAGGGCTGAGGGACACAGACAAAGCTCCCCCAGGTAGCCTCTAGCAGGGCTATAGGGGCAAGTGCTGAGACACAGACAAAGCTCCCCCATGTAGCCTCTATCTGGGCTGTAGGGGCAAGTGCTGAGACACAGACAAAGCTCCCCCAGGTAGCCTCCAACAGGGCTGCAGGGGCAATTGCTGAGACACAGACAAAGCTTACCCAGGTAGCCTCTAGCAGGGCTGTAGGGGCAAGTGCTGAGACACAGACAAAGCTCCCCCAGGTAGCCTCTAGCAGGGCTGTAGGGGCAAGTGCTGAGACACAGACAAAGCTCCCCCACGTAGCCTCTAGCAGGGCTGCAGGGGCAAGTGCTGAGACACAGACAAAGCTCCCCCAGGTAGCCTCTGGCAGGGCTGTAGGGGCAAGTGCTGAGACACAGACAAAGCTCCCCCAGGTAGCCTCCAACAGGGCTGTAGGTGCAAGTGCTGAGAGACAGACAAAGCTCCCCCAGGTAGCCTCCAGCGGGGCTGCAGGGGCAAGTGCTGAGACACAGACAAAGCTCCCCCAGGTAGCCTCTAGCAATGCTGTAGGGGAAAGTGCTGAGACACAGACAAAGCTCCCCCAGGTAGCCTCTAGCAGGACTGTAGGGGCAAGTGCTGACATACAGACAAAGCTCCCACAGGTAGCCTCGAGCAGGGCTGTAGGGGCAAGTGCTGAGACACAGACAAAGCATCCCCAGGTAGCCTCTAGCAGGGCTGTAGGGGCAAGTGCTGAGACACAGACAAAGCTCCCCCAGGTAGTCTCTAGCAGGGCTGTGGTTGCAAGGGCTGAGACACAGACAAACCTCCCCCAGGTAGCCTCCAACAAGGCTGCAGGGGCAAGTGCTGACACAGACAAAGCTCCCTCAGGTGGCCTCCAGCAGGGCTGTAGGGGCAAGTGCTGAGAGACAGACAAAGCTCCCCCAGGTAGCGTCTAGCAAGGCTGTATTGGCAAGTGCTGAGACACAGACAAAGCTCCCCCAGGTAGCCTCTAGCAGGGCTGTAGGGGCAAGTGCTGAGACACAGACAAAGCTCCCCCAGGTAGCCTCTAGCAGGGCTGTAGGGGCAAGTGCTGAGACACAGACAAAGCTCCCCCAGGTAGCCTCCATCAGGGCTGCAGGGGCAAGTGCTGAGACACAGACAAAGCTCCCCCAGGTAGCCTCTAGCAATGCTGTAGGGGCAAGTGCTGAGACACAGACACAGCTCCCCCAGGTAGCCGCTAGCAATGCTGTAGGGGCAAGTGCTGAGACACAGACAAAGCTCCCCCAGGTAGCCTCCAACAGGGTTGCAGGGGCAAGTGCTGGTTACAAAGCTCCCCCAGGTAGCCTCTAGCAGGGTTGTAGGGGCAAGTGCTGAGACACAGACAAAGCTCCCCCAGGTAGCCTCTAGCAGGGCTGTAGGGGCAAGGGCTGAGAGACACAGACAAAGCTCCCCCAGGTAGCCTCTAGCAGGGCTGTAGGGGCAAGTGCTGAGACACAGACAAAGCTCCCCCATGTAGCCTCTAGCTGGGCTGTAGGGGCAAGTGCTGAGACACAGACAAAGCATCCCCAGGTAGCCTCTAGCAGGGCTGTAGGGGCAAGTGCTGAGACACAGGCAAAGCTCCCCCAGGTAGTCTCTAGCAGGGCTGTGGTTGCAAGGGCTGAGACACAGACAAACCTCCCCCAGGTAGCCTCCAACAAGGCTGCAGGGGCAAGTGCTGACACAGACAAAGCTCCCTCAGGTGGCCTCCAGCAGGGCTGTAGGGGCAAGTGCTGAGAGACAGACAAAGCTCCCCCAGGTAGCGTCTAGCAAGGCTGTATGGGCAAGTGCTGAGACACAGACAAAGCTCCCCCAGGTAGCCTCTAGCAGGGCTGTAGGGGCAAGTGCTGAGACACAGACAAAGCTCCCCCAGGTAGCCTCTAGCAGGGCTGTAGGGGCAAGTGCTGAGACACAGACAAAGCTCCCCCAGGTAGCCTCCATCAGGGCTGCAGGGGCAAGTGCTGAGACACAGACACAGCTCCCCCAGGTAGCCGCTAGCAATGCTGTAGGGGCAAGTGCTGAGACACAGACAAAGCTCCCCCAGGTAGCCTCCAACAGGGCTGCAGGGGCAAGTGCTGGTTACAAAGCTCCCCCAGGTAGCCTCTAGCAGGGTTGTAGGGGCAAGTGCTGAGACACAGACAAAGCTCCCCCAGGTAGCCTCTAGCAGGGCTGTAGGGGCAAGGGCTGAGAGACACAGACAAAGCTCCCCCAGGTAGCCTCTAGCAGGGCTGTAGGGGCAAGTGCTGAGACAGACAAAGTTCCCCCATGTAGCCTCTAGCTGGGCTGTAGGGGCAAGTGCTGAGACACAGACAAAGCTCCCCGAGGTAGACCCTAGCAGAGGTGTAGGGGCAAGTGCTGAGACACAGAAAAAGCTCCCCCAGGTAGCCTCCAAAGGGGCTGCAGGGGCAAGTGCTGAGACACAGACAAAGCTCCCCGAGGTAGACCCTAGCAGAGGTGTAGGGGCAAGTGCTGAGACACAGACAAAGCTCCCCCAGGTAGCCTCCAACAGGGCTGCAGGGGCAAGTGCTGATACACAGACAAAGCTTACCCAGGTAGCCTCTAGCAGGGCTGTAGGGGCAAGTGCTGAGACACAGACAAAGCTCCCCCAGGTAACCTCCAGCAGGGCTGTAGGGGCAAGTAATGAGACACAGACAAAGCTCCCCCAGGCAGCCTCTAGCAGGGCTGCAGGGGCAAGTGCTGAGACACAGACAAAGGTCCCCCAGGTAGCCTCCAACAGGGCTGTAGGGGAAAGTGCTGAGACACAGACAAAGCTCCCCCAGGTAGCCGCTAGCAATGCTGTAGGGGCAAGTGCTGAGACACAGACAAAGTCTCCCCAGGTAGCCTCCAACAGGGCTGCAGGGGCAAGTGCTGGATACAGACAAAGCTCCCCCAGGTAGCCTCTAGCAATGCTGTAGGGGCAAGTGCTGAGACACAGACAAAGCTCCCACAGGTAGCCTCTAGCAGGGCTGTAGTGGCAAGTGGTGAGACACAGACAAAGCTCCCCCAGGTAGATTATAGCAGGGCTGTAGGGGCAAGTGCTGAGACACAGAAAAAGCTCCCCTACGTAGCCTCTAGCAGGGCTGTAGGGGCAAGTGCTGAGACACAGACAAAGCTCCCACAGGTAGCGTCTAGCATAGCTGCAGGGGCAAGTGCTGAGACACAGACAAATCTCCCCCAGGTGGCCTCTAGCAGGGCTCTAGGGGCAAGTGCTGAGACACAGACAAAGCTTCCCCAGGTAGCCTCTAACAGGGCTGTAGTGGCAAGTGCTGAGACACAGACAAAGCTCTCCCAGGTAGCCTCTAGCAGGGCTGTAGGGGCAAGTGCTGAGACAGACAAAGCTCCCCAGGTAGATTATAGCAGGGCTGTAGGGGCAAGTGCTGAGACACAAAGCTCCCCCAGGTAGATTATAGCAGGGCTGTAGGGGAAAGTGCTGAGACACAGACAAAGCTCCCCCAGGTAGCCTCTAGCAGGGCTGTAGGGGCAAGTGCTGAGACACAGACAAAGCTCCCACAAGTAGCCTCTAGCAGGGCTGTAGGGACAAGTGCTGAGACACAGACAAATCTCACCCAGGTGGCCTCTAGCAGGGCTGTAACGGCAAGTGCTGATACACAGATAAAGCTCCCCCAGGTAGCCTCTAGCAGGGCTGTAGCGGCAAGTGCTGCGACACAGACAAAGCTCCCCCAGGTGGCCTCTAGCAGGGCTGTAGGGGCAAGTGCTGAGACACAGACAAATCTCCCCCAGGTAGCCTATATCATCACGACCACCACCATCATCACCATCACCTCCACCACCTCCACTACCACCATCACCACCAGTGAATGAGTGGAGTGAGTGGAGTGAGTGGAGTGAGTGGAGTGATTGAGTTGAGTGAATGAGTGGAGTGAGTGAGTGGAGTGAGTGGAGTGAGTGAGTGGAATGAGTGAGTGAGTAGAATGAGTGAGTGGTGTGAGTGGAGTGAGTGGAGTGAGTGAGTAGAGTGAGTGGAGTGAGTGGAGTGAGTCAGTGGAGTGAGTGAGTGGAGTGAGTGAGGAGTGAGTGAGGAGTGAGTGGAGTGAGTGGATTGAGTGGAGTGAGTGGAGTGAGTAGAATGAGTGAGTGGTGTGAGTGGAGTGAGTGGAGTGAGTGAGTAGAGTGAGTGGAGTGAGTGGAGTGAGTCAGTGGAGTGAGTGAGTGAGTGGAGTGAGTGAGGAGTGAGTGGAGTGAGTGAGTGGATTGAGTGGAGTGAGTGGAGTGAGTGGAGTGAGTGAGTGGAGTGAGTGGAGTGAGTGGAGTGAGTGAATGGAGTGAGTGGAGTGAGTGGGGTGAATGGAGAGAGTGAGTGGTGTGAGTGGATTGAGTGAGTGGAATGAGTGAGTGGAGTGAGTGGAGTGAATGAGTGATTGAGTGAGTGAATGAGTGGTTGAGTGAATGAGTGGAGTGAGTGGCTACGTATGTGAGTGGTGTGAGTGAGAGTGGTTGAATAGATTAGTGACTGAATGAGTGGATGAGTGGGTGGGTGAGTGGTAGAGTGATTGAAGGGGTGGATGAGTGGATGAGTGAGTGGGTGGATGAGTGACTAAGTGGGTGAGTGACTAAGTGGGTGAGTTGTAGAGCTGAAAGTTGGTGTTGTTGATGTGTAGAGAAGCCGGGGAGGAGGTGGGGACGTGGAGGGTGACGGAGAGACGAGGTGCAGGGAGTTGGAGGAGTTAACTTCAAGGTCACGGCAAGGCTTATAAAGGCAAAAGGCAATGCTGCCTGGGAGGGAGAAACACACAGAGAGACACACAGAGAGACACAAAGAGAGACACACAGAGAGACACAGAGAGACAGAGAGAGACACACACAGAGAGACACACACAGAGAGACAGAGACACACACACAGAGACACACATAGAGACACACAGAGAGACAGAGAGAGACACAGAGAGAGAGACACACACAGAGAGACACAGAGAGACACACAGAGAGACAGAGAGACACACAGATAGACAGAGAGAGACACACACAGAGACACACAGATAGACAGAGAGACAGAGAGAGACAGACAGAGACACACAGAGAGAGACAGAGAGACACACAGAGACACACAGAGAGACAGAGAGACACACAGAGAGAGACAGAGAGACACACAGAGAGACACACAGAGAGACACACAGAGAGAGACACAGAGAGACACACAGAGAGAGACACAGAGAGACAGAGATACACAGAGGGAGACACACAGAGAGAGACACAGAGAGAGACACAGAGAGACACACAGAGAGACACACAGAGAGAGACACAGAGAGACAGAGATACACAGAGGGAGACACAGAGACACAGAGAGACACACAGAGACACATACAGAGAGACACAGAGAGACACACAGAGAGACACAGAGTGACAGAGAGAGACAGAGAGAGACACAGAGAGACAGAGAGAGACAGAGAGACAGAGAGACACACAGAGAGAGACACAGAGAGAGACAGAGACACAGAGAGACAGAGAGAGACACAGAGAGACACAGAGAGAGATACAGAGAGACACAGAGAGAGAGACACGGAGAGACAGAGAGAGACACATAGAGACACAGAGAGAGAGACAGAGAGACACACGCAGAGACGCACAGAGTAACACACAGAGAGACAGAGAGAGACACAGAGAGACACACAGAGAGACAAAGAGACAGAGACACACACAGAGAGACAGAGAGAGAGACAGAGACACACACAGAGACAGAGAGACACAGACAGAGAGAGACAGACACACAGAGAGACACACAGAGAGACAGAGAGAGACACAGAGATACAGAGAGAGACACAGAGAGACACAGAGAGACACACAGAGTGACACACAGAGAGAGACACAGAGACAGAGAGAGACAGAGAGAGACACAGAGAGACAGAGACACAGAGAGACAGAGAGAGAGACACAGAGAGACACAGAAAGACACAGAGAGACAGAGAGAGAGACACAGAGAGACAGAGAAAGACAGAGAGACACACAGAGACACACACAGAGAGACACACAGAGTCACAGAGAGACAGAGACACACACAGAGATAGACACACAGAGGGACACAGAGAGACACAGAGAGAGACACACAGAGATAGAGAGACAGAGAGACACACAGAGAGACACAGACACACATAGAGACACAGAGAGAGACACAGAGACACACATAGAGACACAGAGAGAGACACAGAGACACACAGAGAGAGAGACAGAGATACACAGAGAGAGAGACACACATAGAGCCACAGAGACGCACAGAGACACACAGAGAGAGACACACAGAGAGACACAGATAGACAGAGAGAGACAGACACAGAGAGACACAGAGAGACGAGAGACAGAGAGACACACAGAGAGACACAGACACACAGAGAGACACACAGAAAGACACACAGAGACACAGAGAGAGATATACACAGAGAGACACAGATACACAGAGAGACACACAGAGAGACACAGAGAGACACACAGAGAGACAGAGACACACATAGAGAGACAGACAGAGACACACAGAGCTACACAGAGAGACACTGAGAGAGACAGAGAGAGACAGAGAGAGACACACAGAGAGACAGAGAGACACAGAGAGACGAGAGACACACAGAGTGACACAGAGAGACACAGACACACAGAGACACACACAGAAAGACACACAGAGACACACACAGAGACACAGAGAGAGATATACACAGAGACACAGAGAGACAGAGATACACAGAGAGACACACAGAGAGACACAGAGACAGACAGAGAGACAGAGAGAGACACACAGAGAGAGATACACAGAGACACACAAAGATACACACAGAGACACAGAGACACTACTACTACTACTGTTGCTACTACTACTGATACTACTTCTGCTACTGTTGCTACTACTGTTACTATTGCTGCTGCTGCTACTACTACTACCACTACTGCTGCTGCTACTACTACCACTACTGCTGCTGCTACTACTACCACTACTGCTGCTACTACTACCACTACTGCTGCTACTACCACTACTGCTGCTACCACTACTACTGCTGCTACTACTACTGCTGCTGCTACTGCTGCTGCTGTTTAATCATCAGAAGCGTAATCATCAGCGGCAGTCATCATCATCAGCAGTGTTATCATCATCATCAGCAGCGCCATCATCATCAGCAGCGCAATCATCAGCAGCAGTGTCATCATCATCATCAGCAGTGTCATCAGCATCATCAACATTGCCATCATCATCCGCAGTCATCATCATTAGCAGCAGTGTCATCATCAGCAGTGCCACCATCAGCAGCATCATCAGCAGCAGCGTCAAAATAATCATCAGCGTCATCATCATCAGTGACGTCATCATCATCATCAGCAGCATCATCGTCATCATCAGCAGTGTCATCGTCATCATCATCAGCAGCATCATCAGCAAGGTTTCTTCCTCTTCCTATGCACAAACCTCTTTGCGTGAACTCAGTCCGCGAAGAGGAGGGGCATGGGAGAGGATGGGATCTCCTCCTCATCATCATCAGCAGCACGTCAGCAGCAGCAGTATCATCATCAGCGTCACCATCATCAGCAGTGTCATCATTAGCAGCAGCGTCATCATCATCATCAGCAGTGTCACCATCATCAGCAGCGTCATCATTATCATCAGCAGCAGTGTCATCATCATCATTGTCAGCATCATCAGCAGCGTCACGACCATCAGCAGTGTCATCAGCATCATCAGCAGTGTCACCATCAGCAGTGGCGTCATCATCATCATCGTCATCAGCAGTGTCACCATCAGCATCATCATCGTCATCAGCAGCATCATCATCACCAGTGTCATCATCATCAGCAGGGTTTCTTCCTCTTCCTATGCACAAACCTCTTTGCGTGAACTCAGTCCGCAAAGAGGAGGGGCATGGGAGAGGATGGGATCTCCTCCTCATCAACATCATCATAAGCAGTACGAGCAGCAGTAGAAGCAGCATCATCATCAGGACAACCACCACCACCATCACCACCACCACCACCTCCACCACCACCACCATCATCACCATCACCACCACCACCACCGCTGTCACGACCATGAAGGACATGGGCCCGCATCCGCTGTTCCACCACCATCACCACTATCACCAACACCATCATCACCACCACCATCATCATCACCAAAACCACCATCACCACCATCATCATCATCACCACTACCACCACCACCATCACCATCATCACCATCGCCTCCACCATCATCACCTCCACCACCACCACCACCATCACCTTCACCACCATCATCACCACAACCACAATCATCACAATCACCATCACCACCTCCATCACCACCACCACCACCATCATCATCACCACCATCATCATCATCATCACCACCTCCACCACCACCATCATCATCACCACCACCACCACCTCCACCACCACCACCATCATCATCACCACCATCATCATCATCACCACCTTCATCACCACCACCATCATCACCACCACACCACAACCACCATCACCACCTCCATCACCACCACCATCATCATTACCACCACCACCTCCACCACTATCACCACCATCACCACCACCACCATCATCATCTCCATCACCATCATCATCATCACCACTACCATTACCACCACCTTCACCACTACCATCACCACCATCAGCTCTACCATCGCCTCCACCACCACCACAATCATCACAACCACCATCACCACCTCCACCATCACCACCTCCACCACCATCATCATCACCACCATCATCACCACCACCACCACCATCACCACCATCATCACCACCATCACCACATCCACCACTATCACCATCACCACAACCACCACCATCATCACCACCTCCACCATCACCACCACCATCACCACCACCATCATCACCACCACCATCACCACCATCACCACCATCACCACCACCATCATCATCACCACCACCATCACCACCATCATCACCATCACTACCACCATCATCACCATCATCATCACCACAACCACCTCCACCATCACCACCACCATCATCACCACCACCACCATCAGGTGAGAACAATGGGACGTCCATGGCCCTGGCAAAGCAACGTGGACATTGCCAGCACTGAAGGATACAAGTCCACCACTCAAGTCTTTGTGTGTAAATAATAATAATGACGACTTTGATGTTATTAATTAAAAAAAAACTTAAATTACAGAACGGAGAAATACAAAAATACAACACAGCTACTAATATATAAAGTCATTAATAATAATTAAAATGCTTATAGTTACTCAATACCATACTGATTATTAGTTATTACACTAATTATCATAACATGTACCTATCACAATGATTACTGGATCATTATCATAATAACCATCACAGGAACTAATTATCATAGGTACCACATTAATTACCGTAATTAACATCGCACCAAATTATAATACACGTGGTACGCGTGACGCATTAATTACCATAATTAACATCCTGCTAATTAACATAATTTCGATTAATAATTCATGAGCTGCCACATGAATATTAATGAGCCGCACTAAAAAACTTCACTTCCTGCTTACACAGCTGGGTCACAGGCTGGAGGCCACGTGGTGAGTGGGTGGGTGGGTGAGTGGGTGGGTGGGTGAGTGGGTGGGTGGGTGAGTGAGTGGGTGGGTGAGTGGGTGGGTGAGTGGGTGGGTGAGTGGGTGGGTGAGTGGGTGGGTGAGTGAGTGGGTGGGTGAGTAGGTGGGTGGGTGAGTAGGTGGGTGAGTGAGTAGGTGGGTGAGTGGGTGAGTGGGTGGGTGAGTGGGTGGGTGAGTAGGTGGGTGAGTGAGTGGGTGGGTGAGTGGGTGGGTGGTTGAGTGGGTGATTGAGTGGGTGGGTGAGTGGGTGAGTGGGTGAGTAGGTGGGTGAGTGAGTAGGTGGGTGGGTGAGTGGGTGGGTGAGTGGGTGAGTAGGTGGGTGAGTGAGTGGGTGAGTGGGTGGGTGAGTGGGTGAGTGGGTGGGTGAGTGGGTGAGTGAGTGGGTGGGTGAGTGGGTGGGTGAGTGGGTGAGTGGGTGGGTGGTTGAGTGGGTGGTTGAGTGAGTGGGTGAGTGGGGGTGAGTGAGTGGGTGAGTGAGTGGGGGGGTGAGTGTGGGTGGGTGAGTGGGTGAGTGGGGGTGAGTGTGGGTGAGTGAGTGGGTGAGTGGGTGGGTGAGTGGGTAGTTGGGGGTGAGTGGGTAGGTGGGGTGAGCGAGTGGGTGGGTGAGTGAGTAGGTGGGGGTGAGTGTGGGTGAGTGAGTGGGTGAGTGGGTAGGTGGGGGTGAGTGGGGGTGAGTGGGTGAGTGGGTAGGTGGGGGTGAGTGAGTGGGTAGGTGGGGTGAGTGTGGGTGAGTGGGTAGGTGGGGGTGAGTGAGTAGGTGGGGTGAGTGGGTAGGTGGGGTGAGTGTGAGTGAGTGAGTGGGTAGGTGGGGTGAGTGTGGGTGAGTGTGGGTGAGTGGGTAGGTGGGGGTGAGTGAGTAGGTGGGGGTGAGTGGGTAGGTGGGGTGAGTGTGAGTGAGTGGGTAGGTGGGGTGAGTGTGGGTGAGTGAGTGGGTGAGTGGGGTGAGTGTGGGTGAGTGAGTAGGTGAGCAAAGCGATCATTTTCCTTCATCAGTTGCTCCATTCATGAACAGAAACGACTTCAGTCACTTCAAAAGCCTCCTTGACCAGCCACTAAAGGCCGCAATTTGTAGACAACCATCTCAAAGGTCGGTATTACCCTCCCCGTGTGTCTGTGTGTGTCTCTGTGTGAGTCTGTGTGAGTCTGTGCGAGCCTGTGTGAGTCTGTGTCTCTGTGTGAGTCTGTGTCTCTGTGTGAGTCTGTGTCTCTGCGTGAGTCTGAGTCTGTGTGAGTCTGTGTGAGTCTGTGTGTCTCTGTGTGTCCCTGTGTGAGTCTGGGTCTCTGTGGGGGTCTGGGTCTCTATGTCTCTGTGTGAGTCTGGGTCTCTGTGTGTCTCTGTGTGAGTATGGGTCTCTGTGTGTCTCTGTGTGAGTCTGCGTCTCTGTGTGAGTCTGTGTCTCTGTGTGAGTCTGTGTCTCTGTGTGAGTCTGTGTCTTTGTGTGAGTCTGTGTCTCTGTGTGAGACTGTGTCTTTGTGTGTCTCTGTGTAAGTCTGTGTGTTCCTGTGTGTCTCTGTGTCCACGTGTGTCCCTGTGTGTCTGTGTGTCTCTGTGTGTCCCTGTGTGTCCCTGTGTGAGTCTGTGTCTCTGTGTGAGTCTGTGTCTCTGTGTGAGTCTATGTCTCTGTGTGAGTCTGTGTCTCTGTGTGTCTCTGTGTAAGTCTGTGTGAGTCTGTGTGTCTCTGCGTGTGTCTGTTTGAGTCTGTTTGAGTCTGTGTGAGTCTGTGTCTCTGTGTGTCTCTGTGTGAGTCTGTGTGAGTCTGTGTGAGTCTGTGTGAGTCTGTGCGAGCCTGTGTGAGTGTGTCTCTGTGTGAGTCTGTGTCTCTGCGTGTGTCTGAGTCTGTGTGAGTCTGTGTTTCTGTGTGAGTCTGTGTCTCTGTGTGTCTCTGTGTAAGTCTGTGTGAGTCTGTGTGTCCCTGTGTGTCCCTGTGTGAGTCTGGGCCTCTGTGGGGGTCTGGGTCTCTATGTCTCTGTGTGAGTCTGGGTCACTGTGTGTCTCTGTGTGAGTCTGTGTCTCTGTGTGAGTCTGTGTGAGTCTGTGTGTGTCTGTGTGAGTCTGTGTCTCTGTGTGAGTCTGTTTCTGTGTGAGTCTGTGTCTCTGTGTCTCTGTGTGAGTCTGTGTCTCTGTGTGAGTCTGTGTCTCTGTGTGAGTCTGTGTCTTTGTGTGAGTCTGTGTGTCCCTGTGTGTCTCTGTGTGAGTCTGGGTCTCTGTGGAGGTCTGGGTCTCTGTGTCTTCGTGTGTCTCTGTGAGTCTGTGTCTCTGTGTGAGTCTGTGTGAGTCTGGGTCTCTGTGTGTCTCTGTGTGAGTCTGTGTCTCTGTGTGAGTCTGTGGAGTCTGGGTCTCTGTGGAGGTCTGGGTCTCTGTGGAGGTCTGGGTCTCTGTGTCTTCGCGTGTCTCTGTGAGTCTGTGTCTCTGTGTGTCTCTGTGTGAGTCTGTGTCTCTGTGTGAGTCTGTGTCTCTGTATGAGTCTGTGTCTTTGTGTGAGTCTGTGTCTCTGTGTGAGGCTGTGTCTTTGTGTGAGTCTGTGTCTCTGTGTGAGTCTGTGTGAGTCTGTGTGAGTCTGGGTCTCTGTGTGTCTCTGTGTGAGTCTGTGTATTTGTGTGAGTCTGTGTCTCTGTGTGAGTCTGTGTGAGTCTGGGTCTCTGTGTGTCTCTGTGTGAGTCTGTGTGAGTCTGTGTGAGTCTGGGTCTCTGTGTGTCTCTGTGTGAGTCTGTGTATTTGTGTGAGTCTGTGTCTCTGTGTGAGTCTGTGTCTCTGTGGAGGTCTGGGTCTCTGTGTCTTTGCGTGTCTCCACGTGTCTCTGCGTCAGTGTGTGTGTGTGTGTCACTGTGTGTGTCACTGTGTGTGTGTCACTGTGTGTGTACACTGTGTGTGTGTACACTGTGTGTGTGTACACTGTGTGTGTGTACACTGTGTGTGTGTCACTGTGTGTGTCACTGTGTGTGTACACTGTGTGTGTGTACACTGTGTGTGTGTACACTGTGTGTGTGTACACTGTGTGTGTACACTGTGTGTGTACACTGTGTGTGTGTGTACACTGTGTGTGTACACTGTGTGTGTGTTATTGTGTGTGTCACTGTGTGTGTGTACACTGTGTGTGTGTCACTGTGTATGTGTCACTGTGTGTGTACACTGTGTGTGTGTACACTGTGTCTGTGTACACTGTGTGTGTGTCACTGTGTGTGTCACTGTGTGTGTACACTGTGTGTGTGTACACTGTGTGTGTGTACACTGTGTGTGTGTCACTGTGTGTGTCACTGTGTGTGTACACTGTGTGTGTGTACACTGTGTGTGTACACTGTGTGTGTGTACACTGTGTGTGTGTACACTGTGTGTGTACACTGTGTGTGTGTGTGTACACTGTGTGTGTGTCACTGTGTGTGTGTACACTGTGTGTACACTGTGTGTGTGTCACTGTGTGTGTGTGTACACTGTGTGTGTGTGTGTACACTGTGTGTGTCACTGTGTGTGCGTACACTGTGTGTCTGTGTGTGTACACTGTGTGTGTACACTGTGTGTGTGTCACTGTGTGTGTGTCACTGTGTGTGTGTGTCACTGTGTGTGTGTGTACACTGTGTGTGTGTACACTGTGTGTGTACACTGTGTGTGTGTCACTGTGTGTGTGTCACTGTGTGTGTGTGTGTACACTGTGTGTGTACACTGTGTGTGTGTACACTGTGTGTGTGTGTGTACACTGTGTGTGTGTCTGTACACTGTGTGTGTGTCACTGTGTGTGTGTCACTGTGTGTGTGTGTACACTGTGTGTGTGTCACTGTGTGTGTGTCACTGTGTGTGTGTGTACACTGTGTGTGTGTACACTGTGTGTGTGTGTACACTGTGTGTGTGTCACTGTGTGTGTGTGTGTACACTGTGTGTGTGTCACTGTGTGTGTGTACACTGTGTGTGTGTCACTGTGTGTGTGTCACTGTGTGTGTGTCACTGTGTGTGTGTCACTGTGTGTGTGTGTACACTGTGTGTGTGTCACTGTGTGTGTGTCACTGTGTGTGTGTGTGTACACTGTGTGTGTGTGTACACTGTGTGTGTGTACACTGTGTGTGTGTACACTGTGTGTGTACACTGTGTGTGTACACGGTGTGTGTACACTGTGTGTACACTGTGTGTGTGTGTGTGTACACTGTGTGTGTGTGTACACTGTGTGTGTACACTGTGTGTGTGTCACTGTGTGTGTGTACACTGTGTGTGTGTGTGTACACTGTGTGTGTGTGTGTACACTGTGTGTGTGTGAGCGAAGCGTCTCACACCGTGGTCTCATTTCGCCACAGACCGCCACCACCACCACCACCACCACCGGCATCACCACCGGCACCACCACCACCGGCACCGGTACGGAGATACGACCATCCATTGCTTGTCGCACCACCGCCACCACCACCACCGCCACCGCCGCCACCACCGGCGAAGTCTCTCGAGTTGCCGGCGCCGGCTGCGGCCAGGACGAGGTTCACCCCGTAGCATTCGGAGTTGACAGCCGCCACCGCCGTCACCGGCTGCTGCTGCAGCTGCTGATGATGCTGCTGCAGCTGCTGCTGCTGCTGGTTCTGCTGATGATGCTGATGATGCTGCTGCTGCTGCTGCCTGTGGTTCCGATGGCGCTGGGTCACTGAGGTGGTGGCGGGGGCACGGTGGTTGGGGTGGTGGTGGTTGGGGTGGTGGTGCTGGTGTTGGTGGTCGCCCGATAAATTGTTGTTGTCGCCGATTGTTGTTGTTGTTGTCGTTGGTGGTGCCGTTGTTGTTGTCGTTGTTGTTGTTGGTGGTGGTGGTGGTGCGATGGCCGTGGCTCTCCTGAGGTTCAGCGCCGACCGGCTGGAGGGAGGGCGGTGACGGTGGTGGTGGTGGTGGTAGTAGCGGCGTTCACTGTGACCTGGCGAGGAGTGGGGGGAGTGGGGAGAGAGGGGGGAGAGTGGGGGGAGTGGGGAGAGTGGGGGGAGAGTGGGGAGAGAGTGGAGAGTGGGGAGAGTGGGGAGAGAGAGGAGAGTGGGGAGAGAGGGGAGAGTGGGAGAGAGGGGAGAGAGAGGGCAGAGTGGGGAGGGAGGAGAGTGGGGGGAGAGTGGGGGGAGTGGGGAGAGAGTGGGGAGAGTGGGGGGAGAGGGGGGAGAGGGGGGAGAGAGGGGGGAGAGAGGGGGGAGAGAGTGGGGAGAGAGTGGGGGGAGAGTGGGGGGAGAGTGGGGGGGAGAGGGGGGAGAGAGTGGGGGGAGAGTGGGGAGAGAGGGGAGAGAGTGGGGAGAGTGGGGGGAGTGGGGGGAGTGGGGAGAGAGGGGGGAGAGTGGGGAGAGAGTGGAGAGTGGGGGGAGAGTGGGGAGAGAGGGGAGAGAGAGGAGAGTGGGGAGAGTGGGGAGAGAGAGGAGAGTGGGGAGAGAGTGGGGAGAGTGGGGGAGTGGGGGGAGGGGAGAGAGTGGGGGGAGAGTGGGGAGAGTGGTGAGGAGTGGGGGGAGAGTGGAGGGAGAGAGTGGGGGGAGAGAGTGGGGGGAGAGTGGGGGGAGAGTGGGGAGAGAGAGGAGAGTGGGGAGAGTGGGGGGGGGGGGGGGAGAGTGGGGGGAGAGTGGGGAGAGGGGAGAGACTCAGGCACTAATCACCACTCACCAAAGACAAAGATCCCCCGTGTAGCCTCACACAGGCTGTAGGGGTAAGTGCTGTTAGCGAGCACCTATGAAGGCCGGCACGGCCCACGAGGGGGTGGGTGGCCAGCACCACGCTCGGCCGCCTTTGTCTCTCCCCCAGTGCTAGCGATGTTTACTACACACCACAGCTACACCAGGTACTCAGTTGAGGCTGAGTCGACCTAGGGGAGGCCCAGGACCGGTTCAGATAATCGTCACTGGTGGTGGTGGCCGTGAGCGGGAATCGAACCCGGGTCGCCAGGTTCATAGCGCAGCGTGGCGCTAACCGCTACTACAGTACACTATACACTACACTACCACTCCCCACCACCACCACCAACATCATCAACATCACCACAACTGCCATCCACACAACCACTAACATCACCACTACCACCATCACCACCACCACCACTAACATCACCACCAACAACAACCGCCATTCGCCACCAAGTGGCGGTGACGTCACCACGACGCTTGTGCCAGGCTATGTGCACCCTGAGACCACGTGAAGTGTCGAACGCCTGCTGGCAGGAGGTCACGGGGCAGACCCAGGTGCCACGGGTCGACTGACTGAGATGACTGGCTGATGCACCACCTGTGCCCCCTACTGTGCCAACCTGCTGTGCTTTAGCCACCCGGCGCTCCGCTCGTTGTTGTGAGCGTCGCTCCTCCGCCCTCCGTTGTTGTTGGAGGGCGACTGCCTCCAACTGCCCAGTAGCGTCCTTCACGAGCCTCCTCCACAGAGGCCGATCTTGACACCGCTGGTACCAGTCATCGGCAAGTCCACTCAGCTCCACGTCCTCCTGTACCACATCACTCCATCTCTTCTCTACCCAGTGCCGCGCCCGCTTAGCCCCCTCAATCCGGCCGAACAAAAGCTGTTTCGGTATGCGGTGGCTGGGCATGCGGGCTACATGACCCAGCCATCGCAGCCTTGCCCGCCGGAGGAGCTCACCGATGGGACCTTGCCCAGATCTTTCAAGGATTTGTGAGCTCCTCACACAATCCAGTCTGGTTAAACCCAGGATGGATCGTAGGCAGGCCAGCCTAAATGTTTCTAACCGGCGAAGATGTTCCATTAGGGGAGTCCACGTTTCGCAAGCGTAGAGAAGGGAGGGAATGACCGTGGCCGAGAAGACCTGAAGCTTAGTGCGTAGCGACAGACCAGGTAGCTTCCACACAGCGTTACGCAACCGATGAAAAGACATTGCCGCTCGACTGATTCGGAGTGAGACCTCTGCTGTTAAACTGGAGCCAGTCATAAGCACACTGCCCAGGTGTGGGAAACTCTCCACTCTCTCCACAATTGCCCCATCACCGATTAGAAGTTGTGGGGGTGGAGTGTCCGATGGTACAAAATACCCAGGCAGGTGCTTAGTTTTGGTGGGGCTGATGGTAAGGCCCCACATCTTAGTGGCACGCTCCAGTCTCAGCAGCAGCGTCTCCAACTCCTCCTCTGACTGAGCAGCTATTACCAAATCATCAGCATACATAACGTGGTTGAGCAATAGGGAGCCATCCCTTGACCGCACCCGGGCATCGATCAGCCTCCCATTATATCTGTACCATATGGAGATTCCCCCGGTACAGCTATTGAAGGCTTCACGAACTACGTGGTCAAAAGAGATGTTAAATAATGTGGGAGCCAGAGGACATCCCTGTCGCACCCCAAGGTGTACAGGGAATGGCTCTGACTCCCGGCCACGTAGATTTACCCGGGCCCGCTCACCATCATGAAGGTCCTTAATGATCGTGAGCAGAGGGTCAGGTACTCCAAAAGCACGAAGAACAACCCAGAGCCCAGGTCTACTGATGGTATCATAGGCCTTGACCAGGTCAATAAAGCAGAGATGTAGGTCTTGTTGGAATTCCCTATACCTCTGCTGTAGCAGACGGACAGAAAATATGGCATCTGTGCAGGACCGCCCTTTACTGAAACCGCATTGGGGCTCCGCAAGCTTCTCCTCAGCGTGCCTGGCAAGGCGATGCTGAATAATTCTTGCCAGGACCTTCCCGGCACACTGAGGAGTGAGATGCCCCTGTAGTTGTTACAGTCTGTGCGGTCCCCCTTCTTAAAAAGGGGGACCACCAGGGCATCCTTGCAATCCTGCGGAACCCGTCCAGTGGTCCAGACCGTTGTTATGATGTCATATAGGGCAGTCTGTGCACAAACGCCACCCTCCCTTAGCATTTCGCTTGGGAGATCATCTCTGCCCGCTGTCTTTCCTGGTCTCAGACTCCGGATCGCCTTCAGTACTTCCTCAAAAGATGGCACCTCAGCCAGCCACTCACAGGGGGTGACTTCTTCCAATATTTGAGGCACCGCAGCCTCAGCAGGGTCATCCTCACTTTGTGCCACGATGTTTTCCTGGCTGAGGGATTTTCCCTCCCCCAGGACCTCACAGAAATGCTCAGCAAATCTGCAAACCTGTTCCTGGGGGTCGGAGATTGGATCACCGTTTTTTCCCCTAATGATGGTAATAGGTGTGGTGCTGTAGGTTACTTTTTTGATGGAGTTAAATAGAGATTTGTGATCACGGGCCACTGAGGCAGACTCCATCGCCTCAGCAACCCGCGACCACCACCCATCCTTGCAGCGCCTCACGGCTCTCAGAACCTCCGAGCGAAGGCTGCGGTAAGCCTCCTCATTCTTTTGACGTGGGATTCTGTAGCCGATGACAGTGGGCCTGTCGCTTTTTCTCAACCATCCTGAACACCTCTCCTCTGTCAGCCAGGGTCTCTGGGGAGGTCTGGACCGCGTACCCAAAGCAGCCATTGCAGCTGCATGAGTCACAGTCCTAAACCTCGCCCATTTACCCTCGACATCAGGAGGAGTGGGGGACGATGCCAATCCCAGCCACAAGCGATGATGAAATTCTCGCTTGCAACTTTCATCAGATAACTGAGACCAGGCCACTTTAGGTTGGAATGGGGTCCTGGGTGTACACCCTCCACCAGAGTGGAAGAATGGCAGGCGCATCTTACAGATGACTAGTCGATGGTCAGAGGGCAGATCAGCTCCACGGTAGGTCCTGGTGTCAAGGACATGGGCTCGCATCCGCTGGTCCGTCACTATGTAGTCCAGCAGATGTTCTTGCTTGGACCCGGCATGCATCCATGATGTTGTGTGGATGCGCCGATGCCGGAACAGCGTGTTGGTAATTACAAGCCCATGGGCTGCACAAAAATCTAGCAGCCTCCTACCGTGGTTATTGAGCTGATCTGGCCCATGCCCTCCAATCACTCCAGACCAGGTGCCAGCATCATGACCAACTCGGGCATTGAAGTCACCCAACATGATGACTCTATCCCGAGGGGCCACTTTAGCCAGCACCTGTAACAGGAGGTCACAGAAGGCATCTGACTCATCGGCTTTGCCTGCATCCCTCCACGGATGTTCATCTTCGGTGGGGGCATAAGTAACCACGACCACCACTCCTCGCCTCCGGTTGATGGGAAGGCGAGCCCAAAGTAGCCTGGGGCTTACAGCTTCCCACACCTCACCGCCACGCTCCCACGCCCCCTTCATTCTTTTGTTCAAAAGAAGAGTCACACCCTGTTGTTTGGCAGTCTGCTGCCCCGAGTAGAGGACTGTCCACCCCACATGGTGGCAGGAGCCAGAACTGGTCCACCGGACCTCCTGAATGCCACATAGATCCAGGCGGTACCGGTCCAGCTCCCGACAGAGGAGTGGCAGCCTCTCCTCCGCAGTGAGCGTTCGAACATTCCACGTGGCCACCCGTAGTGGCTTTTCGTTGTTTCTGGAGGAGCCCCGAGGGTAGAGATTCAATCTCCTGGCTCCGCCACTTACACCATCACCACCAACATCAGCAACATCATCACCATCACCACCACCATCCCCACCACCATTACCACCACCACTACCACCATCACCACCACCACCACCACCCCCGTCACCACCACCACTTACACCACCACCACCACCGTCACCACCACCGTCACCACCACCGTCACCACCACCCCCCACCATCCCTCACCACAGCTGCTGCTCCTGTTGCTGGCCGCTCCACCTCCTCCACCACCACCGCGGCCGCTCTCCTCGCTGCCTTCCACGCTGGTGGGGACGTCAAACGCGTAACCACGCAGCGCCGCCAGCTTCCCGTGGCGCCAGTGCAGCTGTGCCGCCAACTGCACCGCCGCTGCCCCTCCTCCTCCGCCTCCGCCGCCTCCGCCGCCTCCTCCGCCTCCGCCGCCTCCGCCGCCTCCGCCGCCTCCTCCGCCTCCGCCGCCTCCGCCGCCTCCGGCCAAGCCCTGGTGCAGAGAGCGAGCGCGGTTCTTGTGGTAGCGCCGGGCGGACGGCCCGGCGCTTGCCAGGAGAGATGCAAGGACCACAGCCCTGTCAGTCACCGCCTGCTGCTGCGGCTGCTGCTGCTGCTGCGGCTGCGGCTGCGGCTCCATTTCAGTCGCGCCGGCCTGGCGGATGGCGCGGGCCTCGGCCGCGAGGTTGCACACCTTGGGCTGGAGGCGAACCTCTCCCATGGCGCCGGCGGCGGCACCGGCTCCGGCGAGTATGGGGGAGGTGGCGGTGATGGCGGTGGTCGTGGCGAGTGGAGAGAAGGGGATGGCGGTTGCTGGTGGTGGCGACGGTGGTTGTTGCGATTGTTGTGGCGATTGTTGTGGCGACTGTTGTGGTGGTGGTGCCGGTGGTTCGGCGGTGATGCTGACTGTGACATGGAGAGAAGTGGAGAGGAGAGAGAGAGAGACAGTTACACAGACACCAGACCAAGTGATCTCACAAACAAATAATCACAGGCACCACACGCACACTGTCAACACCCAACCGCACATCCACACCACAACAACAACCGCCATTCGCCACCAAGTGGCGGTGACGTCA